>NC_134710.1:6176320-6518820 GCF_043290135.1 Rhipicephalus microplus
CATGAAGTGCATGCCTTCATTTGTGGAATGAAGTTTCAAGGGCTTGACAGTTCTATTGTGTATATGTGTGTACTTACGTGTGTGTGTGCTTCTCTTTTTACATTGAAAGCTGTAATGAGATCAAAACTCAGGTCACGTGCGGAGCCGTAGTTGTCTATCACTGGTGTCTGCAACCACTATCCCAATAATAAGAAAACAAACCTAGGGCTAAGAACACAGTGGGGCTTGAACCCGGGTCCACTACATGCCAGCCCAGTATTATACCACTGAACCACGCCGGTGCTTGGAAATTCTTCCTAACTTGCTTTAGGCAGGCTTGATGTCGGGAAAAGGATCGCGTTAAGGAGTAATAAAGGGTTTTAGAACAGCAAAAAAACAACCAGTCGTCACACAATGTGAATTGTGTTACAAGTGAGTCGTTCAATGCTCCAACCCACTACAAAAGCTTGTTCTTGATCACCTAATAACTGCCACACTTCAGGTATAATTCCTCATTGTCCTCAGCCATTGCATGAACAATTGGAACAAAATCCCTTGCTAGTGTTTAGCGGATATCACACGTCTGAGAATAATGATGTACAGCATAGCGAATGCCGACCTACTACCCAGAAATAGTTATTATTAATGCGTTAGTGGGTACCCAGCAAGTGTGCTTGCAGCAGTTGCCCAATGAGTGTTGTTCGGCTTTGTACGGCCGCTCTTCTAGCTTTGGCTGTGACTGTGCTGCGCTTTTCGGGTTGGGATGGCGTTTTTTTTCCTTCTTTTTTTTCTTTTTTTGGAGTGGGGATAAAATGAACTTCCTCTCATTTTTGAGCTAGTATATTGGTGAAATCTTTAAGGAAAGACTAATTCTAGGGACATTAGCTTTAGTTTTAGCTACTTCAACCTGACCAAGTTGCACCATTGGCCTGTGTGGCAATCGAGTATTTGTCCTGTGCAAGGATGAAACTTCCAATGATAATTATTCAAAAGTTTTGTGTAGCTATTATATTAGGTATTAGTATTTGAATTGAATTCAAAACTCGATACTTGCACACCGCTACTTTTTCTTTTCTCTCCCTCTTTTTTCTTGTGTGTGTCTTAGGTATGCAAGTATTTAGTATGCACATCAGGGCTACGTCTAGAAATATTTTCTGCATCAGCGCCTCAAAATTTGGCACTTACATATACCTTCTTTTTTTCACTGTTGTATTAGGAGGGCCAGACTCCATCAGTGGACCACTTCTCTGGTGTGGGAATCAGGGTGAGTTTTGGCCTCAATATTTTTGAGGGATTTTGTCAATATTGTGTGCTGGGGGGGGGGGGGGGGGGGAGTGATACTGATTGCACCAATATATCAAAAATAGATGAGGAAACGAATGGATCTAATTTTACTGCAGGTTTAATTGGACCAAAAGGCAGAAAAACGATAACCCCAAAACAGGCTGCCTATGCATTTGGCTGTGTTGCCCTAATATTGACATGCTTCAAATCGAACGCATGCCAATATTGTATTGACTCGAACTACAATGTTTATCGCTAGTAAATACAAAATATTGTCTTATATATATAGCCAATAGGTTGTTAGTCATACTACATTTATCAAACAAGTCCTCAACAATTGCAAACAGGACAGTGGCACACACCATGTAAATCACTTTTTTTTCTACTAGATATGACTTGTTGGCGTTAGCTGAATAAGTAAATGAACCGATCTTTTGAAAGTGCACTCTGTCAGACTGAAAGTGGTGGTGGTGAAATGCAAGGCAATGAATTCCTATGCACAACTGATGTATAACACATCCAGGATGAGATAGAGCAGGAGACGCAAAGTACAAATACGGCGCTGTGTATGTGATGTGTGTCTTCTGCTCTGTCCTGTACTGGATGCGCTATGCATTCGATGTTATGGATAGCCAACAAGCCCGCCGTGCACCCTATGCACAAACTTTTTCTGTTGCTCGCCATAGTTACCATCTTGTGATGCTGGTGCTATATAGTTTCTGACAATTGCATAGAAAGAAATGTATCACTGGGATACGGAGCTAGAAACCTTTAAAACGACCAAACAATCGAGAGCTAGATTATGCTACCAGCATTGAGAGGGAGGGACGATGTTTTTTTCACTTATCGTTTTTTTTTGCGTTAAATGATAGTCCAAGCACCCAAGAGCATAGAAAATATACCGATAAGAGTGAGTGCACACTGAAAATTAATTACAGCATGCTTTTAAAAGCTAGTTTCTGTTCATACATTACCCTGACGTCACGACATGGTATGAGCAGCGCCACCAAGCGCAAGTTTTCGAGACTTATCCTTGTGAGACCGTCTGCTGCGCCGCACATGTGGCAATCATCGCGGCAGGGAGGCTCAACGTTTGGACGGCATCACGGTAGTGCTCGACACATAATTTTATTGATAACATCAATAATGTTATTGCACGCAGTGTACCTTTCGATGTATCTATCTTTTCTTCCTCGTCCCGCGTCACTAGATGCATGACATTGCGGAATTTTAATCTTCCACCTACTTAAAACGTGTATGGTGAACGCTTACTACAGTTCGTAGGAGCTAAAGTGAGGAATAACATACCACTTCAGATTAAAGATTCTAGGGCTTTCTCGAGCGCACTCAAAAAATATTTGTTACATGTAGATCAATAGTAATGACCATGTACTAAGCCTTACACATAGTTTGATGTTTTGTCTTTACGTAATTATTTCTTTATGTATGAACAAAGTGCAACAATGTGTTCTATATACATTTCTTTACGTTCTCTCAAGCATTTACGTCACCTTAAATCCCAATGATATCTTGTATTTTTGTTCGTTTTTTGAAAAATCAACGTTTTTTGATGTTCTGATTTTTTTTATACACAAATTGTATTCTGTTTGTATAATTTCTCCCGTTAGACCCCCTACTAGCCTATGGCTATGGGTCTAATCAGTGTTGTGCATTTCTTTAAATGTACTCATAACAACCTCAATAAAATGAAAAAAAAAAATGCAATTTGCCATACGGCTGCAATTTGCCATACGGCTGTTCGTGCCAACAGCCACATCTGCACGGGAGTGTAACAAGGGGCACCACTAGTGGGCGCCAGTCGCAGGTTTGTTCCTGGCTGCCCCGATTGCCCTAGTATTTGTGGATATCGCCGTTGCCGGTCGCATGAAAAACATTGGACACTGTTTATGACGAGAAATAACTCATCTTAGAATAGAGTGATTCTTGAAGTGTGCTGTTTCTGCAAGGCAATGTTCATTTCCTACCCACCAATGACATATCGAGCCGTGATGGCAGGCCATTTCGCAGGTAAACAAAAAGGGGCACCAACCATCTCCGCAAACCGGCCTGCTTCGTTCTCACCTTAGCTTTTTACATCAAGGCCGTCGAGAAAACCAGTTGCACGTGTAAAAGCATCATATGAAGTTTTTATCATGTTGGCAAAAAGGCGCTCAACAATGAGCTTGCGTTGAAAAGCTGTCACTAGTCCTGTTAATTAGGGAGGCAATCGCTAGGCTGATTCCAAAAGCGAATGTACCAGCCCCCCGAAACGCACCACGAAAGCACGGACAATTTAATATTGCTACTTTTGGTGTGCCAGCGAATGCCGACTGGGGTCCAAAAAACGAGGCAAAGCCGAGAGTTTATAACAAAACAAAAACATATTCTTAGGTAAGGTAGAACAATCAACATGCAAACATGCACACTCGGCAGTTAGTATTAAATACAATGCAACACCAATCACACAATACTTTAATACACTCAAAACAATGGGCACAAACAGCAACACTTGCTGCAATACAATCTCATGCATTAAAGGGACACTAAAGCCAAATAACAATTTACGCCAGAGTGAAAGCTCAATGTAGGACAACATCTAAAACGACAATGCTATCAACAAGAGTGCCCTACTTACCTAGAAATTAAGGTAAATGCACAAGAGCACAAGCGCCGCAGTAGGGCATTTTCAAAATGATCCTGATGACATCAGATGGACCGCCTACAATTAATCGCTAGTGATTGGTCTAACTGCACTAAATAAAGAACCTTCCATGCATTAAGAGACAATAGAATGCTGGTGTTCGTTTCTGTTTGATTTATGTAAAAAAGAACCGCTGGATGTTACTATGGGTAATGGCGCAAATGGTTCAAAAATTCGATTTTCACGTGGTTACACAGGATAGATGGTGCCATTCAGTGGGGCGCAGTTAAAACAAAAGCATTTGCAATCTCGAAGCCAATGGCCGGAAATTGATCAATGGCTGTTGTGGCTGCTGTGGCTCCCGCTGCTTTTGGTCTGCTGCTATCAGCGCACTAAAGCAGGGCAACGTTGTCAGGGTACGCACAGGTACTTGAAATCCTTTAAAACCCTTGAAATTTAGAAATTCGTTTTCCAGGCCTTGAAAGTCCTGGATTTTTGTTTGAGTCCTTGAAAACCCTTGAATATTGGGGATATTCACAGGGTACAATTGTACGACTCGCAATTCACAGCAGTTGAGCATGGCGCCGGGCAAATATCATTGCTTATCGCGTCTGGCGACACCGCGATTGCGAAGTCAGACACGGTCAAACCGCCCGTATGAGATGGAGGCATGCGTGCACCCGCAGTGCCATTTTCTTTTATCTGGCCTGCTTTGGCTTCGGCTAGTGAGAAGCCATAAGCTGGTGGCCACAATGAGGCTACAGAATTTTGAGCCCCGGCAAAAAAGTTCCACGAATGCGCTTATTGCTGTAAACTTTACTAGTGCTTAAAAGGTTTTTTTTTGGCTTCGCTTAGCGGTATCCCTCAGGAACTTGCAAAAAAAAAAGTGTAGCACACACACTAGCCTCAGCCACCTCAGTATCATCTGTTGGCCGCATTGTAGGCTGTGTAGCTTGTCGCTGTCAGTGCTTGCTCGTGCTCTAGTGGTGTTTTGTTTTGCACATGTTGGTTGCTGTGTGCTTTGTGATCTCATGATCATGCATGCAGGTGGCATAATTCGCTGTAATGCTTGGGAAATGCAAGTTCCAGAGCTCCTGGATTAGCAACGAATATTATAAGCTTTGGATTGCACCAGATTTATTGGACCCCCACCATGCAAAATGCACATTGTGCAAAAAGAGCTTCGACGTTGCTTCTATGGGTGAATCTGCTCTCAAAAGCGACACAAAAAGCACGAAGCGCAGTGGAATTTGGGAAATTACAGCTGGAAATTCTATGCAGATCTACCTGACGGCAAGCTCAAGTGAGCAGTCCACTAGCTCGGCTCCATCCCAAGTGACCGATCTTCGCCATAAAACTTGAGACTGAGGTGCTATCATCTCCTAACTCTAAGCTCGTCCTCACTCAATTCAGGTGGGATAACAAGAGAGTTTTGACGAGCGCATGAGTTTTGCAGCGCTGGTGCGCACCTATGCGGGCGTGACGACGGCATCATAGGAGCGCCTAGTGACACTAGATGCAACCCTGTGTGTGATATAATAATGCAAGCTAAACTAAAGTTGCTGGGAAAGGTCATAGAGGGCCATTTCAACACTTCAAAGATGCGGTGGACATTGGCAAATATTTTTTGTAGAACAAATTACCCTTGACTCCTAGTAATAGCTCTCTATTGAATAACTGGCATATTATTAGGGCAATTATTACTGTTCAACATTTTCAAATTGTGAAGCTGACACTTTAATTTGATATTTGGCTTGCAATGGTTCTTTTCACTACAGAACTTCGATGTTACTGTGCCATAATTACGAGGGGCACTCACTTCTGTCAAGTTCGCCAGCCTAGTGCACTTTTCGAACAATACACGCACATTGGTTCGCGCAAAGGTCGGTCAAAAATCATTATGTTGCCGAAGCGGGCAAATTCAAATTGATTCTGAAAGTTGAGCGCCTGAACTAACTACCTAACTACTAGAAAGTGCTGGGTGCACGAGAAATAAATTTAACATGCCAAAATCGACAATCCAAAAGCGTCGATCATCGGTGATCGATTTGAATAGGCGTGGTAATGAAAGAGTTAAAGGGGCCCTGAAACACTTTTTCATGTAACCATGGAATGAATTTACTGGAAGAGCTTATTGCCTTACAAATTCAACGGCGGAAAAATTTCAAGAATCTGTCCAGTGCGAGTAGAGTTGCAAAGATTTGTCGCAGGATGCAATTGCTTTCTCTCTTCTCTCCTCCGGACGAAAGCGCTGGAAGCTATGCAGGGAAGGATTGCAGGGGCAAAAAAAACGGTCACCTGCGCCTTGTGACCTTGAGCACTTTTTTCTTCTTTTTTCTTCGAATGCGCGGCTTTTTCAGTGTGATCGCGTGCATTCGCATGGTCAATTCGCGGTCTCTTGCAGGGATCTCTGCAACGACCAAGCGCGTCATGTTTAAATTAGCCGATGGCTGATAGTTGGGCTTTCTTCGAGTGATTTTCGAGAGTCTTCTGTCATTTGTCGAGGTAAGAGTAAGCAATTTTCAGCTGACTTGAATAATTTATTGTGAATTCGAGGCGGTGTTGTCAAGAGCCTCTACTATCGATCGGCAGCGTTCTCTGACCATGCTCAAGAAGTGTTGCAGCAATACTTTTTTGCAGACTAGTTGGTTCATACTTGAAAAATTGAATTGCTGCACAAACTTCAAGAAAACCAAGGGAGACAGGAAAGAGCGCCTTGTCCTGTCTCCCTTGGTTTTCTTCAAGTTTGTGCAGCACTTCAATTTTTCAAGTGTTGCAGGGCCTCTTTAACTAAGAAAACACACCTACGGACTAGTTATAGTGCAAGAACAAAACGACGACACAGAGACAAGAAGGACATGAAGGACACGAGTGCTTGTCCTTCTTGTCTATGTGTCGTCGTTTTGCTCTCGCGCTATAACTAACATCACGCCATGCCAACTAGTCCAAGCTGCCACATTACGGACTAGAATTTCCAGGAAATGTATCCAGTCCAAAGCTCTTGGAATGAAGCTTGAATGCTTCTCTTCAAAGAAACACTCACTTAAAGTCCAGCGCTGGTTGTAGTCCCGCTGTATCCTAGGTTTCTTTTCCAGAAAACTCTCCCACTTTCAACTGACGGCACTTCAATAACAAAACTTCTTCGCTGGTAACTTGTCGGCCACTCATGTGCTGCGACAGCAGGACACATCTTCGCACACGGGCAGTACACTCTGACTCTTCTCCTGCTTGTAAGAGAAGCCTTTATCCCGCAGGTGAAAAACCCACTTTAACTTCTCCCTGCTTGTTCACTGTAGAACAAGCCTTCGTTTCGTGGCAGAAAACTATCTTGATTTCCTCCTGCGACTCCCTCCACTGCTGGCCTATGTGCACTAGCCATTGGGATTTCGAAATTTCTAGGCGTTTCAGCGACACGCCTCACAGCCAAAGATGTGGAAAGGGCGGGGCCTCTCGCGTAACGTGATGAAACTCTGCACAACGCCCCTATTCTTCGAGATGTTTCTAGAAATCGCTCAGCGATAGATGCGAAGATGTTGGTCTGCGTGCTCGTCTTTTGGTGCTTGTAACTTCTTTGCGCTGGCTAACATAGCGGTTAGAATTCAGATTCGTGCTCTTTGTTTAGCGCTTGTTTGTGACACTGCCCCCCACATTAAGAATATTATCACATAATATCTTGGACAATACAAATGAGCATGAACAACACCGCACAACAAAAGTCCCTAACACAGTGTATTGTTGATGACGTGTCACATTCACAACAGAACACTTATATTAATTCACATTGCAATGCGATTTCACTACACATAAAACAGAACGAGAGGTATACGAGTACAACACGCCAACCCACATTTCAAACAATGCAAACATACAAGGGTCTGCCTTTAATGACACATTACATTCATATCAATGAGATTATGTCACTGCAACAGACACCTTAACTCACTCGAAATACACTAGTGACACAGGATAAGAATAACGCAACACATTGAGGTTCAACACTGCCAAACACATTCCCGTGTAAACTTGTCACCTATCTTGTATGCTTCATGTCGCGCTTGCACCTCTTCTTGCAATGCTCGCTCGATCCCTCTTTGTTTTTCTTTTTTCTCTTTTTGCGAGCAATCTCGAATGACGGTGTCAGAATTTGCCTGCCGTAATTGAAAATTTTGACACTGACAAAGTTTCATCGCAATCGATTTGTTTTTGCGAGTACTTTGCCAGCTTGTGCACGTCGCGGCATATAGCCTCATTGAGCAGCTTGGTCGCCATTTCACTTGTAGTTATTGGCGGTCACTTTGCTGCAGCTTCACCTTCACGACAAGTTTTTTCGTCTGACACGATAACCTCAATGGCATCCTTCTTTTGCAGCACAGCTTCACCTTGGGATCGGGTGAAATCTTTCACGGTATTTCCCTCCACTGTATCTTGCGGTTCCTGCATTGACGATTCTCCACCTTCGGATCTTCTCCCAACCTTCTGGATCGTTTGGCCCTTGCACTCCGTCGATGTTTCCGACGATGAGGTCATACAGGGGGGTTGTCATGCACAGTGCAGTATTCTTCCCACTTAAGTAAGGTGTCTCTACATCAATCTTAGCTTCGGGAAGCATTTGAATCGTTTAGGTGAATCCGCCTCGTTTTGCCTGTTAGCTTGCTGTCATGTGTCAAACTCCTCCGCACGATAACAGTAGTGCTTGCGGTGTCCTTTCCCGTGATTTTCCCAGGCAGCATTGGCATTTCTGCCATTACAACTGTTTGGCACGTTTTTATGACAGCACCCGCAATAGAAAGTTTCTTCCGGCTTTTCCGTCGCTGACGCCATCATCATCCTGTGGCGGCGCATACACACAGGCTACTTGGTGTGTCTTAGTTGCTTCGTTACGACATGCGTGTGCCTCGTGCCCAGTCTGAGCACATTTAAAACAAGTCGTTACACTGGGATGCATAAACTTGGCTTGACAACTGTTAGCACGATGACCCACTCTGTTACACAGAAAGCATCATGTAACACTCTCCGGTACATGCTTTTTTTTTCTTTTTATTCAGGTGCCGAGTTTCTTGAATCTGAGACTCTCTTTCTTGACTTTAGACAAATTCGTGCCACCTTGTGCTCACGAGAATTGGTCGGCCAATTCAACCACGTTTTCTAGTAACTTAGCTCTCCTATCTTTCAAGTATGGCAACAGGCTTAGGTGGCAACTGATGAGAAATTGATCTCTAATAAGGAGCTCTCTAAGCTGACCACACTCCTGTGGTGTCCCTGAAAGCTCGATCCATCTGTCAAAATGATGACCAAGTCGGGCACCGTACTGCGTAGCCTTTTCACCATCAGCTGGCTTTCCCATCCGAAATCTGTCTCAAAAGCCTTCTACCGTGAGTCTGAATGGCTTCAGCAAAGCAGCTTTCACTTTTGCATAGTTGGCTGCATCAGTTGGTGTCAGCCTTCCGTACACACTGAGCGCTTGGCCACTCAAGCGAGTACTCATAGCACTTGCTCATTGATGCTCCGGCCAATTCTGGCTCCTAGCGACCTTCTCGAATATGTGAAGGTACGCATCAAGGTCGTTCTTTCTTTCATCATACGCTACGAGTAGCTTGCTTGGATTCAAACGGAAGCTATTACCGTATTTACTCGATTCTACCGCGCCCTCGATTGTAACGCGCACCTGATTTCCACCGCAAAAAAAAAAAAAAAAAAAAAACGTAAGACATCGATTGCAACGCGCACCCATTTTTCTCGCTGGCCCGCACGATCACACCACTCGAAAACACGACTCCTCTCGGGAGCGTCTTCCATTTAAATATGAGGTACGGGCGAAACTTGTGCCCATATGACGTGTAACAAGGCATTGCCGTCACTGTAGTTTTACCGTGGACCGATGTCAGCACGCGAACTTGCTTCGCCCCCTTCTTCTTGACGGTTGTGGTGCCAGGCATGTCGAAGTAAAGAGGCGTCTGATCGGCATTCCCGATTTGCCCAAGCAGGTAGCCGTTGTTGCGCCGCAAGTTTAGGACGAACCTTTGAAAACTGTGAAGCTTTTCATTGTACTCCTCCGCAAAGCTTTTCGCATATGCATGTTCCCCTTCGGAGGGAAAAGCCTTTCCTCTTCATAAAGTTAGTTAGCCAGCACCTGCTCGCTTTAAACTGGCTCCGCATTAGACAGTTTTCTAAGACTGATTGCATAGCCCGCACTTGGAGCAGTTCTGTCGTCACGTGCCGCTGTGCCACTCGCTGCTCAAGCACATACTCGACGAGCAGCTCTTTAATTTGCGGAAACCGACCCTGCTGTGGTCCACTGAAGCCTGTGCGTGAAGCTTTGCTGTCGACAATCTTTTGCTTTTGTTTCCGCCGGTCCCGCACGCACGTTTCGGGAACTCCGAACGACCGCGATGCGGCCTGATTTCCGTCCGTTTCTGCACACGCGATGACTTTTCTTTTAAAAGCGGCATAGGGGTGCACTCGAGTTTTTGGAGTCGGCCCTTCCACGCCGTCGATGCTAATGCACTACTAGATGACGAACTCCTCAACACACGTACGAAGTGCCGCACATGGGAAACACATAGACAGAAATGGCCGACGCGCCATGCCGACACACGTAGGGGGCGGCCATTTTGGATTTACCGATGGCAATAAATTGACCGTAATTTTTTTGTTCGTACTCTATTCTAACGCGCATGCGATTTATGAACCCGCTTAACCGGAAAAAAGGTGCGCGTTATATTCGAGTAACTACGGTATCTTCCCTTTTGCTGCTTTCAACTGAAGCCTGGAGGGGAGTTTCACTTAAACGGAGCCGTTTGAGTTCTGTCTCGTGCTGCTGCTGATTTTCTCTCAACCTTCTCAGCTTCTTTTTCTTACTTCGCCCTTTCAGCTGCCAATCTATATCTTTCAAGCTTCGCTGCTTTTTCCTCCTTGACCCTCTCTCGTTCTTTCACCCTCTCAGCTACCAATCTCTCCTTCCACTGCCCTTTTCTCCTTCTTGCTCACCCACTTACGCAGTTTGGTGCCATAAAGACCCATCTTCTCATAAAGAGCTACTAACTTCTCCAGATCTATGGTGCCTCTCAAAAAAAAAAAAATCTAGACGTATGCACGAAATCTCTACCTAACTCAGTCTATCGAAACACTCTCTGTGCACTCGTCAGTGAGAATGCTGTGCAATGCACGAAATATCGTTCCAATAGTGCAACCAGCAACTCAAGCCTCTTTCCCCCTACTTCGGACACAATGTGCACCAAAATGGTCCTGTCTTGGATGCCAGAATAATTGTTACTAGTTCCGTTAGTTAGAGGTAATCGCCAGGTGCATTCTAGGGGCGGACGTATCGGCCCCCTAAAACACAGCAGGAAAGCACGGACAATTTAAAATTGGTCCTTTTGGTGTTCCAGCCAACGCCGGCTGTGGTTCAAAGAACGAGGCAGAGCCGAGAGTTGATAACAAAACAAAAATATATTCTCGGATAAGGCAGAATCATCAACACACAAACGTGTACACTCTGCAGTAATCAAGTACAATACGACACCAATCACACAATACTCGAATACACTCAAAACAGCGGGCACAAACAGCAATACATGCTACAATGCAATCTCAATGCATTAACTTACCAAGCACACTTATGGAGTAAAATTTCCGTGAAACGTATTCAGTCCAAGGTTCTTGGTAATCAGGTACAATACGACACCAATCACACAATACTCGAATACACTCAAAACAGTGGGCACAAACAGCAATACATGCTACAATGCAATCTCAATGCATTAACTTACCAAGCACACTTATGGAGTAAAATTTCCGTGAAACGTATTCAGTCCAAGGTTCGTGAAACAAAGCTTGAATGCTTCTTTTCAAGGAAACACTCACTCAAGGTCCAGCTCCGGTTGTCGTTCCGCTGCATCTGAGGTTTCTTTTTTTAGGAAATTCTCGCTTCGTTAACTGACAGCACTTCAATAACAAAACTTTTTCGCCGGTAATACACCCACCACTCACCCGCTGCGACTGCAGAAGTCTTCGCCCACGGGTCGTAGACACACGTTCTTCTCCTGCTCATAGGACAAGCCCTCACCTGCATAAGTAAACCCTCTTCAACTCCTCCCTGCTTGGTGACTTTAGAACAAGTCTTCGCCTGGTGGCGGAAAAATCTCCTAATCTCCTCCTGTGACTCTCTCTGCTGCTGGCTTAAATGCACTAGCCGCTGGTTTCCCGAAATATTTAGGCGTTTCGTCAACGCAACGTACAGCCAAGGCTGTGGAAAGATCAGGACCTTTCACGTAACTTCTCAAGTAACCACGAATATCCGGTAGGCATACGAAGGGACGTACATTTCGAATATCTGGACATCCATCAAATGTCCACGAATGTACACTGTACGTCTATCGCATGTACAAAGGTAACAAATTTGTATGTTTCCTCTACATCTGTTTAGAACTGCCAATATGGACATTGACAGGCGTTTTGGATATATATATATATATATATATATATATATATATATATATATATATATATATATATATATATATATATATATATATGTGTGACGCTATGATGAATGGGCGACGTGGCCTGGCTCATACCCCATGTTTATTCTATTCTGATCTTCTTCCTTCTCTGCTTCTACAACCATCACTTCATACGTCACACGATTCCCCCTCCCCCCGAAAGAATGAGCACGTTACAATCAACAAAACAACAAAAAGCATAAAGTGAAGAATGTCAAAATGCACGGTAGTTCGATTTCATAAGGGAGCTTCTTATCTCGCACAAAAGCTTCACAGCAGAGGGCAGCTGTCCGGTCAAATCTAGGGTAGCTCTGGTGGACGAGGCTGGGTGTTGCGCCCAGGATAGCATAAGCATGATTTGAGCGTGAAATCAGATGGAAACACTGCCGGTATTCTTGCGATGAATGAACGTGGTGTGATGGCCTTGAAGCATTGGCTGGATGATTTGCGCAGCTGTCGTGCTATTTGTCTTGATTGGAACCCATGCGTCGCCACCCGTTCGCGTGCTTGTTGACCGAGGCTGGTGCGGTGATTTCTGCGTCCTTGCGAAATACAGGGTATGGTTTGGCGCCTTTCTAGACGTTGTATGTCATGTTGCCTGAGTCTTGATCTGGACTGGAGAAAGCTTACTCGACGTCCCTTGGGAAAATATCCTGGATTCGATGCTTTCTTTGTTTCGAGCGAGAAATCTTTAATATGTCGTCGGTTTGGTTGACACGTTTGTAAACGGCTTTCCATAAACCGCGTGTGTTCTTCCGAAGATGATTCCATTCGTCGTCGTCCTTGTTCGTATAGCCCTTGGAATCTCTGTTGTTCTTGGACTTGCTGGCATTGATGATGTTGCTGCGAAAAGACCTGAGGTGGCAGCCCTTTTTCACCATGACACTGACTTTCTGGGCAATTGAATGTGGTGTCGAGTGGGCAAGTAGTAGTCTCTAGGCTGTTGTGCTGCATTTCGGGTAATGAAGGTAATGCTTCAGAGTTGACAGATACATCATCAGGGGCTTCTTCGCTGTTCGCTGCGAGTGGTTCTTGCTCCTGAATCTGGATGGTAGGTTCAGGGCTTGGCTGAGTATTCTCCGAGCTCCGCAGCTCTATCCCGACCATTGTGAGCGTGCTAGATGTGAGGTGGGCGTTGTGAGCGACGACAGAGCCAAGTGACGGAAAACCAGAAGGTAGCCCAATTTTGCTAGATGGAAAATAAGCTGATCCAATGTGTGGAGACTGATTTTCACTCTTTGAGTCGTCATGGCGTTGTTCGGCATTTTCCTCATGTGTCAGCTGGTCTACCATGAACAAGGCGTCCTTATGACACGAATAGTGACCGTTAGGAGCCTTTGAAGAGCTGCGTCGTAGAAAACCAGGTGGTGGACCATGTATGCGAGACGAAGCATGAAAGGCATCAGTAGGGTGAGCGACGTCTCGTGTCGTATGTTGGTATCAAAGTTAAGAAACACATAACTAACAGTCCGCAGCTGCGATTGTGGAAGTGTGTACGTAGTCTTACAAGATTTTAGTGTTCAATGTCCTTCCGACTTCAAGTTCCATGACCTTTGAGGTGGCAGTAATTGCTTCTTTACGGGCTCATTAAATAAAGGTATTAGCAACAAACCCAACTCAAGCATGTTTATAGCAATGTTATTCTAGTAACTGCAATACGTACTTACAGACAAGCACAGGAGAAAGACTAATTGGTGTAGCGCATGCTTCTAAAGAAGGTGTACAGGCACTGACCACGTGCTCGACTTAAATAGTTTAATAGCAAGGAATATGTGAGCAAATGAAGAACTGGAAACAGGCCGTGTATTAGCAGGGCTTTTACAAATGATGGACAACAGTGAATGTAGGCTAAGAATACATAAATGTCTGATATGAGACATAAAGAAGAGATATGTAATGCGTAGCCTTATCTATGCAGTGCAAGTAAGCGGGGCTATTGTTGCTTGCCTTGGTAATCTCTGCCGAAAGTGGTGGCGGGCTCGTGCCGCATTTCACTGTTTTTTGTAGAAAAGTCATTCTGTGCAACTTCACATGTTGCTCCACACGGGCCCACTAAAAAAAAAAAAAAAAAAAAAAAAAAAAAAAAAAAAAAACCCTGCCTTCTGCCTTTTGGAGACCGGCTCAGCGTACGTACATGGGACACGACACAAACATCCTCCTTTCCCGTGCTCCTTCCCTGAGTGCACGCCGCTGGTCAAGCAGGTTTTGGGACAATAGGCACACTGGCACGCGTTTTCTTCCAACACATTCATAAGCGCACGACTAGCATGACGTATCCTTTCAGGAATCTGAACAACTGCGGTACACCACTTGTTGACAATTGTAGAGGCTGGCACATGAAAGTTTGCCTTATGATGACTGCTATGACGCGCTCGATCTGCACTTTTGTTAGTTCACATGTGATAATAATAACACTAAATACATTCTTTCTTATGGCATACAATACACATATCGACTCATCCAGATTGTTTTGCCTCAAGAAGCAAAATAGTTTGGCATCCTGGGATCAAATGTGCGTGCCGAAATTCGAATGAATTTTAAAGCCTTTTTAATGAAATTCAAGATGGTCACCCGGGATTCTTCATATCTCTATATATTTTCACTACATTCTAATTTTAAAATAATTGATGAGCAAATGCACATACCTTTGGCATGTCCTTGTATGGACAGCCGGTCAACGTTCAAAACTTAATGTCCGGTTGGACTTACAGTTTGGACATCCAGAGAACAGTCACACTGTCACAAAATGAGCGCTCAAAAAGGGCGCGCCATCAAATTCTCGCAACCAAACGCCGGAAGGATGCATCGAGGTCAACGATAAAAAAAGAAAACAAGCATC
This sequence comes from Rhipicephalus microplus, assembly GCF_043290135.1. Taxonomy (NCBI): domain Eukaryota; kingdom Metazoa; phylum Arthropoda; class Arachnida; order Ixodida; family Ixodidae; genus Rhipicephalus; species Rhipicephalus microplus. Next base: position 6,191,565 of record NC_134710.1, read on the forward strand.
CAAAGACTTCCCGGGCACGCGTCCCTCTCCCCTCCGAAGCGTGGGTTCGCCGACGAACCTCCTCTCATCGGCGCCCGAGCAAGCCCTGGAACGTTCTAGATGGAAAGGGGCGTGGTGATGCAGGGTTGCGTCATCCTTCGCGGACGGCCCTCGTACCGTCTCCCCCTTTCCCCAGTCTTCGCTGCGTATCGCGCCGACGAAATGAAGAGAACTTTCTGGAATCTCGCGCGGAAGGTATTTAACCGAGCAGCGGAGATGGGAGATCAGGAGAAGAAGGAAGTTAGCGCCAGAGTGCGTAGGGTATCCCGCCGCGTCTGTCAGTGAAGGTTTTGTCCGTAGTGACAAAGCAGGAGAAGAAGAAAGGATGCGCCAGAGTGCGTAGGGGGTTCCGCCTTGTGGGCGAAGCCTTTTGTCTTCCGAGACAAAGGAGGAGAAGAAGAGGATTTCCACCTGAGGGGTGAAGACTCGAGCTACTGGCAAGAGTGTGTGTCTACCGCTATCGAGCGAAGACGCGTGGCAACAGCTGCGTGTGTGAAGCCGACGTGTTTCCGGCGAAGAAGTTTAGAGCCTGGAGAGCTGCCAATTGAAGACGCGAGGTTTCCTGGAAGAGAATATTCGGGGGCAGCGGAACAACAACAACGCTAGACGCTAGTGAGTGATCCCCGGAAGAGTATCATCCAGACTTTTGTTCCAAGAACTTTGGGCTGAATAACTTTTCTAACTCTTTAGTCTTTAAGTGTCTTGGTTGTTCGATGCATGCGACTGCATTGTAGTGTGTATTGTTGTCTGTGTCCGTTGTTTCGAGTTTGGCTGATTGTACTGCGTAGTACGTTGTTTGAATGGTGACATATTGTATTCAGCTATTGTCGAGTGTGCATATTTGTGTATCGTTTTTATCTGCCATTATTGAGAATATAATTTTGTTTTGTTTATCAACTCTCGGCTCTGACTAGTTCTTTTGGCCACAGCCGGCGTCCACTGGCGCGCCAAAAAGGACCACTTCTAAATTGTCCACGCTTTCGTGGTGCGGTTCGGGGGACCGATACTTCGGCCCTTGAAATTAGCCCGGCGATTGCCTCCCGAATTAACGGGACCTGTGACACACACGAGACATGGATTTTCACAGTACGTCCATTGGCTATTCGTGTTGGATATCCATACGGCCAAACATTTGTATTCAGATTGGACATCCAGTGAATATCCATGGTTACTTGATATGACGCAACTCTGCGGCACCACGCCCCTTTCTTTCGAGATATTTCTAGAGCTCGCTCACCGATAGATGCGAGAAGGTTGGTCGGCGTGGCGACGGCATTTTCGGAGGGCGAGAAGAGGTGCGTGCTTAGTGTCTTTTTATGCTTATTTCTTTGCGCTGGATTTTGTCGCATCTGTCCGGCGCCTCTATATTATGTAGCAGTTAGAATTTGGAATCGCACGCTTTGTTGAGAGCTCGTTTGTGACAAAAGCGAGTGGAGCTACCAAGAGCATCGGCCTCGGTAATCCTAAGCTCGAAGTTGAGAATGAATGTGCACTGTGGTGATGTTTGGCGCTCGTGAAGGCGTAGCTTTGTTGGCAATGTTATTAGACAATGAAGCATGGCTGTCTGAGGTTATTTATTTTGTGCTTAATAAAGGGGATACATTGTCTTTCGAGAATGCCAGCTGAGATGCCGTATGTGGGCGAAGACTTGGCCCTGATGGCTCGTTCTCCCCATTGGACCATCACACGCCGAATCGGATGTCGAATTGCACCATGTGTGCAGTGCTTTTTAGGCGCAGGTTCTTTGTCGACAATCTGAAGTCGGCCAGCAACTGCATGTTGTGCGTGTACGCATCCAGAGCTGAGAGTAAACTCCGCTTGGATGGCGTCCAGTGTCCGCCTCAGCCGTGGTGCACTAGGTCGACATATGCTTGCCTCAGCGATGTATTGGACTGGAATCGGTAGAACTTGCACCTATTGACCCCTGTGTCACTGGCACAAGCTGATTCACCAGACGAAATATTGTTTTCATTTTGACAAATTTGAAATCACATTATTCCTTTGCGCTTTGATAAGCGTATATATTGTATTCGTGTGCATGTACACTATATTCCAGACTCCGCTAGCTCGCTTCGCAGGTGCGCTGCATGACAGTGACCGCATGACCGCACAGCGCGAGCAGACGATCGAGAGGGCGACACGCAAGTGCTATTTTCACATTTTGGTGCTTGACATCATCACAACTTGCTAGACTACTGTGTGAAGTCACCAGGATTAGTACTATAGCCTGATGTCAAGTTAGTGTCGGTAGGTGCACTGTGAGAAATTTAACTTTAACATCAAAATAAAATATCGGCATTTGCAGAGAGTCCTACTTTCTTAGAGCCGTCGCTGTATACAAAAGGTTTATATGGCAGAGTAAACTCGCCTCCAAAAAAAGGTGTCAGTACCCCTTTGCAGCATCTATCAAGCCGTGAGTGTGGGCTCCCCGGAGGGATCTGAAAATGCTGCACTGACGAAATAGAATAGATACACAGTGTGGCAATGAAATTGCAAATTGAAAAGAAAACATTCCGCAACTACCCCCGAAAAACACACACAGCCCAGACATTATCACAGGCTGTCAAATTAGAGCATGCAAGTTTCTTGGTAGCGCCGATTGGGGGGAAAAGGCACTAACGACATTGGTAAAGCAAAATCACTCCATCATGGAAAACGACAGAAAGGTTAAAGCAATAAGTTAGTCTCCTTGAGCTCATACTCATGCAGCGATTCCACTCCTACGTTAACTGTGATAAGTCTGATTTTGGAGTGTCTATTATCGGCAGTGGTCTCGCCCGCGCGTCTAAACATGTGCAGCTTGTTTTCAGAGCCACGAAAGTGGTAATCACGTACTTAGAATTAATCCGGGGAATACGCAGCGGTCGCGCGTGCATCCCATGTAATTCACGATTCTATGCTTGGCGCCGATGCAACTTCTATTGTGCAAGTCTGCTAAATGGCAAAATGTCCTCTCAACTGATAGGGACTCGTGATGTTTATTCCAATCGGTAGTATGTAACTGTGGCAGCAATTCTTTGGTGGACATAATTCGTTCCAGGAGCCCTTCTGATAGCTCGTTCGCAGATCTACACGTAATAAAAGCAATTTTCACTAATAGTAAGAGCATGCATGCTACCAGAATGTCTGTCGTGTCTATTTCTCGGCATCACAATCTAATTTTTCGTGCTTTGCATCCACAGAACAACACGTGAACAGTGGGAGCGCGTTGACACCTTTCCTCTAATATACTTTATCTGTGAATCTTCATCCAGATGAGGTTTTTTGTTATTCCTTCCTCTAACGAATCCGTGTGTGTAATTGCTCTTGTGGTAAATGCCCCTACGAAGTCCTACCCTTTCGAGCTCATGAGTGTTAGGGTCCAAATTCATTTTTTGCATGTTTTTTTATGTCACTTTATCAATAACAGCTTGCCTCCTGGTCGGAGAACCTGTGATTCGGTTTTAATACTCGCAGCTTTCAGTAGAGTGCCTGTCGCTCACGGCCCTGGTGCTGGAAGGCCCACTGTGAAGGGGCTATGCCTTGTTACGTGTCTGCCCCTCGCTTTCCAGGGTCAATAGCCGGCGATTAAAAAATAACCATCATGGTATTCTATTCATTGCTTAGTTTTGGGGGGGGGGGGGGGGTAGGAGGCTGCGTCACTCAAAAAGCACTGTCGCTAGTGCCCGCTATCTCGAGGCATTGTGAGACTGCTCGTAAACAACTGACTGCACAAAAACTGCTTTGGCACCTGGAGTGGTCATAGTCCCTTTAACCAGTGTTTTGTAGATTTACGCGATATTGTGTCCAAAAGATTATTCCTTTGTTTCACTTAAGCTTTCAGCGTTGAGCGTGATACCAACAAATTGTATTGTTATACCAAGTAAGGCTGGACGTTACGTGCGAGGAACATTAGTGGCAGGATCGCCGTTTCGAAGACCTGCGCACTTGCTGCTTGTGCTGTGTTAGAAATCCGTACTGTGACTAGTATAACTGAAGACCGCCCAGAACACCTCTTGCACGTCGATGCACAAACCGCATGAATGGCTTGTACAAGGGGACCACCGAAATGGCGTGACAATGGTGTGACTGATTTGAGATGATGGCTCGATGCATAGCCCCTTAATGGCTGCTTGAGGAAGCGAAGCAATTTTTGTGCAGTCTGTTTGCGTTGCGAGTACAGCACTTAGCAGGACATATGAGCTGTCTGTAATGCCTGTCCAAGTAGCCTACATGCCAGCGATCGCACCCTTGAAGTCAAAGTTCTCAGGTAGTGCCTTCCTCCTCTCTGCTTGAGTAGCGATAGATTACAGGCCTGGCACATCTGTGATGTTATCGCGTGCACCCTCCTTGCAAGCAGAGATAGATCGGCCTTTATCTCAGCTTCAGCCGCGTTCGTTGCCACCGCTCATGCGCTATTGCTCGCGTGTAAAACACTTGATGCAAGGGGGTATGTTATCGATTTGGACATTACAGAAAACATGACAGCAACAGCAAAAAGTAGTAGAGAATGTTCATATAACTGCTATCTAAATAAAAATAAAATGGATTTCGCCTTTGAGTTGTCTTTAGCGTGTACATAAAGTACCCGTGCGTTTTTTTTTCTCCGTACTTTTTTTTTTTAAAGGACAGACACTAGGGGGTTTTTGGTGTACAGGCCGAGTGCCCTGGTCGTATTAAATATCGCTGGGAAAGAAAAATGAAGTTTGTTAGATTATGTAGCACAGAAAAGCCTCAGAAAGAGGGAAGGGAATGCGGAGGAGGTGAGCTCTATGAAACTAGCTAAGAGATGTCATGTTACGCCCAGCAATATAATCGAGCATGAAGAAAAAAAGAACTTCTGTTTTTCGTTGGAGTCATCTTAGGGAAATTCGTTTGAAACTGTGTGAGTCTCTAGTGCGGTAAGGCCACAGAGTTTGTCTACCATCTTTTCTGATAATCGCATAGGTGCACATAGAATGTTCTTTCATAACGTACAACTTTATTGAACCAGTATTCTGTTTATGTGCTACGAAAATAATTGCTCAATGAGTTGTTCCAGAATGCTGAAAAGCATGATGCCATTATTGTATCATCGAGGTGCTGGCCTCGGCTGCTCGTGTTGTGATGTTTTATGTGGATAGAATTATTTCGATGAAGCGCTTGAACTTATGCACAGCTCTGTCAAGCCAGGATGCAGTCTGCTAGCCTGAACAAGTTTTATATGCTAGTCAAAATGTTCTGTTTTTCAACCGATAGAGATAGAAAAAACAGCTGCTTTGCAGGGATCACGGGAGAAAACTGGATTCTCATAATGAACGTGTGGGTTTGTTTGGCCCACTTTATTAAAGGCAATGTAAAGCTCAACGCAGACTAATGGCAGATAGACGATGTTCAGGCTTTAGATTAGTCAAAGGACCCCAGTTACAGGGAGGACATGGGACGCTGTCACTTTCTACCCGTGGCAGATAAGTGAGCGGACACCTGAAGATTGGTGCGCACAGATTGACACCTGAGGATTGGTGCGCACAGTCTTGGAGGCTACAATGTGATGTTGATCAGTTATTGTGACAAACTGGGGATGTGGCTTGTGTCTGCACCTGTGCGTGTGATAGCGTGGGCAGTGCCTATTTGTACTTGCATGGTACAGTTAAATCTGGATATAATGAAACTGATAAATTTCTGGAAAATTTGTTATGAAAAGGATTTCGTTATATGCAGGTTCGGCTCAAAAATTCGAAAAATAAATGCACAAAATAATAAACAAAAGGGAGACTGAAGGCAGAGCTAATCCTAAACACATTTGGCAGTAAATATCTGCGTTATTATTGCGATAGAAATTATATGGACACTCTCAGTGGGCTTTTGCCGTCGCCGCCATGTTCCGTAATAAGTCCAATTTGATAACATGCCCCCACGCATCGTAACTTTCACGTGCGGGTAAAAGCACGCGAGCGTTGCTAAAGCAGAGATCAAATGAGCCGGCCCCTCCCTGTTGCCTGGAAAGTGCATAAGCTAACATCTCCCACGTGTTAGAACTGCCGTCAAATGCTCGAACAGAAAGTAAACGACCCGTCTTGTACGAGCATGAAACAACGTGGAGAGGGAGAGGAGATCGCTTGAGTAGGAATAACGAACTTGGATTTTAAGGGTGGTCGCGATCGCTGGTGCGCTTGCTATCTCGGCGAGTATCAGTGCAGTTTCAACGCGAAGGGACTGAGTGAAAAGAGCACTTCTCCATGGGTGGCCGTATTTGCTCACACCAGCATTTTGTAAGAGTTCCGCGTTATCAGATTTAAAAAAGTTGACTGCCAGCCTTACTTCTTATAACTATACTATTTTTTGCGATCGCATTCATTGAATTGCCTTTAATGTGCCTTCGTGTTGCCAAAACTGTTCGGCTAATCGTAAAAGCCACCAGCCTGCGACTCACGGCGCGGCGCAAGACGGATCGCGCGTGATGAGTCGACCTTCGAAGATCTGCCGTGATCGTGGTCACAGAGAGTTTCCATCAGCGCCTAATCTGACATCCCCTCGGTTTTGACGACACGGTTGTCCGAAATTAGAAAAAGTCACAGTTTCCCCGCAAGGGCAAAGCAATGAATGCGATAGCAACAACCTAAAATGTAATGCTGAGGATGGAAAGCAGATTGAAACATACAGCGCACTGTTCATGCACAAATGTCGCACGAAAACAATATACACAGGACAAGAGGGAACTAACAATGTTTACCGCTTAACACTTGACGTGCTGTTTAAATAAAAACGAGGCATGAAACGTAATCACAGGTGCATGTATGAGTGCAAACTAACAAGATCAGATGGCACCTGTTCAGCAAGCGAAGTGATCATTGTGCACCCGGCAACTGAACGCAACCGTTTTGGTTGAAGTTGAAGGCCCGTGATTTTCCTCACGGAATAATAAGCGCGCGCGTACAAGTATATACCCCCCCCCCCCCCCCCCACTCGCTGCGCAAAGTACGCATGGGGCGTAAGCGTATGTCGGCGCACCGGGACGAGCTGGGAGGCTTTTTTTTTTTCTTGACCTTTCATATACATAGATAGGTATATGATACGATGAACGGCGGTGGCAGCGACGGAAAAAAAACCAGTCGAGACTGTCCATATAATGGCTATTGCAATAATAAAAAGCAAAGCTGTACGTTGTAGGGTGCCACACCATGCGCGGTCATGGCGTCGAAACAAAGAGCGAACAACATGCACGGATGTCACGGAAAACTATTCGCTAAAGCGCCCTCGATATGCAGCGCGGCCCCGCATATGGGACGCTAACGGAACGCAGGGCACTGCCAACGCACAAAAGTACTTTTTTATTTTTATTTTGGTTTGCAGTTAGGAGGAGGGGAGCATGCGCCCGCGGCGGTGAGATTGGCGGCACGCTTGCCCGCCTCGCGCTCACCGGCGTGCAATAACGAGCGTTCGCTCTCGCCTGGTGTGCCGTTCGCGCCGCCGCTCCCGCTTCGCGCTTCATTGCCGGCTGTCCAGCCGCAAAAGATGCATGCTCGTAGCAAAATGCCAAAATGCAGAGCAAAATTTCTAAATTGTTTGTGGGGAAAATTTGTTATATCAAGGTTGTCTCCTGCTGTTACTTTGTTTCATAGAGGTCGCAAATACATATGCTTTTATGTAACAGTGGAGAATAGAAAACTTTTGTTATATTGAGGAACTTTTTATATGGAGGTTCGTTATAAGCAGGTTTAACTGTAGCACATGCTTGTATCAGATGTTGTGGGGGCAAAATTAATTCACAGCAACTGTACTTCATTACAGTGCATGGCGGCTGCATTTTCGATGGAGGCGAAAATGCTGTAGGCTCGTGTACTCGGATTTGGGTGCACGTTAAAGAACCCCAGGTGGTCGAATTTACCGGAGCCCTCCACAACGGCATCTCTCATAATCATGTGGTGGTTTTGGGACATTAAATCGTACACATCAATCAACTATTACAGTGCAAGCTAATGGGCCTTGGCTGGAACCACAGAAAAATTTGTATCACTCTGAAGTTCGTACGAGCCATGGTTGATCTACCCAGGTTTTACAGGAAAGCAGTAGTGCAAGATAACATCTTTAAGAGCTAAGTCTGGGTGCTATAGCTGCTGGCTTCGACAGTGCCACTGAATTTATTAATGTCTCATACATCATGTATATGGGCCCAAGTTTGTGGCATCATATGGTCAATTTGTTGTGGTATGTTCAATACAAGCTCATAATAGTTGGGCCTGCACTCAAGTGCGTTTTGCTTGTATATTTTAAAATGTCATATGTATCACACGCCAATTCTGCCCTCTTTTAGATCCTTCAGGCAAACTTTATTTACGACGAACTACATTTGTGGTAGCATTTTATTTTTCCCCAAGAAGAGCTGTAATGGAACAGTCATTTCTTTTCAGGATCAGGACGACATAATGTAAAAATACCTTGTTAGGCCACATTTGTAAAGCGACTAGCTAACAAGACTTGTTTCCTTGCAGGTATCTTTTGTGGGCAAGTCAAGCGAAATGAAAGAAATGCAGCAGCTGTCAGGTGGTCAGAAGTCACTGGTTGCATTGGCACTAATCTTTGCAATCCAGAAATGTGACCCAGCACCCTTTTATCTGTTTGACGAGATTGACCAGGCGCTTGATTCACAGCATCGCAAAGCAGTTGCAGGCAAGTTTACTTTTTTTTTTTTCGCATTCTCTACCTTCATTTGGTGCAGAATAGCTACTCTCATCGGGACTGAATGGTCAACTGGAAACTTTATTACGGAACAAGTAAAAAAATTCAAGCAGTCTTTACCTTGTAAACATCTCTAATTGAAAACAATCCCAATATGGGCTTGTTGGTTCATCGTTAACTGGCTTGTAGCAGAGTGTTGGGACAAACAAAAAACATACGCATTCATATGTATATGAGTAATTGTATGTATACCGCAGCACATAGCACAGATCTATGCCACTCGAATAGGTCCACAAAGTAGCTTGATATGTCAGTAATTCAAAATACAGATGTCCTACCGGAAGCTTGTCAGAAAACTCTTTCAGACAGTCTCTTGAGATCGTGTGAAGTTAGTATCACTGCTATGTAACACAGCAGTGTTTCAGTCCAAGTACATCTAACGCTGAACGCTTGTTGCGTACTGTAATTACTCGAATCTAACGCGCACCTTTTTTCCGGTTAAGCAAGTTCATAAATCGCATGCGCGTTAGAATTGAGTACGAAAAAAAAAAAAATGTACGGTCGTTCTATTGCCATCGGCATTTCCAAAATGGCCACCCCCTTCGTGCGACGGCATGGCACGTCGGCCATTTCTTCCTATGTTTTTCCGATGTGCGGCACTTCGTACGTGTTCTGAGGAGTTCGTCATCTTGTAGTGCATTAGCATCGACGGCATGGAAGGGCCGACTCCAAAAACTCGAGTGCACCACAATGCCGCTTTTAAAAGAAAAGTCATCCCGTGTGCAAAAACGGACGAAAATCGGGCCGCACAGCGGTCGTTCAGAGTTCCCGAAACATGCGTGCGGGACTGGTGGAAACAAAAGCAGAAGTTTGTCGACAGAAAAGATTCATGCAAAGGCTTCTGTGGACCACAGCAGGGTCGGTTTCCGCAAATTGAAAAGCTGCTCGCCGAGTATGCGCTTGAGCAGCGAGCGGCACAGTGGCCCGTGACGACAGAACTTCTCCAGGTGCGAGCTATGCAATTAGCCTTGGAAAAAGGGCTAATGCGGAACCAGTTTAAAGCAAGCAGGTGCTGGCTTACTAACTTTATGAAGAGGAAAGGCTTTTCCCTCTGAAGGTGAACGGGCATCTGCGAAAAGTTTTGCGGAGAAGTGCGATGAAAAGCTGCACAGTTTTCTGAGGTTCATCCTAAACTTGTGGCACAACAACGGCTACCTGTTTGGACAAATCGGGAATGCCGATTAGACGCCTGTTTACTTCGACATGCCTGGCACCACAACCTTCGAGAAGAAGAGGGCAAAGCAATTTCGTGTGCTGACATCGGTCCACGGTAAAACTACAGTGATGGCAATGCTCTGTTACACGTCAATGTAGGCACAAGCTTCCCCCGTACCTCATATTTAAATGGAAGACGCTCCCGAAAGGAGTCGTTTTTTCGAGTGGTGTGATCGTGCGGGCCAGCGACAAAAATGGGTGTGCGTTGCAATTGATGTCTTACTTTTTTTTTTTTTTTTTCGTCGTGGAAATCGAGTGAGCGTTACAATCGAGTGCGCGGTAGAACCGAGTAAATACGGTACTTCTTCAACAAGCAAAACATTGATGTTCGTTCTTACATTGCGCAACGTATTCACTGAACACCGTAAAATTCACAGTGTGAGTGGGGAACCATAAATGACTAAAAAGTGCCTGCAATTAGCCCGCGATCGTCGCACAACTGGCGACGTTCAGTCTAGACATAGTCTAGATGCATGGGGACCGCCTGCATACTCCTCCCTGTATCCTGCTTCTGCGGCTTGACGGGAGGATTCTTGAAACAATGTTACAATGAAAGGCAGTACTAGTTCCATGTAAGGAAAGAAGAAGCATCCCTTTTAATCTAGTGTAACCCCTGAGGGTTTATCGCGGCACTCTTCTGACTTCGCTCATTGATCGAGCTGTCTTTTTTTTCGTCATTGCCCTTCATACTATACAGCCTGCGAACTTCAAAGTACAGTAAGTTTCCAGAACATCCGAATCTCTTTCAGAGGCATCGCATTTATAAGGGCTCTAATATGGACAGCGCAAATCCGCAGCAAAAAAAGCCTATTTGAGAATATATACACTCAATCACTGACTTTGCCTCTTGTACACCTTGCCCCGACATTCCCAAATGAGCGCGAAGTTAGGTAAAAGTGCAAAATCATTTTTTTTTCTTGCCACATGCACGCTTCGCCAACTACGTCGTAGCCTTTTCAACTTTACGAAGGAGTGTCGCGGTGCGGAGAAAAGAACTGCCCACGCCCACTTCTCAAAGCACGTCATCTCGGAGGCCATGGTGAAATTGATTAAATACTTCTCCTTTTACACGTTAGATGGCACAGGGTGTCCACAAGTGCTCGGAGTGGGGCAAATATTGAAGTTGTAAAGATCGACAACATACTATTGTTGGGGATAGGCGTGGTCATGAAAGTGCTAATGTGCCAATGTATTGGAACCTAATCAGTCTAAAAATGCCAGGATTTTAATGTTCAGTGCAGTTCAATACATTTAGATGTGTTGGATTCAAACGTTTTTTTCTCGCTCTTTCCAGACATGATTCATGAGCTCTGCAGCGGGGCACAGTTCATCACAACAACTTTTCGTCCGGAGTTGCTGGAGAAGGCAGACAAATTTTATGGTGTCAAGTTTCGTAACAAGGTGACCATTGCTTCTATTTTACTATTAACTGCACCATAATGTTGCGTCCAAATGTTTCGAAGTGCAGCTGTAACGTCTTGGACGTGCTCCTTCACCTTTGGAGAAGTTCAAGTCTGTGTAGTGTCGCTGTACGTTGTAGAGGATTCGGGGCTGCGGCTGGCCTAAGAACCCCTCAGGAAAGAGGCAGAGACAAACCTGCATCCATCTTTACTGCGCTGAAGCCCGGCCGCAACATTCCGCTGCCAGAGGCTGCCGTGTGCCACTAGCCAACCATGATCCTCATCTTTGGCGAGCGCTCACAGCCGATGAGCGCCCCCATACTGCCCTGTCCCCCTCAGAAAAAGTGTAGAATAAGGACGCGGTCGATATCAGACAGCTAGTCCATGCAAGTGTACTGGCTAGCCTTGGACACAGCAGATCGCACATGGCTTATGCAGCCATACCCCGGCATCGTCAATGCCCAGCTCCTCGTGGCACTTCATGAGCCATCGGACATGGAAACTATTCAGTCACTCAGCCAAGGTACCTTTGCCGCTGTCCGAAGACTCAGGCGCACCGGACTCACTCAGGTTGACGACCACGGGGGTAAGCAAGAGCATGCTCGTGGTACAGCACCAGTCCCAGCGAGTCATAAGCTGTGGTCGTATGTCGATGCTGTTGTAACAGTGCAAAGAATTCACTTGCAGGTGGCGGCCACTCCCCCAGGTAGGAGTCACTGAATTCCGGTGACCCCAGCAGCCATGGAGACGTTCCCAACCACGGCCGCTCTGGAGGCGCGCGCTCACTTTCATTATGGCCTGCGCACGGGGGGCTGTTTCTACCTATCGCCGCAATCTCGCGGGCGCACTTCGTGCCAATTCACCACAGGGAGCCTTCATACATACATGCCTCCTGCTCGGTTTTTGGGTGGCGACATCTGCAACAGTGCAGCCACAAGTAGCCGCCAGATTAGGCTAGGAACCCAGTTGCCATCCATAGTCGCCGCTAAATTTGGTGGACCGCCATCTTGATTCTCACTTGCCGGTAGGCGCCTGTGATATGCTCGTAAAAATTTTGGTTAGCATGCAACGCCAAGGTACCACACTATTGAAAAGATGAAGGCTGTCATGTTCAACATTGTGAGTTCAGTGCTGTGAGCCCTTGCAGCCTTTTCACTGGTGATTTTTGTAAACACGCACGTTAAGTAATCACACTTGACGAAGTCCTGCTTCTTCGTAAGCTGCTCACTTTTGCTTTCGTGCTCGTACCGCCCAAAAGGTTCGCATATTTCTGGCTCTCACCTTTCCTGGAGAATTGACCAAGAAATGAGTAACTTTGAAAGAAATATATATAGTTAAAGCCTAGCGAAGAGAATAATGTCTTGTTTTGTACAATAAAAATATTGTTTTCTGTAAATTATTCTTGAGAAAAAAGGTTAAATGAATTTATTCATATTGAAGTAGATACAATGCTTAATATAAAAAAAAATTTTTTCTGTAGCCTATCCACAATTAGGTAACTCCGAACCTTTGGAATTGAAGTTATCGTGTGAATCTCTTTGGCTATTCAATGAAATCTTTTTGTAGCATTGCATGTGCATTCGTGCAGGAAATATGCATGTGGTTGTCTTAGAGCGCTTCAGTTCTTTTAAGAAAGAATATTGCACCTGTCATATTGTGTGAAAGAATATTCCACCTGTCAAAGGCTCGAGATTGTATGGAGAAAAAAGTTTTGTGTAAAGGTTTCTCAATGGAAACTGGTGGCTTTTGTTCCACGCTATGCAACTTCACAGGCAAATTGAGGGTTTATTTATTTCAAGGCATTTTTTCCACCTGCATGGGGCGTTTTCGCTTGTGCCAGCCAGTGACCAAATATGCCAGGCCCGTACACAGCCTTGATTACTATAGATTATTTTGAATATAACACCTTAACTAAGTGAATGAAAGAACTCGGAAATTCAAAGACAAGGCATTCATTCAAAAGTAATGAAACATGCATGGCAGCCCTGACATAGCATATTTACAATCCTTGCATTCATTTCTGATGCTTTTTTGAAGAATAGACTTAGAAGAGTCATGTCTCACGCATAGCGCTGTGGAACCACAGCATGTTTAAGAAAAAATACTGACGTAGCCAGTGCAATGCTGGCACAATCTACCTCGTCGCTTGCATGTAATACAAGAAGGTGTTCAATATTCACTTATGGTTAAATAATATGCAACTTCACAAAATTTGATGCAGATGGATAAATCTCTATGTAAAGCAAAATTGTTTTGCTGCACTATCAGAAATACTTTTTTGTCATGAATGACCAACAAACCCGTTTAGCCACCTTGTGTCAATGCAGATGTATGTGAAAAAGCACAAGCTAAAATAAAGGCAAAAATTAATACACTCTTACAGATGTCATCTTCTAATAAAAGTTTAATTTGTCCTCATTGCATCACATGATGGCAGTGTATACAACAAAAACACCTTCGTACTATATCTTTGCATTTTTTATACCTCATAATGAGAATCTGCGTTAGTGAAGTTAACAGGTTCAGCACCAACACCGTGTGCAGTTAGTGGTTTAGTGCTACCCTATCTCTTATCCCTATAAATAGAAAAAAACCTGATAGTCAGGCATCTGAAATGCAAACAATGTAGAAGAAGCAAAAAAAGGCAGCAGAAATGTGGGACCTGACACAAGAAAAGGAGGAGGAGGATATAACTTTATTAAAGAAAAAAAAAACGGCAAGACGTGGAAGATTTATCTCCTTCCCCTACGTGGCAGCCATGAGTCCTTGCGCTCTGGCGGCGTCTTCGGCTTGCCGAAGGACGTCGAGTTGCACTTCTGGGTCTGCACTGAGCAATGCGGTCTCCCACTGCTCTCCATTGCTGTATTTTTAAATTGCCCTGTCACTGAAGGGCAAGTCCATAGTATATGATTGAGATCTGCCCTTTGATTGCAGAACTTACACAAATCAGTATATCTCTGGGTAGATGCATTGAAAAGTTACCAGGTTCGGGAAAGTGTTGGTTTGTAAGAGGCGCCATGCCGTCGCCTACTGCTTGTTGAAGGAGGTATGTGCCGAGGGGAATCGGACGCTTCCTAGCCTGTAGTATTTTGTGATCTCTTCATAAATTATCATGCGGTCTTTCTCCGTCCTTGTACTTTGCGCTGCGCCTGTTCGGCCGGCCAGTTCTCGAGCCAGGTCATGTGCGATTTCGTTCCTGGGGAAGGAGGAGTGAGCAGGTGTGCATATAATATGAACTACCTGCTCGTCGCAAAAGTTAGCCAGAATTCTTAGCGCTTCCAGTGAGATCCTTCCCTTGGCATAATTTTTAACAGCGGTTTTGGAATCGCTGATCACGACTTCGGCGTTTTGTGGAGGCTAGTGATAGGGCTATAGCCGCCTCCTCCGCCACTTCTGCCCTATCTGTACGTACACTGCCACTGACGTTGGAATCCCTTTGAATATCCGTAGCTACCATTACCATGTTTCGGCCATTCTTGTATTCTGCTGCATCTTTTCTTAGGTACGACTGTTTCACGGCACACATCTCTTCATTCAGTCCAACGGTTGCCTCACGGTATCTTCATGCTTTATGTGTATTTTAACTTGAAAACGAGAGTTGAACAGAAGTAAAATTTTCTCAATAGGATTGCAGGTTAGGCAAGTCAGTACGAGTTCACGTCACGATTGCACACGCGAAAGTCCACATTCATGTTCACCCACGCTTGCGGCAGCCCCCACCTTTTTTTTTCTTCTGTGTAATCGTAATCTAATTTGATGAATGTGCGGCAGCTTGTAGCACATGAACGGTAAAGCGTACAAATCACGTCCCTATGTAACTGCGGTACAGACAGCATGACAAAACACAGTACTTTAGTACTAACCACGTATACATATGACGACAGTGTTTCCACCGACCGGTCTCGCTTGATTTGGGGATTTGGGCCAGCTAACTTTTTTTTTTTTGCATTGGGCTCAACAGGAAGCGAAACATTCTCACTCTGTTCCGAGTGTTGTTTAAACATCGTGGGGTGCAACAGCCTGTCATGTTTTGTTTGCTGTAAGCAGCTGGTGACGCAGTGCTAGCGAACTTTGACGCACACTACAGAAAATGTAGAATTCACAGCGTCAATTTCGACTCGCATAACACCTCGTGGAAATGCACAGGTAGAGCAATTATAACCACTGTTTCCAAGGTGGTTGCAGTGCTATACATCTAACGCCGCATGCATCGAGGCAACCCGCAACCATATAAACACCGACTGCTCTGACATTGATCACGTTGAACCGGTTGAGTTGAGAAACAAAATGGCGACAGAAGAAGTTTGGCAACAAGGGCTACTGTAAAAACTCGCAGGCATCGGCATTTACCTTCTCAAAAGCTGACACCACCCTAAAACCGGGCGAGAGGCGTGTGTGTACGAAGGCTCCCTAATTCGCCGTAACTTGCCTCTGGCCGTTGCAGAGGCTAGCGCGCAAGGAATGCTCGGGTTTCTACCTGCTGGTGCACTTCCTGGTGGTACCAATGCGATGGACACATGCATACCTGCCAACTCTCCCGAATTTTCCGGGAGACTCCCGAATTTGGACCTAATCTCCCGATTGTACGAATGTCATCTCAAATCTCCCGAAAAGTGGCCACCACAGCAGAGGCTTTTTTTTTGTTCTCTTTTTAAGATCATGCGCGTACGTCAGCCTTTTCTGCTGCGGCAGTGGCGGTGCTGCGGAAGAGCACTCGCCACCACACTTCTATTTCATTGTAACCATATTGTAGAGTACCGCTGAGTACATTCTCGGCACTGCGCATCTTGACGAAGGCTGGCCGCGAGAAGCGCTCGCCACCGTACCGAAAGAAGGCGAGGGAAAAGGTAGTCTCAAAGGAAAAAGTTTGCGGCGCTGTATGTTCACGAGCGCTCCGATAACGAGACGGCGAGTCTGTCGAGCACATTCCATTTTCCAAAGAAGGGGTGGCCGGTAGCCCGGCGGTAGGCGGACACCAATGTGCTTTGCACTCTCCATATCGGCGTGCTTCGGAGAAACAGCGCCGACAGCGCCGCGTGTCGCATTCTTGTCGCTCCGGCCACCGTTCAGTTCACTTGCTTCCGTTGTGCCTAGCCAGAACTTCTTCTCCGTCTTGGCCCCCGCATTTTGTACGCTACGCCTACGCCGTCTGCCGTGGTTGTGGGGGTTGCGTGTTTTCAGAGTTCAGTTAGAAGGTCGATGGCGGCGTCAAAATCAAAGAAGAAGTACTTGCAAGTGTTTCTGGACTCATACACAGCTGAGTTTCTGTGCTTTGTGACTTCGCGGAAAGGTGACAAGTACGGATTCTGTACCACGTGCGCCTGTGATGTGAGCGTGTCGCACGGCGGGAAGGCCTATATGAAGGTGCATATCGCTTCACAGAAGCATCAGAACTACGTTCGTGCTGCGGAAGGGCAAGGCAACATTGGTAGCTTTTTTCAAAAGAGCTGCGAAGACAGTGCGATTTGCGCAGAATGCCTATTCACGGGATTCCTTGTGCAACACAACTTGCCACTAAGCGTTAGTGATCACGCGGGGCCGTTGTTTCGGAAAATGTTTCCGAAGTGCGAGGACGCGAAGCGGCATGGGTGCGGACGTACGAAAACCACTGCCATCGTCGGAGAAATGGCTGCACATACCGGAAACACAATGACGGAGGCTCTAAAATGCCGTGCTTTTGCAATCGCAATGGACGGAAGCAACGACAGCGGGTCCCAAATGTACCCGATCGTGGCAACGTACTACGTCGAGGAATCGCGAAACGTGGAAAGCCGACTGCTTTGTTTGCAGGAACTCCATAGAGAGGCCACCGGACGAAAGATTGGAAACCTCGTTCTGGACGCGCTCAAATCGCGTGCTATACAGATTGAGAACTGCATTGCATTTTCTGCCGACAATGCCAATGTGATGATCGGCAAAAAAAAAACGGCGTGGCAGCTGTGCTAAAAGAAGCCCAAGATAGTTTGATAGTCGTTGACCGCCCGTGCCACCTTATAAATCTTGCGGCCGAGAAAGGAGCCGCATGCTTACCTGCAAAATTCGACGAGATGCTCGTGGACATCTTCTACTATCTTAAGAAGAGCGCCAAGCGGAAAGACAGGCTTGTTGAATTTCAAGGGATGCACAACACGGAAGTGCCGAAGATTTTGAAACACTTGCCAACGCGGTGGCTATCGCTTGGAAGGTGTCTCACCAGATTGCTGGAGCAGTGGCAGCCCTTGGTCAGCTTCTTTTTGAATGAGACAAAGCCGAAAAGCCAGCAGCGCCCAAGCTTTCTGGGGTCGTACCAGATCGCCAAGACAGCTGCAGCTTCGGCAGATGTGCGCGACGAAGTCCAGCGAGATCCCCAAAAACGGAAGGAGCCAAGAAGCAAGATTGATGCAACCTTGGCAAAGAAAGTGAAGCTTTCATTTGAAAGTACCGGACGTGCCAGTTTGACCCGTGAGGAACGGCTTTTGTACTTCCTGACCTCTGATGTAAACTTCGCTTATGGACTTTTCTTGAAGAGTGTCATCCTTGTGTTTGACAAAGTCAACACCCAACTTCAGTCACAGGCACCTCAAATTCATCTGCTCCAGTCCCTCTTGATGCAGTTCCTAAGGGACCTTTTGGTCAGGTTTGTCAATCCCTCTGCCATTAAGGCCTGCTCTTCGCCACTGGAGGTTCCCTATCAAGATATAAAGAACCAAAAAGCCAACGAAGATCTTGTCCTCGGGAGCTGCACATTGTCTGTTGTGGAAGGACTGCGTGCCAGTGAGAAGCAGGAGTTTTTTTTTCTACTGTTCAGAAGTACTTTACTGTCACATGTGACTATATACGCCACGAATTTCCATTGAAGAATGAAACCTTGAATAAAGCGGAAGTCGCTAATTTGAAGTTCTTGAACGACGCATCTTTCACAAGCCTTCGCTTCTTCGTTGAGTCCTTCCCGCAAATTCTGCCCCAGGGGAAGAATGAGTCAAGAGTAGAAGCCTTCGATGCTCTTGAAGTGGAATTTGCAGAACTGCAGGCACACCGTATTTCTGAGGACATTCTAAGTGAAGAGAGGATTGATGTTCAGTGGTCAGAAGTGGGAAGAATCACTAGCGTTGATGGAGAAGTGAAATTTGGTAGAGTGTCAAAGGTGATGCTGCAGCTGCTTGCCATTCCACACAGCAATGCTGAATGTGAGAGGATATTTAGCATGGTTAAGAAGACGAGAACTGAATTTCGGTCTTCGCTTTCAAACAAGACTCTAGGTGACCTCCTCATGGTGAAGAGTAACCAAACTGGACGTTGTTTTGAGCAGGTGTATTTTGACAACTTTTTGAGGCTTGCGAAGTCTGCAACTGCCAGGTGCCTTCACAAGTAAAGAAGTTTGGTTCAAGCAGCAGCTCAAAATAAACATCCCTACCCCTCCCTGATGTCAGTCTCCAGTCTCAGTAACTGCTGCTATGCAACCCCCCCCCCCCCCCCCCCCCCCCGCTGCTGTCTCCCGAATTCGATGCTGCGAGGTTGGCAGGTATGCACATGGTAGCGAGCATATATCAACTCTGTTCTTGGGAGAGCATCAACACGGTCATAGCAAAGCATTTTTTTCTTTGTTTTCTATGAGTTGAAGAAATGAGTAAAATGATGAATACTATTCCATCTAGTGCACATGTATGTTCATGCATAGCATTCAGAAGGCTCAGCCACGTGATCTCTTTCACCGACCAGCAGAAGGAATGACACAAAACGTATTCTTGTTTTGAGAAAAGGTATCACTGAAATGTGTCAAAAGACCTGAGACTTGTGCGTTATTTGTTGGCGTGCGTTTACTCAATTTCTGTTCGGTTTCTCCTTCCAACGACTCCAAAATGGCATGCTCGGGATCTTCTGGTTCTGCCTTTCTTTCGGTCGGCTAGCTTGAAAAAGAATTTCGAGCTATAATTATGTGTCCGCTGATATAATCACCCACAAGAAAATGCTTGCTGAACATTACAGTGGAGGGATACTTTTCGTTATTCACACGACTTTCCCGGGAAATGTTTTTCTGTCACTTCGCACATAGTCCCTTATTAACAATGAATTGGTTAAATGAGACGCCAGCAGTCTTTTCAGCCTGTGACTTGCAAAACGGCAGACAATAGTACACCATGCATGTGTGCGCTGTGCGAACGCCGCACCAGAACACCAAGCACACATGAAGGTCACTTCGTCAAAGCAGGCAGGCAAGAACACGCAAAAACACGCCTAAGAAACTCACTGTGACACGTATAATCAAGTGCGGTGCATATACGCCAAAAAGCTACTTGCACTAATGACACGACCAGTCAGTGATCCCAGGCTTCACGAGTAAGCAATGCGAAGTTGACCAATAAACTACCTAAGGCCTCTCTACTCCTCTGTGGCGTCATCGCACGATGATGGGCTCTGAGAACATGTTTTCAGAAATGTATATTGCTGCACACTCATCTCTGTGCAGAGTCGTCCACTTCTAGCTCGAACACCACACCGTGCGGCCAGCGCTCCACGAAGCGCCTCTCGTTGGCGCTTGCCGAACTGGCGCCCAAGTGCAGTGACAGCTGTAGGTGGAGCACAAAAATAATCTCAAGGACAAAACTGGAAGCAATCTAGCAATTCACTATGACGACTGTGGATGCACTCCAAGTTTTGAACGGGCACCACCACGGCGGTTTAGTGGCTAAGGTACTCAGCTGCTGACCCGCAGGTCGCGGGATCGAGTCCCTGCTGCGGGGGCTGCAGTTTCGATGGAGGCGAAAATGCTGTAGGCTTGTGTGCACAGATTTGGGTGCATGTTAAAGAACCCCAGGTGGTTGAAATATCCGGAGCCCTCCACTACGGCGTCTCTCATAATCATATGGTGGTTTGGGACGTTAAACCCCAAATATCAATCAATCAATCAAGTTTTGAGCGGACGTGCATATCACATAGATATCGCGATTTCCGTGCCAGGGAGATCTAAGAAGCGTTCAAGATTCATTCCATTGGGCCATCATGCATAAACGAACTATCCATCGTGCTAACCCAGAAAGGGATCAATTATCTACGTTACTGAACTTTGCAGTTTCGTCTACTATTGTGACGAATGCCCAGTGCCTCCTTTCCTTCATGTGCCTTGTTTCCTTTTTTCCAAGGCGAATATGACACTAAATAAGAGCGTATGTGTTTAGCTTTGTCTTGTCGCCTTTCCTCTTTTTTTTCTCATATACCCACGCTTTTTTTACGATGAATTCAACTCAGCAAGCTCAAGTTTTTATCCTTTTAAACAGTGTAGCCTCACTGCGAGCACTCCATCCACCATTGCCTCCCTTGGAAGAGTTGCTGTTTTGCAAGAAGTTCCATCGGCAGCATCCTTCTGCGTGGCAGCGTGTGGCGACATTCGTTCGACAGAAATTTCTGCAAATTGCTTTTCTCTAATGTCGCAGCTTTTAAAGAGAAAGTTCACTGCCTATAATGCTCAATTCTGCTAGGCTAGCAGTGGCGATTGGCTCGTCGTAAATAACAGCTACAAAAAAAAAAATCTTCTTCGAAAGTGAACGTTTTGCATATTCTGAGTGACTGGTGCTTTGAGGAATATTTGCATGGCATGTATGTGAAGGTTCTCAAATTCCATCACAACATGTGCACTGAGGTGTCAAACGAGGTACAGCACTTGAAACAGTGTGGTTTTGAGCTGCTGTGTGCAAAGTGACGGGTAAGACTTTCACTTGCTACGAAAAATTTAGATTGAAGATGAATGGAAAAAAGAAACATTTTTCCGTGCGTTACGCTATGATTAACAAATCCCCGTGAAAATTATAGCGAAGTTCTCCCCTACAGCGTTCCTCATAACGCACTGAAAATTTATGCAATATAAAAGCCGATAACTTAAATATACATACCTTGCACAGTTACATCACTTCATGTGATGCCTACATGTCTGCATAGTTTGCTCTTTTAAACATGATACACAACTTGTAATGCGCCTTGTCATTTTCATAGATATCAGACTCCGCCCAGGCAACGGTACTAAAAACGCCGCCACCGACGCTGCAGAGAGAGCAGTCTGCAAGAGAGCCATCGGCAAGTGAATGTGCTTGTTGGTGGTTGGGCACGGTTTCTTGAAAAATCAAGGACCTGGAAAGCTTCTTGTGGAAATGCAACCTGGCTTCAGAAAGTAGGAATCTCATTAAAGAGAACTGTGGGTAGAATGCTAAAGATGTTTCAGTTATTTTGGCGTGCTGCTATTCCCAATTTAAATACAAGCGAGCATCGCATGACATCCAGTTCGAGGCAAATGCGCGAACATGTGTTCCATAACACCTAAATGCGTTAAATTTCGGCTACACATGATGACAAAGCGATAAAGTACGTATGCGAGCAATGTACATACCTTACGATCAGTGGTACGAAGCTCGCTTTGTCAGATGGCCCTTGTGATTTTCGCCTTTACAGTTGTATTCTACATCCATCTCTCGCTTCCTGTGTGTTGCACTGTTTTTTATTGTGTATCTTAGAATGCTCTGTTGATGGTTGTATTTATAGTAAACCTGTTTATAGCGAACTCGAAAATGCGGCAATGAATAGTCGTGATGTGAGTAATTCGTTGTATGCGGACCCGCCCATAAAAACGTCCACTTAGTGGCCAAACCTTTTTTCTGTGTATTTTTATTCAAAAGTGCTAACAACCCTTCTACTGACAAGTGAGGCCTTTTCTCGTGTTAAACGACGCCGGTTGGTTGACGAGTGAATTCAACGACGTTCGCAGTGACCTCACACGGTTGCACTTAAGCCTGCTACTGCCACATGGAACCAATCACCCTCGGCTGGTTGCGTGCAGTATGTCCCTTACTCAGCTCTTGCGGTCGCACGTTAGTTTGCTTGCAGTCCAGTGGATTTGCACGTTTGTGCTTTCTTCGTGCATGCTTCACTCGGGATCGTGCTTGGGTGTGGCAAGTAGCCTGTTCATTTAACACAACGAAGAATTTTGCAAGCAACGCGCACAATTGGCCTCGCACAATGCAGAAGCGGTGAACTTGTGAACCGCAGATCATGCGCTTTTGCCGCCGTCACTCCGCCGAGCTGCATATTGGCTGTGGGATAAGGTGGAATATCCTGTGGCATGATAGAAATGAGTGTTCTTAGAGGGGGCGGATTCTTTGCAAACAGCTCTATGCAGTCATGTAGAACGCCTTTTCTCGGCGTTTTTCCCGCACGAAATGAGAAAATAAACGAGATTCCCAGCTCATGGTAAGTTTGCTGCTAAGGTATACTTCTTCATATGTGCATGGCACGTTGGAAAAGTGACCAAATACCCTTAAGTGCTGTGCTAATGCTAAAAGGCCAGCCACATTTGCGCGTTCAGCGCGCGCGCTCCAAACGTGCTTGGAAGGGATATGGCAGCGCAAGGTCACGTGATGCGACTAAGCCAATCACATAGGCTGCGGCGCACAATAAACGATGCAATATTCTGAAATATTTCAAGTGACTTTAGCGCAGAAGCATTGGCAGTGCCGCCCAGCAGCGAGGTTAGGTGGCTGCTCAGAAAATGTTACCGAGTTTTTTTGGTGTTAGGGTGGCAATCGCGATTGACGTCTCCTACGGCGGGGGTGGTGGGGTGGTCAGTGGGTCGTGTCTTGTAAATCCCTTGTCGGCATTCGCGGTACAGTGAAACCTCGTTCAACCGTAGTTGACCGGAGCTCGGAAAAAGTACGTACTAAACGGTAGTACTGCTTAACCGAAATAGCGTCAGGTCGCTCACTTACCGGTCGAAAAAGGAAACCTTGAGGGAGTGCGGTGAAAAAACAAAAAACGTGCAGTAATTTATTAACTTCGCGTGACAAAGCCTGTAATCTTCATTTGACGACGCGGCGGCCTAGCAGCAACGACAGCGGCCTCAAACTCACTTATGCTGTGAGCCAGCTTTTCCACCAGCCCCCTCTTCTCGGCAAATACCCGCATGACGCTGACGCAATGCGCAGCTTCGGCCACTGTCGGACCTGGATCACCCATGTTGTCGCTTTCAATGTCGTCCTCATCACTATCGTTTGGTGACGCTTCGACAACCGAGGCAACAATGGCTTCGTCGGACATGTCCGGAGATGTCTACGCATGGCTGTCTGCGTTTCTGAAGTCGGGGAAGGAAATGCCTTTCGTAACGCCCTGCCGCTCCAGCACTTCAGCTAGCAGAGTTTTGCAAGCTTCGTCTACGATGTTTGAAGTCTGGTCGATGTTGTCACTGGCGTCATCTGCGTCGCCCGCACACATACTGAAGCCAGCACACTTGAAGCAATTTTGAACTGTCATTACTTCAACCTGCCGCCACGAGTATTTGAGCAGGTGAATCGTGCCAATCAGGTTGATGCAGAATAATTTGCCACATTCAATGGCGAGAAGAAATCTGCGCAGCAGATTCTTCTTGTAGAGCTGTTTTACAGCTCGAATGATGCCTTGGTCCAAGGGCTGGGCAATCGCTGTTGTGTTTGGGGGGAGAAACGCCAACTTTACAGCCGTCAGGTTGGCCAGGGCGACGTGCGCCGAAGCGTTGTCTAAAATAATAACAACTCTTCTGTTCTTAGCCGCAAAACGACGATCGATGAGAAGCACGTACTCCTCAAAGAGTTTTGCCGTCATCCATGCTTTGGTCTTGCTGCGATAAATGACCCCTGATGGCAACCGGGTGCCTTTGAAACATCCAGGCTTCGTCGACTTTCCAATCACGAGGAGCGGAGTTTCGTCGGTTCCAGTCATGTTTACGCAAAACGCCGCTTATATTCTGTCTTTTGCATGCTTGCCGCCGGTGCACGTCTCGCCTTTGAACGCGAGCGTTTTGTCTGGTAGCAGCTTAAAGAATAGCGCCGATTCATCCATATTAAAGATGTCATCAGGTGCGTAGTCTTCCAAGATGTTCTTCAGCTGACCATTTTGCCACTGCTCTACGCCATTCACGTCAGCAGCAGCACCTTCTCCCGAAACAGTCCTCGTGGTAAGGCCGTGCCTCGCCCTAAATCTGGCCAGCCAGCCATTGCTGCACACGAAGTTGTCATGGTTGAGCTGCGAGGCAAAAACCAGGGTCTTCTCCACAAGCAGGGGTCCGCTGATAGGCAGATTTTTTGACCGTGCAGCTTTTAGCCACTTCACCAGCGCCTCCTCTACATCCGAAAACGCCGAACCGCGCAGCCGGCACCTTTTCGCAGTTGCAGCAGCACTGCCGAGCAACTTCTCTCTGGAATTCCAAATTCCACACACCGTGGTTAACGGCAAGTCCTTTTCGCGTGCCAGCGCCGATTTTTTCGTGCCACTTTCAATAGCACGAATTATGTCCAATTCCTCCTGTTTAAGCACTCGATGCTTTTGTTCCAGCTTCGGCATGACGCAAGTACGAAGCAGCACAAGCACACATACACAACACTTGAAAAACGACGCGAGAGCTGTACGGCACGGATCGGCCAGAGAACACCTATGCACGGCGCCAAAGGAACAAAGAAAGCAAAGCAAGCGCGCACCGTGTTTGCGTGTTTGTGCAAAGCGCCATCGCATGGACAACACCAGAAGCCTAGCCGGCTGAGTGCTTCTTGTTGCAGAAAAATCCAAGAGATAGCGCTCACCAACACAGCCGCCATCATCATCGACACAAACAAGCGAGGCGTGTTTCGATCTCTGTGGCTTGCTGTTCTGTCGGGATTCCCAGTGGGGGACGACATGCCGCGGCGAGTGCACAACGAAAATTGGAAAAACTACTTATTAGCTGATACATACGCGATAAGCTGGTACGGCTTATGCGGATACAAAATGCATTATGTTCAATGGCCGTCGAGTCGGGGATTTGACTTCACTACTTTTAAAACGAAACTACTGTTTACGCGGGTACGGTTTAACGAGGTTTCACTGTACTTGCTATTTTGTTTGTGTGTCGTATGGGGAATGTCGTATATCATGGTTGTTCTAATGTGTCACTAGTGACGTACTTCATTCGTCTGATGATTTCGTAATTTGTAATAATAGTTTAATCATTGTACTCATAATTTTTTTTACTGTCTACTGTGTCCGTGTGTTCCAAGTGAGCGGCGTTCGTATTTCAAGACTCCATCCTGAATAATGCGATTACTCAAATCGGCCTCGCACAGTCCCCCAACAAGAAGTATCGGAGTGAAGCGGCCACAGCAACTGTAATACTGCTGTTCTTTCTCTTTCTCTCCCTCTTTTGTGAGGGTAACTTTTGCTTTGCGTAGTTGGTGAGATACTGACGCTGCTAAACAAACCGGGTTTTGTGTGCGACTGTGTCGACGTCCTGAATACCAAGGAACCTAGAAATGAAGAGCTTTACTCTACTGAGCACAACGTCGCTGAACTTGGTGGTCATACATGAATGACCTTATATGGCTGGTCATGTATTATTTTCTATTGTTTTTACAGAAGTGTTTTGCATAACATGCACGAGCTTTTTACGACATGAGTGTGTGCTACCCACAATGCGCTTGTGCTCCTGCAGGGAAAGGAGGACTGCCTTGAGGCCCTTCACTGAAAGTGACGAGTGCACCCTATTTTTTTCCTTATAAAATCAAAAAGATTTGACCGTTCTTAAAATAAAACTGTAGTCTACGAAAAACAGAGTTCTGTGTAGTTCAATACAAACTAGTCCACCAAGATTAAACCGTGTGTCGGCTGCAGATGTGAATGGATTGTATTGTTTTGCAGGTGAGCCACATTGAAGCTGTGACGAAAGAAGAGGCCCGAGACTTTGTCGAAGACGACACAACGCATGGCTAATCCACGCATTGTCGGGCTTTATACATGCACTAAGTTATTTGGTTGTTGATTTCGTCAAGGGAAGCTGGTGCGCATTCAGAGAGCTCCTTGTACAGTTGTTTGTTTTGATAACACCTCCGAATCATGATTTACGTAAGCCATCATTTCTTTTTTTGCGGAGTGCACCAATTCATCATGCTTGAAACCCGCATATATCAGGCTCTCAAGCGAAGAGAAATTAGTTCAATATATCATATAATTTTTTTATCATAATTCTCAGGATTTTATCATATTTCTGATGCATAAGCTGGCTTGACGGCTCTGCTTCACAAGTATGCTTTACTGGAGCCTTCATTTTTCGCAGTATGTAGCTTGACAGCGGGGGCGGGTGGTACATGACAAAATACAGTATGGGTGCGCCTCTGCAGCTACTTACGTGTAAATCACCGGCAGTCTTTTTCATGATCGTTCTTGGCGCGCTTCTTCGCACGCAGCATCGACGTAAGACTTGCATCTCCACACGGCAGCCCAACCAAGTGGGTGGAGAAAAAGTCCTTCTACACACAAGCATAATCATTACTCACTGATTTTAAGGTGGCAAAAGCACAAACGAAGACACGAGAGAGAGCGCCACTGACTGATTTATTTGCAGGAATACGCATGCATGTCAGCGCATGCACAGAGAACATTTTCGCATCCAGCGGTGGACGAATAATGCATGCTAAATTTTTGTCGCACAACACTATATATAAGTATAGATCTGTCACTAACGCACAGGCCATCTTTTTTGTTGATATAAAAGGCTTATATCAGTTCTGTGGTTTGTCTTTCTTCTGATGAGGACCCGGACGTCACAAAAGCATGGTCTACAAGAGCTTCAAGTGCAGCTTCTAATATGCTTAGGCGAATTCGGGCTCCCTTATTCTTGCTCAAAATGCTCCCTAATACGCTCATTTACACATCTCCCAGTTTGTTCTTTGTAGGAGGAGCCACATGCGAGAGAAATCTCTTACACTACCCTTCGGCAAAGCTTGTGTAAGATAGCCCATGCTGAGATCGACATCCTCTTACATTGGCTGTCTCTTTTCGTGTTTGAGGGTGAAGCCCTCCAAGGAGCTGAAAAGACGAGCAAAACGCGTTGTCTGCTCGCGACCTCTCTCAGCCTGGGGGCCAAAGGAGTACTGGAAGCCCCCCTTTTTTTTCATGTTCTGTAAGAATATTTCAACGACACCGTGCACGAGCGAACCAGGGAACCCATCTCCAGTACTAATTCGTCAGCGTGACGAATTAGTACTGGAGTGCATGTTATGGACACATTGCTTTCTGAGGCCAAATGCAAGACATAGTGATACAATACTCTGTTTTGATATCTTAGAAAGCCAGTAATCATATGGCAGAAGCGCCTTTGTATGCAGGGCGTAACCTCAACAGATCCGACTAGTATGTACAAAACTTGATATTCCAATCTGAAAACAGCAAGATGTTACTTTCAGCCAATTTACTAGTGAATTCAAGCCTTTTCTATGTTGCCTGAATAGAGATAAAGCTTTGTCTACAGGCTTTGCGAAGTTCAGGCTTCAGTCCTAAAGTTAAAATGATAAAACAAAATTGGCAGATCCCACGTACAGTGGGGATTGATGATACGCAAAACACGAATGAGGAAGGTTGATATGTCACTTTAAAATCAGCACAATGTTAAGAGGAGGACGTAAATTATGAAACCCATATCATATGATTATCATGTTTGCACATGTCATTTACCTTTGTCGTCCATTCACGTCACGTAATACCAAATTTGGCATATTTGGAGCTACCGAAAGGGCTGCGAGGGCGCTGAGCGTAGCATGTAGTCATGTTTTACATGACATGCATATCATGATTATCATATTTGGGCGTGTCATTTACCTTCGTCGTCTGTTTACGTAATGTGATACCTAATTTAGTACATGTGGAGTATAGTGAAATGGCCACGATTGGGCTATAAGCTTAGTGTGTAGTCATGTTCTACGTGACACGCCTGTCATGATTATCATGTTTGGACATTTCGTTTATCTTCGTTATCCATTCACGTCGCATAATACTAAATTTGGTATATGTGAAGCTAGCGAAACGGCCGTGAGCGTATCATGAGCGTGGCGTGTCATGACATGCATGTCATGATTTCCACGTTAGGGTCTGTCACTTATGTTCGCCATGCAGTCATGTCACACCATACCAGTTTTGCAATATGTCATGTGAACAAAACCACCGCGAGAGCAGCAAGACCATGAAATGTAAATCTTGACATGTCATGATTTTTATGTTATGACTAGTCACTTATGCTCGTGAACAGTTACGTTATGCCGCACCAATTTTAATACTGATACCATTATTGAAACGGTCAGGACAGCTAAAAGTCGTAGGCGGCTAGATAGATTGATAGTTTCGCTCAATGTCGCCAAAGTTCGCTGAGAAATGCTTCGCATTTAAACCAATCGTCCACATATCTACAAACATTGTTAGTAGGCAGATGGTGATCAAGGACCTTGTGAAAGAAGGGTACAGCCATATCCATCCATCCATCCAATGTCACCCGAGGCGGCGATGCGCTGCGCCCAGACGGGAATCAACCGCGCGTGCGGGCAATGTGAAACATTTAAAACATATTTTGTTGCTTGTGCATGACGTTCAATGGCGACCGAGAAAATGTGTTAATTAGCTTCTGAAATTACAGGATGTGCACGTTGGTGAGGGACTGAACTGAAATAGCGACAGGGTGCCGAAAGTGAGCGTGTGACGGCACTGAAAGCACTGAAACATGTTATCGATGTGAAGTGGTAGAAGTAGAGTGTACTAGAAGTGTTGAGTGGCGTGACCGCGCCTCGCCGCCTGATCCCTTCCGCGTGGCCTGCAGTGGCGGCACTGCAGTCGAATAGTACTGAAAGAGCCGCGTGCAAGAACTGATATGCGCTTCGGCTCCTCCGTCGTGATTTCTTGATGCAGATTTTTTTGCACCTGCCCATCATTCACGTCTAGCACATGATGCCATAGCCCTTCAAGTATGACACGCCCATCTACTGAACTTGAGTTCCATAACAGAATAGAAAGTTGGGCGAGTTGGTGTGTATTCATATTCAGTTGGTGTGTATTCATATTTTTGTGCGCCGCTTTCCTTTGAATTTGAGTTCCATAAAGGCCCTTGTGAGAGATCGAAAATAATTCAGAAAGGGTGTGTCTTCTTCTGATTTCTTCTCTCTGAACTCATTCTTCGTTGGTTAGGCGTCTACAATATTCAGAATAACTGAGCTGATTTATTGGAAGTTAGCTGTGCTCAGAAAGCTGTGAGAATAAAAAACAAATACTGTGTCACACGCACGCAGAACCAGAAAGCGACAAGGAAAGAGGGGAAAGGAAGGGAATCTGAACCCCCTACACCATGAAATGTTTTGTCAATTTAACTTTTCAGGGTATACTAAAATAGTTACAGCCATTTATAGCAACCATCAATCGCCAAAGTTATGCATTCTGCTGCACACCACACCTCTCAAAAAAAAATATTAAGTAGCCCTTCGCCAATAGTTTACAGTTGGCAAAATGGAACGTAGCGTGTTTCTAACAAATGCGCACTGTAGATTTGACCTTTTCGGCAGTATTAGGTCTCAAAACTAGTTCAAGTGTAACGTGGTCGGACGAGAAATGCACCGCCTAAAAAAAGTAGCTGTGCTAAGGGAGATAGACTATATATATATATATATATATATATATATATATATATATATATATATATATATATATATATATATATATATATACAGAGCATTAAACGCGTGGATTCCTGCTCACGGCAGGTTATCTTTTCACCCACTTTCTTCTTATTTACATTACATTGGTTCTAACAACTTCCCCTATACATTCCTTGGCATTACTGTCTGTTTAATATGTAATAATTAATAATATTTAAGTTTAATATGTAACAAGCCTTTCAAAAAGCAATAATTATTACCTTCCACAACACTGACATCATAAGTCGTCACCAATTAATGTTGTGACAACGTTACTTACTCTCGGGTTTCTCGTGAAACAGTCGAGCGTATGTAGGCTCATATGAGGAACACTGTGCTCTGGGTATCGAAGAGATTGCTGAGAAAACGAGCGCATGATTTAATCATAGTTTTTATACTTCTCCTCTTTTTGTAGTTCGCCAGTAGCCACCTGTGATGTTAAGCAGCTCAAAGCGCTGATTGAGTCAGGAGCTAGGCGGATCCGTGCAAATTTCGATAGACATTTTTTTTCTGGGTCGGCAGGCTCTTGAAACAGTGAATGTATCGACGCAATTTCGGCGTGCCTGCATATTCACTCGTGCACCATGGCGCGTAGCAGGTACGTCCTCTGATAAAGGCTCAGAAACGCATTAAACGCGCTGAAAATGCGCTATTACACGCTTTCGCAGGCTCAGGCGCGCGCGCTCCCAATGCAGACGCTCTTGCGATCTTTAGTATCATGTGACTACAGCGCCGCCGCTACTGTCACCCACCGGAGAATCAGCCGAGATGCGGCGCGGCCGCCTCGTTCACTCCACTTCCCGCTTCTAGTACACTGTAGTAGAAGAGCCGAACGATGAACTCAGTTGTGAGCCATTGCTTGCGACACCTTCCACGGTGAACCACCATTTCCTGAAGAACTAATCTGAATAAAGTCCCATCTTTTGGAACGTCAAACTCGGAGATAAGAGTCACGAGGGGTATCTGGATGAAACCCTTTTATTTTCTGCGCGCTAGTCGTACAACGCATTTCCGAGTATAGTGACTCAAAATCTGTTTACGGCAATGCATTTTTAATAACTGGTCGCGCGTCTTCCCCCCCCCCCCCCCCCCAAAAAAAAAGTATTTTAGTTGGCAAGCGCTCATAGAACATTGTTTCCCTTGGGCTGAAAACCTAGGTGACGCGCCTGAGCTTCAGGTACTTCCCCTTTTCACGGGAAGATGCTCGCTCCTTGTGGAGTGCCTTTGGGTGCCAAATGGGTTTGCAAAAAAAAAAAAAAACTTGTTTGCTTAATTGGTGAGGCTCGGACCGTGTTGTGCGCTGCCCAGTGTGACATCTTTTTTTTTTTTTTTTGAATGAGGAAACAAGCTTTTTCAAGCTGTCACTGTGAAGCTTGTTGTAGCAAAACCACTTTGAAAAAGGGATCTCAAGGGCGTCTACAAATGCGAAGAGCTTCTCTGAAAGGCCTACCCATAGGTGTGCGCACGAAGGGGGCAAACGGGGCGGGTGCCCGCCACCCCCTTCTGGGGGGGGTGCTAAATCTGCTCTATACATTGACTAAGCGTCGGGGCACTCTTTTATTCATCTAAAAGGGGGCGCAAAATCTGCCTCATACACTGAATTATAAGGGAGGAGGCGCCCTGCAATAAACCCCCCCCCCCCCCCGAACGACAAGCAAGCGCGCTTATGAGCCTATACCCCTTTCAATGCAGAAAATTTAGCCATTTACGGTGAGCTCGAAGTGCCGGGAGATATGCCTCTCGTGAAAGTGCAGCTCACCCGCAGCCAAGTTTTCTTGGAGTAGCTTGTCAGCGCGTGGGACCGCGCAGAGCTTCGTCCTTTGGAACGCCGAACAACCTGACTTGAAGCCTGTAGTGCACCACGAGACGAAGAAATGACATTGTTTTCGCGCCATGAGAGTGCATACAAAAGCATTGGTGCGAAAGTGCCACCGCAATGAAAAAAAAAAAAAACGAGGACGAACGTGCCCGAAGAAACTGTCGAAAGCGTGCAAACAGCGTTGGATGGATGGATGGACGGATATGGCTGTACCCTTTAGATCGGGCGGTGGCTAACGTCACCAAGCCGTAATACTTAGTGAACCGAAAACTAGATTTATCTTTTTTTACATTAAATAGCGAAGTTCAGGACTGGTACTTTGCAGTGAAGGGTTTAATTTTCACTCGTGCCTTGACTTTATCCACCAATCAGGTAACCGAGCTCCTTCTAGTTAATTCTACCCGCTTAAAGTCTATTTAGCCCTCCCGGTCCCTAAACCACAGTGCTTTGAAAAACTCTGCGCCATCATCCTGAACTATAGGGTGAAGCCCTTTACAGAACATTATCAAGTGTTCGGCAGTTTCTTCTTCCTCTCCACACGCACTGCATACCGTATCTGCCCCTTCGTATTTGGCCCGATATGTCTTTGTTCGCAATACTCCCGTCCTGGCCTCAAACAGTAGAGAACTACCCCGACTATTATCATAGATCCTTTTCTTCCTATTTCCTGCTTAAGAGTTCGATAGATCTCTAGTGCGGACTTCTTAAGCATGCCAATTCTCCACATGTCGGTCTCAGCTTCCTTCACCGTTTTCTTAACCGATAATTCTTTTGGGTTTGGCCCCCTGCTGTTTTCCAAGTATTTACCAGTCAATTTTCTGGTTCGCTTCCTCCATTTTGTATCGACATTCTTTACGTACAAGTAGCTGAATATCTTCCTAGCCCAACGCTCTTCCCCCATTTTTCTCAATCGCTTAAATTTTATCTTGCTGCTAGCTTCCCTGCCCTCAAATGATGTCCATCCCATATCACCTTGTACTCCCTGATTTGGTGTAATCCCGTGAGCTCCTAAGACAAGCCTACCTATTCCACGTTGCTTAGTTTCTAATCTTGCTTGAACTTCTGATCTCATGCACAAGACCGCATTGCCGAACGTCAGACCAGGAACCATGACACCTTTCCATATTCCTCTCACAACATCATACCTATTGTAATTCCACAGTGCCCTGTTTTTCATTACCGCTGCATTCCTGTTAGCTTTTGTCGTCGCGTATATTTCGTGTTCCCTTAGGCACTTGGTCCCATTGCTTATCCATACGCCCAGATATTCGTATTTATCTGTTATCTCTAGCGTGACCTCCTGTATTCTAAGCTCACTACCTTCTTTGTCATTAAAATCATGACTGCTGATTTTTCCTTACTGAATCTGACATCTAACCTATCTCCCTCATTACCCCAGATGTCCAACAATCTCTGCAAGCCTTCCTTGTTGTCGGCCATTAGCACTATAATGTCTGCGTACATCAATGCTGGTAGTGCCTGTTCAATGAGTTTTCCTTGTTTGACGAAAGAGAGGTTGAAGCCCAGACAACTTCCTTCTAATTTGGCCTCTAATCCTTGTAGGTTGTACCCATCGTGACGACTTAGCGTCCAAAACAACTTCGTAGTTTGCGTCACACACGCAGTGTAATACTTTATACGGACCGAAGTATCTGCTGAGCAACTTTTCGGAGAGGCCACGGCGACGAACAACAGTCCAAACCCAAACTTGGTCTCCCGGACTGTAAGATACGTCATTGTGACGCATATTGTAACGTCGTGCATTGACCTGTTGCTGCTGACCAATGTGTAGCCGGGCGAGCTGGCAAGTTTCCTCGGCACGCTCTGCAAATTCTTCTGCGTCAGTTGTTAATTGATCGGCGCCTTCACAAGGAAGCATCGCATCCAGTATCGTCTGAACTTCGCGGCCGTAGAGAAGGCGAAACGGTGTAAATCGGGTTGTTGCTTGAACAGCGGTGTTATAAGCGAACGTCACATAAGGCAAAATGCGATCCGATCGCATTTTGCCTTATGCAACACAAAACATGGGCCATGTTTTGTGTTGGACGTCGATGTACATGGAGATCATGTTTGGGACTGTCTTATTTAGTCGCTCGGTTAAGCCACTGCTCTGCGGATGGTAAGCAGTCGTCGTTCGATGCCTAGTGTTACTTAGCCGAAAAACTTCATCCATAAGCTGTGCAGTGAACACTGTTCCTCTGTCAGTTATCACTGTAGATGGAGCACCATGGTGCAGAACAATGTGGTACATGACGAACTGTGCTACCTCAGAAGCCGTGGCTCGTGGTATCGCCTCTGTCTCAGCATTGCGGGTCAAATAGTCAGTTGCAACAATAACCCATTTGTTGCCGTCGGACGATAAAGGAAATGGGCCGAGAATGTCCATGCCGACTTGGTCAAATGGCTTGTGGGGTGGATCAATTGGCTGAAGTAATCCAGCCGGCTTGCTTGGTGGCGACTTTCGACGATGGCATTCACGACAGCTTTTAACGTACTGCTTCACGCTTGCCGAAAGTCCGGGCCAGTAGTACGCCTCACTTACTCTGGCGAGCGTTCGCGAGTAACCTAGATGACCAGATGTGGGCTCGTCTTGACACATGGAGAGGACTTCATCCCTCCGCGTGTCTGTGTTTGTGGCTAGGAGATGTTTGTGTGGCTAGGAGTATCATACAGCTACGTCATGGCCGATCTCAACTGCTCGTTACAAATTTCAGCAACGAACACCGACACCTTTTTCGTGGCACTTCGTTAGCGTTTGCAGATGAATTAGGAACCGTTCCCATCTGCTTCTCGTCGGATGCAGTGGAGGCCGCCGATACCTCTCTAAACAACATCGATATTAATTCTAACTTCACACCAGAAAACCAGACAGCACTGCGAAAACTCTTGCTTGAATTCAAGTCATGCTTCGCTGTTTCCACTAAGGTGCGCCAGACTTCGATCACTAAGCACAGAATCATCACTTACGACGACGCCCGCCCAGTACACCAACAACCTTACCGCGTGTCAGCGAAGGAACGAGAAGCCATTCGTACGCAAGTTCGAGAAATGCTTGGCGACGGTATCATCGAGCCTTCCAACAGTGCGTGGTCCTCTTCGGTCGTCCTAGTCAAGAAGGAAGACGGAACGCTACGTTTTTACGTCGATTACCGGAAGCTGAACAGCGTGACTAAAAAGGACGTGTACCCGCTGCCACGCATCGACGACTCGTTAGACAGATTACGCCACGCCCAATATTTTTCCTCTTTGAATTTAAAAAGCGGGGCTGGCAGATTGAGGTTGACGAGCGAGACCGCGAAAAAACGGCCTTTGTTACCCCTGATAGCCTGTATGAATTTCGAGTCCTTCCTTTTAGTTCGTGCTCAGCGCCCGCAACTTTCCAGCGAATGATGGACACTGTGCTTACTGGTCTGAAGTGGCAAACTTGTCTCGTATACCTTGAGGATGTTGTCGTTTTTTCTGAAACCTTCCAGCAACATCTTCATCGTCTCAGGAGTGTGCTACAGGTTATTCAATAAGCGGATCTTACACTCAAACCGCAGAATTGTTACTTTGGTTATGAAGAGCTCAAAATCCTTGGCCATGTAGTCAACGCCAAAGGAGTCCGACCCGACCCAGAAAAACTTGCCGCTGTAGCCGCGTTTCCGCATCCTACAGACAAAAAGACTATTCGGCGCTTTCTGGGCTTGTGGGCCAACTATCGACAATTTATTAGAGGGTTTTCGAGGATAGCGGAACCTTTGACTCGCCTTACACGCGACGACACGCCGTTTGTATGGGCTACCGAACAACAGGCTGCTTTTGCCGAGCTACGACAGCGGATGCAGTCGGCTCCTGTTCTTGCGCA
This sequence comes from Rhipicephalus microplus, assembly GCF_043290135.1. Lineage (NCBI taxonomy): Eukaryota > Metazoa > Arthropoda > Arachnida > Ixodida > Ixodidae > Rhipicephalus > Rhipicephalus microplus. Next base: position 6,227,055 of record NC_134710.1, read on the forward strand.
TTTTGACGATGATGCTGACACAGTGGTGCACACTGACGCCAGTAACATCGGCCTCGGCGCAGTGCTCGTCCAGCATCAACACGGCAAGGAACGAGTCATAGCCTATGCCAGCCGCTCACTGTCCCGTACCGAGGTGAATTACACGACCACAGAGAGAGTGTCTCGCAGTAGTGTGGGCGATCACCAAGTTTCGCCCGTACCTCTATGGTCGTCCATTTAAAGTGGTGACGGACCACAATGCCCTCTGCTGGTTGGTAAACATTCGTGATCCCTCTGGACGACTGGCCCGATGGAGCTTGCGTCTACAGGAATTTGATGTTACCATCGTATACAAGTCTGGACGGAAGCATGAAGACGCTGTTACGCTGTCGCGTGCACCCACACCTTTAGTCAATCAAGAAGAATACCGAAGTGTTTATTACGCAACACTGACAAAGCGCAGCTATGAAAAAAATAAAGCGGTATGGTTTCGTATGCGCATCGCTAAAAAATTGAGGGTAGAAGGAGGAGGAATAAACTTTATTTTTCAGAAAGGGGAGGGGGAATGGGTGAAACCAAGTTTGACGGGAGCTAGGTTGGGGACCAGAAGGCCGCAACACAAGCAGACCAGTCCGCCAGCTTGGCCTGTAGAAGCAAATACGGGCTTCTTAAGGTCCTCGCTTGGGCTTTCGCTGAGAGAGTCGGCTGCAGGAGCTCCTCGTGTGCAAGGTTGTTGGGGCAATCCCATAATACGTGGTCTCTTTCTGCATGTGCTATAGGCCGCCGTTGATAGACTTTTGTAGCTTTTCATCATTCATTATTGCGGCCGGCCTCCTCGGGCTGAGTATACAACGAGTCTGAGCCCTTCGCAGTGTAGCTACTTCAGTCTGGGTTAAGGTGTCATGTAGAGGTGGATAAAGCCTTCTTCATTCTCGGTGACGGCTGAGCCGGTCTCCATAGCTGGGCTTCACGTCATTCGGATTTGGTTCCTGCGATACTGCCCTGTTTAGGTTCCCTCGAGCTGTCTGGTGAGCGACCTCATTTCCCGCGTTACCACAGTGGCCCGGAACCCAAATGAGCTTCATTTGTTGTTGAGGTCTGGCGAATTTTGCAGTGTCGTTCTATGTGTATACCCGGCAGCGTATGCTTTGATAGCCGACGTCCAATCCTACATAATAAATTTCGTGCCCTCAATGGTAGTTCCAATGGCAATCGATGTTTTCTGCTACCTCAGTGTGGGAGCCGGCCTGAATGGTTTCTGTCCACATTGTGCGTCCAGAGCCATCAACTGCCGCAATAACATAATTTGTCCCGCCTGAGTGACGGACGTCCACATACGCTGCTGGTTTGTTATCCAGTGCTTTTATGAGTGCCTCCGCCCGCGCTTGCCGACGTCATTTGTTCAGACTACCATTGTTTTTGGGCAGCGGTAAGATTTTTATCTTAGCTCTGATTTAGTGTGGTCTCAGTGTGGGTCCAGTTAGTGGTTTTAAGTTTAGGAGCTTCAAGACGTCATGTCCTTGTCGAGTGCAGTATAGCCTTCACCATGGGGATGCTCGTTGTGCTTCAATTATTTCGCTTGCGGTGTTAAAGTTTACCTAGTTCCAAGAGTTTGCCGTTGCAGACCCAAGTGGGTAATCCTAAGGGCGCTCTGTAGACTGGCCTAATTAATATATCGACATTATTCATTGCGTTGCTCGTGAGGTACAAGAAGCGGCATGTGTTCGTTACCCAACAAATGAAGAAAGCCTGCACTAACTTGCAGGCTTGTTATTCTTGTAGACCACGCTTCCGTCCACTTATTCTTCTCAGGAGTCCGATGACTTGTCGCGAAGTGGTTCCCAAACAGAAATTGAGGGCATTTAACTAAAATGACTTGGTGCTGCCACCTACCAGCGGCTCAGCGTTCTAAAAAAAAAAAACTTTCATTTCTTCACATTACTGCAAAATGGCACCATACCTCCCACAGTGCTTCCAGACAAATGACTACTCTTTTGAGGTCCTTTGCAGCAAAGCAGAGAGTTAAGCGGCAAATTTATTTTAGAGCCGAAGCTCCTTAGGCCGTGGGTCGTTCCCACTCTGTATGTAGAAACCACACCTAGATTATGACTTGCTCAATAGATGGCGCTGCGTGTATATTTCCTTGGGAATAATATAATTAGGTGGCATTAGTGCTTTTCATAGCATATTCACGGAGTGAATGATGATGAGTGGGGCGAAGCGTCCGTCCGTCTATCCTTGTGTCCAACCGTCCATGCGTCCGTCCATTTGTGCTTCCATCCATCTGTCCGTCCATGCTTCTGTCCGTGCTTACGGCCATTTATGCGTACGTCAATCCGTCCATCCATGCGCCCGAGATGCTGTCCATCCGTACGTCTGTCTGTCCGCCCTTGCGCCCATGCATCCATCCATGCTTCCGTCAGTGCACAAGTCCATGCGCTCATCTGGACGCATGCAAGGATGGATGCACGGACGACCGCACGGACGGACGGACACTTCGCCTCACTCATATCGTCCTTCACTCGGCGGATATGCTGTGATTCTTGTTTTTTTCTCTTCTTTAAACTACTACCTCCGTGATCCTAGGGTCCATGGGTCGACCCCTCGTTGCAGACTGCTGAGTTGGCGTGTCAAACAGCTATTGGCTCTTGTAATTTCTGTGCTGACTGGTGATTGGCTCACCTTCCTTCTTATTTTGTTGACATCGGGCCACGCGTCTTCGTGCTCTCGCACGCGACGTCTTCAACGTCGTCGTCATTTACACAACACCGCGCGTGCACTGAGTCATTTCTTCCTTTTTGTGACGCGCACTTTTTTAAGGCGCACACGTCAAACATGCACTACGTATCACCGACCCTCAGCTTTTCCGCAATGGCTATCAGCTGCTCCTTCTCTCCGTGCAGTCTGCCCCTATCCCACCACAGCTTCACCTTTGCTCTCCTCTCATCTACCCTGCTTCTCTCTTTCCATGTCGCTACTGTTTCTCTACCACCCTAACCTCTCCCCCGCTTGGCTTTACCAACTGTCTCCCTCTCGCCAGGCTTTGCTCTCGCAGCTGGGCTGGAATGCCCTGACTACGGATGCAACTGAATTTAAAATTGACCTGACTTAGTGCTAGATTGCGGCCACATAACGAATGGGCAGACGTACAGTCGTCAGCAAGTTTAACTAGAACACTCCGCGGCGTAGCCTGAACATATTTGACTGATGGCAGCCGCGAAGCGCTGAACGTTGTCGCTGGACGAAATATCTCAGTATGCTTGATTAGTATGCCTTCATGTATTGTTAAACTCTCGGCAACAGAACCAAAAAAACTACATGGCGCTGGCTTCAATCAAACCATTTCAGGATACGTGGTGGAGTGTAGGGTAGCGAACCAGAAGCATCTGGTCGACCTCCTTGCATACCCTTCCAGTCAACCCTCCTCAAGTATACACTTTCCAAAAAAAAAAAAAACACCGAGCGCTGAACATAAGATGCGCTCGATTCCCGTAGTGGAAAGAATTCCAATTATTAATAGTCGTAAGCTCCTGGTACAAAAATATGTGATATCAAAGTGGCGGTAAACTAAAGCACCCCGGATGGCTCTCTACCATGAACACATTTTCTCAATAAGGTGTTTTAAAGGCAATTAACTCTTCGAGTAAAGAACTGAGCACTGCAGGATCACACGCAAATGTCGAGTTGGCAAAAGTCTCCGACTTGGAAGTTACAACCGAAAGTTATTGGGAAGGCGATCCGACATTCGATGGGGCCACACCGCTATTTTTTCAACGTGTTTCAAATCTACTTCCGATAGCAGCTCCGACTTGCGTATTGCCTGTATAAACATACTAAAAAAGTTAGAAGTCCAAGGCAGGATAGAATCTCGAAGCGTCAAGAAATGCTCGCAACATGGAGTGTTCTTAAAGCCCTGAATTTAAGGATTTTTATTAGCATCGACGTTTTCCAACACCTCCTGCGCCAACATGGCGACACTGCTAGTTTCGGTTCCTCGTGCAGTTCCATGCCGGCACGCCCCCCCCCCCCCCCCCCCGCACACACACGAAAGCGCACGCGTACCCCTTGGTTGTGGCAAGCCAATGAGGCTCGCACCTTGTGGTCACGTGATCAGTGCCGAACCAATTGACGAGCTCCACGAACAAAGCCAGCAGACGTTAGCAGGACAAAAAAAGGGTGTCGGAGCTGGCAACGTTTAATTTGTGGCTCGCTGTTGTTACCAGGCGGTCTCGTCGTTATTGGGCTCCGGCGTGTCGGCAGGTCTACCCTAACTACACCTGTGGGATTGGAGTGGCCACTCGATCTTCTGCCATCGCCAAGTGCACACGAACAGACGACGACGAAAAGCACCGGCTCACGTTTTCTTGGACAGCGTAGCCCGAGCCGTAGTACATTCGCACTACAAGTCTAGGAAGACGAACAGCATGACAAGGAAAGTTGCCGTGATGCGACCCCGCAGTGAGTGTCGTACATTTTCTCCTTTTACGCGCTATCTTTCCCGTGTTTACATACAAGTTCCCCGCGCTATCTCTTTCGCGAGGGCCTTCTGTCTTTCGCATAAGAGTTGGTCTAGTTAGTGGGCATTCATGTTCGCGACGGGGCATGCGAACACGAGAGAGAAGTCGAGAGCCCGAAAATGCTGTTTTGGTGCATCGACTTCACTCGCGTCCGTGTTCGAACGACGCCACCTTTTCAATTCTTTATCTGAAATCCCGCGGAAAAAATTTGGAAAGCGTAGCGCCCCTTGGAACCTGTTCTTCTTCGAAGGCAAAGCCCAGGTAACGTGCTGTAACACTTTCGCTCTCGCTTTCGATTCGTGTTCTGTTCAGAGAACTCCACTGACTGCTTTTCTTTTCAGAACTCAATTACCATACGCGACCGACACTCCGCAAGAAAGAAGGGGGTAGCCCGAGTGTTTGTTTTTTAAAGGAATGAAACGCACACAGCGTCTTCTTTTTCTTTCGCCGCGCGTGGCTTTATAGCCGTTCCATTTTGCGCTGCAGAGCTGTCACAAACAGTGTCGTGTTCTCGATCTATGCTAATCGCTTTTAATTGTTGAGGATTTACGTCTCGAAAACTGCGATATGGTCAATCGTTCTTTTTTTTTTAGTTCGTTGTTTTGCTTGCGGAGTTTCGCTGATTTACCCTGGTTCAGGGAGTCTCGCTGGTTTTCGATGAGGAGGCGCGTCATTCATATAATTATGCGAACCAGGCGGCGCTTGCTGGTTAGGGATTTAGTCCTTCGTTGATATGATTAAGCATGATTGACTCGTAGGATGTTCTGCTGCCGTTTAGGTTTAATCGTTTGACGTCAGGTTCTATAGCTTTCTCGTTATTTTCTTTGTTTAGTTTCCCGCTTTCCGTGCAAGCGTTGCAAGGTAAACGTGTTCCGAGTTTTGCCTGTTCAGACGGGACTTGAGGTATATCGATCCTTTATTAGCATAGTTGTGCCAGTTTCCCACCTTACTAGTTAGTACGTGTTACCAGACCTGCTGGTGGGTTAGTTGCTTACTGGAGCCTGATGAGTTGGTTATTTTTGTCACGGTATACTGTGGTTCTTGCACGTCATGTTATAGGCGGTTTGTCACGCAACTAGTTACACGCGGTGTTAACTCGATTACGGGAGTAGTTGCGTATAGTGTTAGGCGTGATTTCAGTCACGAGACCAGACCACTTGTTGCGCTTGGCGTTGCGCGTTTTTAATAACAGGACTATAGTTCTTGTTTGTAGTGTAACGTGACTTTAGTCACGGCCCGGCACTACATGCTGTGTAGTAATAATTGTTTTAGCTGCTTGACTGATTGCGCGTGGTGTTAAATTGGTAACGGGACTATAGTTGCGTGTAATGTTACGTGATATTTGTCTCGGGATTAGTTGTTGCCCGTGCTGTTACGTGATTTTAGTCACGACACTGTTTGTTGCGCTCGGTGTTGTGCGATTTTGTTTATTTATTTATTTATTTATCAATACTGCCGATCTCTCTAGCGCACATAATTGCAGGGAGGGCATACATAATGCAAGTTGTAAGGAAATCAATAAATAAGATACAAAAAAAGAAAGAAAAGAAAACAATTGAGTTCACAGAAACTCCTTAGCATGTACATATGATTCTATCATGTATAGACGATGTATAATAACCATGGATGACTCAGATGGTTCCGTTCTCTTATATTTTGGGGGAAGTGAGAATCAATTTGAATTACAAAAGTGTTCAATTAGTTTTTGTGAGGGCCTGTATCGTGTCAAGCTATAGCACGACTGAAAGAAATTAGCTTTGACGTGTCGATGTTTGTTACCACGAATTGATTGAAACAAAAAAGTGCCGCCATATCCACGAAGTGAATGATGATGAGTGGGCGAAGCTCCGGAGGTAAACCTGGTAAACCATGAATCCTCTGTACATTTTGCCCACTCGATTTTATTACATCGCTCCCCCTAGCGTACGTCACCGCACTAAATCGAACGATTGCCTTCAAGCAATGACACGCGCCATATGTGACATCATTCCTATTTTATAAGATCTCGCGTCTTTCATCAACTACAAGTACCGCTTTCTAGTTTATAACATCTTGCATCTTTTCATCATCAGCTACAAGTACCACCATCTAGTAAACACTACAAGAACTAAACTAGAGGTGGCTACATACAGGGGACGCACAGCCCACGCCCTAAGGAGCTTTGCCCCTAAAAAATGTTAGTCTTGCTTGTAGTGTTAATACATGAGCTCTATTTAGTAACTCAGTGAGAGAATTCATTATCTTGTATTTATTAAAAAACCTCGCTGCCTTTCTCTGCACCTCTTCAATCCTTGCGATGAGTTCCTTTGCATACGAAAAGCAAGCAATATATGCGTACTTCAACGCATGGTATAACAAGCATTTTGTATGCCAGCAGCTTTGCATCTGGTGCCAGATGAAGGCGTCTTCTTAAAAATTACAGCATATCCACGGAGTGAATGATGATGAGTGGGGCGAAGCTTCGGACCATTTTATCGGTAAACCGTGAATCCTTTGCTCGTCTATCTGTCTGTTTGATTGATCGATATGTGGTGTTCAACTGTCTGTCTGTCCGCCCGCCCATCTGTCTGTCTGTCTGTCTGTCTGTCTGTCTGTCCACCCGCCCATCTGTCTGTCTGCCTGTGTGTCCGCCCATCTGTCTATCTGTCCACCCGTCCCTCTGTCTGTCTGTCTGTCTGTCTGTCTGTCTGTCTGTCTGTCTGTCTGTCTGTCTGTCTGTCTGTCTGTGATTCCGCCCATCTGACTATCTGTCCACCCGTCCATATGTCTGTCTGTCTGTCTGTCTGTCTGTCTGTCTGTCTGTCTGTATTTGATTCAGTGATAATGGTTCACTGTGTTCACAGTCATAGGTTCTCGGAGGTGGTTCAGTGGCCATGGCTCATACGCATTGCAGGGGAATGGCCTTGTAGTCAAGGACTTTTTTTGATATCTCTACGGAAAGTTTACGTTGTAGTTTTACCCAACTAAATGCATGCAACGATGACAACGAAGAACCCTCCATCCACGTGACCTCCCATTCGCTAGCCTGGGGCTGAATTTAACTATAGAAAAAATACTTTCCTTTGGTGCTTGCGATCTGGGCTTCAGCCACAAGAACGTTTTCTATACAGTTTGCAAGTACCTTAATGAAAATAAAAGAATCAAGCTTTTAATTGCGTGATTAATATTTGTGCAAAAAAATTTTAACATACACAAGAGCACTGTTTAACCATGCTGATTCCTATTCAAGGTAATGAATAAATGTCTTATCTGAACGAGTGACAAACAACTATTGCACTCCTTTCATTCTGCCTAGGGTGTCTTTTCTTTTTTCTTTCTTTTTTTCTGGTGGGTGGTTTTAATATTAAAAAATCTTACTTGAGTCATCGATTCTTGGCCGATCCCCCTCAGTGGGTACGAGCCATGGCTGTGGAATCATCATCATCATCATCACCACGTGATCATCCGTGCTCTCGTGGCGCTCTGCGGTGCCTTGTGTGATCGAGCGCGCGGTGCGTGGCTACGCCTCACGAGTGCCACTGAACAATGGAGCCGCTTTCCCATTGGCTGTAGCGTCTGCCTCAAAAGCACGCTTATCCCTTGGCGTTTTCCCATTGGTCGATCGCCCCCAACCCCACCCCTGGGTTGCGAGCATAAGTGCGTGGCTTGAGCCTCAGCCCAGTCCAGAAGGAGCTCGTTCGCAACCGGTGCCAGCAGGTCCCTCGCTGGCACGCTACACTCCACCGGCAGCCGCCCCCACCCACCGAACGGTCCCGAAGGCAGTTGTCCCCCTACCTTTCGTCGTAAATTGGCGTCGCAAACACGGTCTTTGATCCCGATGGAGGCCGTACTGCTTCAGAGACAGCCTCGTGGACGTGGCAGAGGTAAGCTCTTTTTGTTCGATGGCGATCCGCATTTGTTAGTGGTGTCTGGGGCATTCGGGGTTACTAGTACGAATGTTTACGAGGTCAAGACATTTCTCTGTATTTCCGATAGAGAAGAGCGGCGTATGCACTGTTGCGCTGTGACAAAAGGCGGCTTAGATTATCACGCTCACGTGAATTTTTCGCCGTCGCCATGACGTCTGCACAACGCTCCCGAGCGTCGTACGTTTGTGTGCGAGTGAGGGCATTGGAGGTATGTGCATCGAGTTGAGGGAAAACGCGACGGTCGTGTATCGTCGCTAGAAAGACTCGCGATAGGTTCCGGAAGGGCGTGGTTAGGACAGGGACTGAGTCACTCGCTTTGATCGGCCGGGAGGGGTCGAGGCTTCCCAGCTTGCCGGGGATCGACAGAAGGCTACCATTCTGCGTGTGGTGTTTTCGCCTATGTTTGCTTAAAATCGATGGACAGCACGAAGGCAACTTGGACCGTGAAGGCGTATCCTCGATCGTATTGCGGTTTTCCGCGCCGCACGTTGCGCTATCGGGCGCCCAGTGCTTGACCCTCGGGTGCCACTCGACAATAGAGGCGCTTCCCCGTTGGCCGTAGCGTGTTCCATGAGGACGACCCCATTTCCGGGGTGGTCTCCCATTGGGCGATATCCTCCGGGGTGCGAGTCTGAGTGAGTGGCTCGAGCTGCCGAACCCTGCCCAGATGGGGCCTAGTTAGCCAGATCCAGTTATACCAAAATCTGTCTCCCGAGTTCGTCGCTAGTCTTGTATACCTTATTTTACAGTTATCGCGGCTCACTTATAAGTCCCAGTATGGAAAACCCGTAGATCACCAATGTCGCGTCTGCATTTACATGTCGTCCCCGCTGTAGCGGTAGATGGCAAGAACACCACAGGTCGTGCCTATGTTCCAATGCATATGCTTCAGTGAACCTGACCTGGACATTTAATGTCCTCAGTCACTACAACTGATACTGCCCGGGTTCTTTCGTACACCACACAGCAGATGTCAGTTTTATGAAGGCGATTCCGATCCTCTCTTGTAGATGTTGCCCGATTATCATTTTTGATGATATAGGTCATCCAAATCGGGCTGCTGCATGAGCGGCCTAGCTGTGCCCGCACGTGGCGGGACACCTGACGCACCCAAGTGGTGGGCGGAACAGTGTATCGGCGACGCCCTCCGCTTGTGCGTGCGGCAGGTGTCCCCGACACTTGCGGTGCGGCAGCTGCGTGGATAGCGTGTAGATAGGCCTTTAAAGCAAACTCGGGAGCATGAATTCGTTGATCGGGACACGACGACTCTCGCAGAGTCGCGAACACCACCTATATTTCCTCAACCTTTCTCTTGACCCTTGCGTAGGTAGCGAATTGGAGGCTGCTCTTTCGATTTCTTCACCATCAATGATTTGTCTCTCCGCCCTCCCTTCAGCCGAAGCCTTTTTACCTATACTACCCAAAGAAGAGGACACTGGCCGCACTGATGACCAATTATTTGTCGGTTACGTTTGCCTATCAAAGACGGTGCCAGCGGGGGTGACAGGGGGGGGGGGGTAGAGGAAGGACTGGGGCTTCCCAAAGTTCTGCCGGCTTCTCGCCCCTCCCCCCCCAAAAAGCAAGCAAACCTCTCGACCCAGGGTACCCTACAAACCAAAAAGAAATCCTGGAGCCGACCCTGTCACCTATCTTTGTCTGTTATTAACGTAATTATGGTGTCTTTTTACTTCCAGAGCCCGCAAAGCAATATAATGCCGACTGTGCAGTGCTGATGGTGATAGAACTCGATCAGGATAAAATTTCCCAACACTCACTGGCTCCTGTCTGCAGCTTGCGTAACACAGCCGATCGCGATAGTGAAATTAGTTTCGATCGTGACCAGTGACGCCGGTATAAGTAATAGATGCTTGTGGAGGAAAGGCCGAGCTGCCATCCCATTGCGAAGCAATGGGGATGGCGGTATTACGATGTGGTGTAGCTGCTGGAGGAACACAAACAAGTGCTAGTGACACCACAGCACAAATAGATAAAAAAATAGCTCGGGCCCTGTGGGAATCCCGAAAAGTAAACATGCGCGGGGGTCGTAAGACACTAAGCCAGAGGAACGGATGAGAAGCTTTCGTGTACATTCTTGCCGCAGCCGGGATTAACCTGCTCAGCATCGCGTGTAATCGAGGAGCATTGGGAGCATAAACGGAGAGTTGTCATATTCCCGGTGGGAACGGGGCGTATTTCCATAGATAGATAGGTAGATAGATACATAGATAGATAGATAAAGCGGGAAAGGGAGAAAAACCTATTCAAAGTATCAAACCGATGATAGATATCCGTTAAATAAAAAATCATTTTTTGATGCCTACGTATAAATCCCGTACCTCTTTTGCACAACAGCCGATCAAATGCCCCAATTTTCGTCATCCTGCGACTTCGTCCTCAAAGGGACCACTGCGCCAGGCTACCTTTTTATCGCTGCTCTACAATTCCGATTTCAGTATCATGAAAGGAAAAGGAACGGGCATAAAAAGTTCCCTCTAGAATACCTTCACGACAGGGTGGCCAACAGTGCTGTTGCGTAGGATGAAAGCCTAAGCCAGTCTGAAAATATACCCCGGGCGCATGTGAGGGGGTGGCGGGGATGGGGCTTTGCTTTTCATGATGCAGCCCGGTGGATGCCCGACCTCCAAGCCCCCCTCCCGTACTCTCCGCCAATTACTGGGAAAGAGGCCGTAGGGCTGCAGTGGACGTAGGTGCCAACCTTATTTTTAAAAGTTTGGCCACTCACACGCCACGCGGAATCGTTATGACGTAGATTAAAGCTAAGAAACACACAACTCGCAGTTCACAGCCGCGCTTGTGAAAGTTTGCACGTATTCTTATAAGATTTCAGTGTCCAACTTTTTTTCTGCCTTTAAGTGCGATGACTTCATAAGTGGAAAAACAATTGGTGTTTCTTGCAGTGGCTGCGGAGTGCACCGCCTCCGAGCTTCGCACCGTGGGGCGACCGGCGGTCGTCTCGGTGGCAGGAGCCACCAACGGCCAGGTCCCCCACGCCAACGGCCAGGTCCCCCACGCCAACGGCCAGGTCCCCCACGACAACGGACAGGTTTCCCACGCCAACGGACGGGTCCCCAACGCCAACGGACGGGTCCCCCACGCCAACGGACAGGGCCACTACGCTAACGGCGCCCCCACTCAGCCATCGTTTGCACAAGTCATCTCGAAGAAGGTCGGTGTCGTGGCGGCAGTGCCGCCGTTCTCAGCGCAGCTCCAGCCTAACGCCACGGCTGCTGCTATTGTGCCGCCTACACTGGCCATGAACGGCGTGACCCACGGCGTTGTCGTTGGCGCCACAGCCAACGGGCCCTGCTGCGTGCCTCCCACTGAGGAGGGGTCGATACATGACTCCCCGCCACTGCCCCAGGTGCCCGGTGACATGCTCTCAAATGGCATATGCGGACCCAGGCAGAGGTCCAGCGACGAGCTCCGCCTACAAGTGAGCATAGTTTTGTAATAGCTATCCCCAGAAAGAAGTCTGCCGCTGGTGAAACTGCAAGTGCATTGAGAGTTGTAGAACAGCGCTACGCAAAGCTTTGCATTCGCGTCGCAAGCTACAGATGAGAATAGATTAACCACATGAGCTCCGTCTACAGGTAAGTATAGTTTCGTAATAGTACTGTAGCAAAGGAACTCTAATCTTATTAGATAGTTCTAAGAACAACGCAATGTATTGCGCTTGCGCTGCGTCGCATACGATCACCTCGTGTAGGCTCCCGTTCTGTGACAAAGGCTAAAACTACGCCCGCAAGCTTTGCGTACGGTATTCTAAAGCTCTCAACTGCGATCTTATTTTGTGCACCAAAATTTAATGGGATGGGAAAGAAAGTAAGAATTGCCCTAATGCCTAAGTATTGAAACTAACCAAAAACTTTTTCTTCTCGTAGCGTGAAACCAAATAACGTGTCCTCAATCGGATATCTTTAAGATAGTGCGGACTATCGAGGATTAGGAAAAGCTAACAAATGCGTATTGTATGCACCCCGAGGTTTATATTGTAAGCACCCATCGCGACACGCTAAGCCTACGAAATTGGTTTAGCGTGGCTCTCAAAGACGGTGCCGAATCAGCACGCACTCTGTGTGTTGAAGCTTAAGGACATGAATCTAAAGCAAATAGAAGCGCAGCTGCTTGATAAATTTTATGTGGGCGACAACTCCTTGCGGCATTAAAGCCATGTTTTTCGCACTCAATGATGGTTATTCGGTGGTGCCGTGGAGCCTTTGTAACTTAGAGATGAAAACTTCATCCGTACGAGGCACAATTGCGTAATTTCTTCCGCCATTTTCAGCTTACCATACCCGGAAGGGAGAATTATTTTTCCGGTATCATAGAGTCACATTAAATTGGGCCAAAATCACTAGGCAGCTCGCAGTTCCAAAACGCAAGAAAGCCTTCAAGTAAAATTCTTCTGAGATGACCACTTCTAAAGTTCGTGAGGACACACAACGGGTTCAGAACGTGGGCGCTACTTTTGGATTCGCAAGAATCTGCGCTCGACAATCGCACATAGCGTTGACTTTCTGCACGGAACTTGTGAGCGCTTTTATCGGGACGAGAGATGAGAAATTGCTGATCGCACCGTGCAATAAATGTCCGCTCGAACTGTGAGAATTTTGAAAATTTGTGCGGTGGTGAACTCGTGAGGCAATAAGATCCTTTAAAGAGTCCGTTTTATGGCTTCTTGAAAAGGTGTTGCGGGACCCCTTTAAAGGAGTTCACTGCCTGGCGAATATATCGCTACAAAAACTGTCTTTTAAGTGTGTTACCGAGATTTGTTGTGTGCTGCCATTGCTTTCTCTACGCTCGTCCCGACTAAGGTCACTAGATTTTCCTTCTTCGGGTATAAGTACTGAAAACCATCGATCAAAGCTATCGATGAACGTCGCTGGCTAACGCTCGTTTTCGGCAGTCATGTTCGTTCTAACGCATTGGTAGCACCTGGTTTAGGAGTGCACCGCTCAATAACGATGGCGGTTCGGACTGGAGGTGAAAGGTGCGTTGCGTCCGCTGAAAGATGCCTGGCAAATGCACTTAGACATACAGTGTAAATCTTCCAAGTTATGAAGAAAATGGAGGCCTACACCGGCTGCGCGATCAACGGCAATTAGTCCAGATTATCGTTCCAGAAGCAAAATGTTGCCGGTAGGAACCTAAGCATGAAGGGATAGCGGGGGGCAAGTAAGTTATGTTACGCCCACGCCCTGTTTATAATGTAGTGCCATGCGCGTTGGCAGGACAGGGTTGGTGAAAAAGGGGAACTTGTCCCCCCTCAAGCCTGTGGGGTTTCCGCGAGGCGAACGAGCGCATCACCACGGCACGCTCTTGGAGTGAACGGACGCCGCAGACGCGGTCGGTTCAAAACACCCAACATGCACACATTTATTAACTAATTTAGACGACGATATTGATTAACACGCTACCATACAAACAACATAACGCAGTGACACACTAAACACGCAATAACATGATAAACACACACTAACACATACCCAAGGCAGCGTCGCCAACGCCAGACTTTCCACGTGGGACCCCGGCGCGAAGCCCGCGGTGCCGAGCACCGGGAACCCACGCTACAGACAACCGTTGGCGGCAGCCGCCACGCGCAAAAGAGGCTCGCTCAACTCTCGCCCACCACCAAGGCCCGCCTTCCGCCAGGGGCCACCGCCGGCGCTACCACTCTACCAACAGCGGTACTCACAGTGAAACAACGTCATCTATCGCCCGGCGGTGGTCACCACCGAAATAAAGCCTTGGGGCGAGACACGTGCGCCACGCGGCGCAGACAACTTTACAGGGGGGGGGGTGTCAGCACGCCCACATTCCCCTAACTTTAAATCAAACCATATCCCGAAATCAAAAATTAGCTACACAAGCTTTAACAAAAAAAATGATATCGCACGACCATAATGTCCTTGCACCACGACACCACCACTGGTCGACACTGCTGCACTGTCCGGCTAGGTTTGACCTCAGTACCAGCCCCGCAACAGCAACGTTGCCGTCGGCGCGACGATCCGTCGCTAATGCCAACACGTCTTCCAATTGCGACCAGCACTCGCCCGGGCGCCGGACTGCAGGCAGTTGCGCAGGTCCCAGGCATCTCCATCTCCTGACCTCAGGACCGCATTCCTGGCCAGCGACGCTGAAATTGTGCAGGACAGCCGGCCGTGAATGACATCCCTCCCCGCTGAATACATCAATAACAACAACAACAAAATTGAAAGAAAACAATCGAGCAGGTCCTCGGAAAGGGAGCTTCGAGCTTTTCGCCCACGTGGTACGTTGGTCAGTACTGCTAGCTAATACATCGGTGGCGGCCGAGACGCCCATCAAAATAAAACAAAAATCACTTTTCCTAACTCGTGCTCACAAGAAAAAAAAAGTGAGGGAAGCAGAGCGCAACACCTCAACGCCACGATTCACCTAGTTGTGCCACGTGCGACAGGCGGCTGCGCAGAGCATTAGGCCTAATGAGTCGCTCGGCAACAACCGGCATCCACCCAGCACCCAGCCTAGGCGCAAAAGAGGCAGCCGCGAGGAGACGTCCACTCTGTGAAGTTGCCCTATCGCTCGCCACACACAGCAGCTTACCGAGCGATCGGCGTCCACCGCCCCGGGCGGTGTCACGACGCCTCGGCCTCGAGCCGCAATACCAGACAGCAACGACGCCCGGCTCCCTGAGCCCAAAAATATAGAAGAAGCTATTTACAGAAAATCGGACCACCCACGAGGCTTCCGTACTCACTCGCTTCGGGCCTGGCCTACAAACCACGTGCTCTAGTCCTTGCTCACCCCAGGATGCGGACCGCATGGCTCCCGTCCTAATTCAACAACGTTTTTGAAAACTAACAACAACACAATATATCAACACTTGCGAGCAAAAAAAAATAAATAGAAAGTCAACCTGCCGACAAATTCCAACACGTTACAAAACCAATCTCCTCGCTTCTCAACAAAGCACACCACCGACGCTAGCAAAGAAGCCCCCCTAAGCCTACTCTACTCCGGCTCTAACAAAATCCCTGTATCGAACCGCAAAAACTGTCATCCGATACTCCAAGAGCTCCACGTTGGGCAGCCGGTGTGGGGTCTCCGCGAGGTGAACGAGCGCATCGCCACGCCACGCTCTTGGAGTGAACGGACACCGCAGACGCGGTCGGTACAGCACCCAACATGCATACATTTATTAACTAATTTAGACAACGATATCGTCCGCCGAATATACATCAATTTTGATTAACACGCTACCATACAAACAACATAACGCAGTGACACACTAAACACACAATAACATGATAAACACACACTAACACATACCCAAGGTGGCATCGCCAACGCCTGACTTTCCACGTGGGACCCCGGCGCGAAGCCCGCGTTGCCGAGCACCGGGGACCCACGCTACAGACAACCGTTCGCGGCAGCCGCCACGCGCAGAAGAGGCTCGCTCAACTCTCGCCCACCACCAAGGCCTGCCTTCCGCCAGGGGCCACCGCCGGCGCTACCACTCTACCAACAGTGGTACTCAAAGCGAACACAACGCCATTTATCGCCCGGCGGTGGTCACCACCGAAATAAAGCCTTGGGGCGAGACACGTGTGCCACGCGGCGCAGAAAACTTTACAGGGGGGGGGATGTCAGCACCCCCACAAGCCTCACCCAGCACTTGCCCTCACGCAAGATCCCCTCCACCATCTGATATGCTGACTGGATTGCACCCCCCCCCCCACGAGAATATCCTGTCGGCGACCACGTGCACTGCTCGCTTATTTGCAAAGTAATCGTATGCATGCCGGTCACTACAAACTTCCGTCGCTCGCGTCGTCTGACGATCCCGCAGGAGATCCAGAAGACACTACCGTCCCACTTCCCGCGTCGACCCGCCCAGGGAAAGCTCGGCCGCCCCATCCAGCTCATGGCCAACCACTTTTCCGTCGAGATTCCGGCGGGCAACGTGTATCACTATGACGTGGAGATCTTCTCCGAGAACAACAAAGAGGCGAAGATACCCGAGAAGCGCAAGTACCGCTGCATTAGCACAAAGATCAATAGACTTGTCATCGAACAGCTAGTCAAGAAGTACCGCCTAGACTTGAGCAACTGCGTGCCGGCATTTGACGGCCGAAAGAACCTGTACACGCGTCGGGAGCTCAAGTTTCGCGAGCGGACCTTCGCGGTAGAGCTCGAGGAAGACCAGAGGGTGCAGAAGTTTGTCGTCAAGATCCAGTACGCGGCCACCGTGAACCTGGACGCCCTGCACGCAGTCTTCGAGAACAAGGTCAACACTGTCCCGCAGGAGGTCCTGCAAGCCGTCGACATTGTCCTGCGTCACGGCCCTTCCATCAGATTGACTCCCGTCGGCCGGTCCTTCTTCAAGCCGCCGCTTCCGAACCAGGCGCACTCTCTGGGTGGCGGTCGCGAAGTGTGGTTCGGCTACTACACCAGCGTGCGACCGGCTCAGTGGAAGCCCATGCTGAACGTGGACATGTCGGCCACCGCGTTCTACGAGCCGCAGCCGGTCATATCGTTCATGTGCAAGATCTTGAGCGACGGACGCCGCGAGATGACCGCGGCCGACTTCCGCGACCTCCGGGACTTTCAGAATGTTCGTCTCAACAAGGAACTCAAGGGTCTGCGTATCAAGGTGAGTACACCGCTGTATTAATGGAGCTTGTGGGTGGTCAAGGAGATTTTGACCCCACTGTCGTGTTTTCTCCCATTTTCGAGGTAGATATCGAGTAGATGTGTAAATAACAGAAGCATAATGATGAATGGTTATCGATGAATGGGTATAGATGGATATCCAAAGCCTCAGAGGAACTGGGATATTCTACGAATATGCTTTTACAATATGTAGAAATGGTACCTACGAGCTTTGCTTTTTCCAGTGGCAGTATGCAGAATCTACAGTTGTTACGTAATTTAAAAAAAGACTTAAGATTTGTTGTAGGCAGATGTCGGTGAAAATGCTGTAGAGCAAGGTCTAGCTATGTAATGGCAACTTGACGCCACTATATTCCAGCTATTTGACCAACATTCGTGACGTCCTCAGTGACTCTGCTTAAATTCGTTGAAAGCGTGATTTTGGCATGATTGTTTTCAAGCCCATAAACAAAAATAACCAGCATGGCGACATGGTGTGGTCCCCTTTTGCGTTTCTTGTACTCAATTACTACTCATTAGGTGACCCACCTGCCCTACCCTCGGAAGTACAAGGTAGTCCGGGTCACCAAGGAGCCCGCCAAGAGGCTGTTATTCGACATGGAGGACGGCTCCCGTTGCTCGGTGGCCGACTATTTCCAGAACCGCTATGGCCGCCTAGTTTATCCGAACCTGCCCTGCATTCAGGTCGGAAACCTCGCGCACCCCGTCTACCTGCCCCTCGAGGTGTGCGAAATCGTCGAAGGCCAGCACTGCCGGAAGAAATTGGACGAGAACCAGACCTCGGAGATGATCAAGCGAACCGCTCAGCCTCCGGCCAAGCGCTTCAACGAGATTCGGCAGTCCGTCCGGGACCTGGTCGGCAGTAACGACCAGTGCCTGCGCGAGTTCAACATTAAGATCAGCACCGAGCCGACTCAGCTGAAAGGACGGGTGCTCGAGCCGCCTTCCCTGGTATTCGAGAACAACGCTGTGACCAAGCCTCGTGAGGGCACATGGGATCTGCGCGGCAAACACTTCTTCAAGGCGGCCTCACTGACGCGCTGGACGCTGCTCAACCTGAGCCGCTTTGCTCAGCGGGACAGGTAGGTTTCTTTGTAGTTTTCTTTTACCTTAAAAGCTCACTTGCAATTGCGAGCATACGGATGTGGTTCAAAATCTGCCGCATACTTCCCTCAGCCTGCCCAGTCACGATGACATTAGCTCATCGAAAGTTCCATTTTTTAAAAGACGATAGTCTTTCTTGGGGACCTCCGACGGAAAAATTTTAATGTCTGTCTGTCTGTCTGTCTGTCTGTCTGTCTGTCTGTCTGTCTGTACAATTGTCTGTTTGTGCGCCCTTAATGATACCTCAAACGGCACCAAACGGCCAACCACATCCGCACTGTCCACAAATATTGCTCAAGCTTTAGCGTTCATAGTTATGCGATTGTCATATAAGAAGTAATTATTGCGCATATCTGAGGCGCCATAACGACTTGTCAATGTTTTGTATGTCTGCCTTTATACTAGAAGAGGCACACACGTCACTCTAAAGACTGTAGCGTTTATCGCGCTGTGCTGACAGTGCAATGTGATGCTCAAAAGGGTGTTTCCAACGCTTTGCTACGACGACACGATGGAGGCACCTACCCGTTGCTTTGCGTTCTACACCTTATCACCACCGAGACTGGCGCGCATATTTCTCCGCGGGCGCGCATGCCTTCGTTTTTGAAGATAACTGCCTCGTGTCTAATGTGCCTCGATGTGCTCGTTCGCCTTCGCTACACGCTCGAGGCACTCAACGCAGCGCCTCCAGAATACCATTCACTGATTTTCTTGCGCAGAACATCAAATAAACGTTTTGTGCAGTCTTACCAGGTGCATGACTATCGTCCTTTGACGACATTTGCAGTTTAACATGCAGATTCGGCCCATTTTTATAAAGGCGAATTTTCACACACATCTGTAATTCAAGTCCTGGCGAGGACGGCAACTCACAGACGTCTGCAAGACTTGGTTAGGTCATTTTAAATGGAATTATCTACGCAGCAGGGCTGGGCAGTACCTCAATGCAAGTTCGGTGGAGGATAGCATGTTGGAGGCCCGCTGGTCCATGACTATGCAATGGTGGTGAATGGCACTAACACTGTATATGTGGTAAAAGTGTTTGGTGCTGCTGACGGCGGAAGTGCCAGATACGATGTCGTCGGCTTCTGCCGATTTCTCGCTGCCACTCGTAGCCGGTGCACGCTTCAAAACTCTCAGTTGACCCGGGGGAGGTGTTGCAGCACTCTGTCTGTACCGATGGTATTGCTCTTCTCCGGCATGTGAAATATTCTTTCGCGAATCTTGTGTTGAAATGAAACCACTGCTGTCTGACAACCATATTAAGAGGAATCAAGCAAGGGTGGCATTTTCGGCTAGTTCTCTAATTGTTCTAGTGGCCAAAATCATGGCAGGAAACTTCCACTATCTAGAGGGAGTGACCCGCCGCCCAATCCTGGGATAAATCCCCCATCGATCCGTGCAGTCTAGCTAACTTTTTCATTGTTCTGGAAGCCGAAATCATGGCAAGTAATTGCCCTCTAGCTAAGGAGGCTTTGAACCACCGCCCAATCATGGGATACATCCCCATCTATTTGTGCAGTCTGGACAATTTTGTCAAGTTGCTGGTGCGCACGGGCAACGAGCTCGGCATGCGCATCGAGCAGCCGGTGGACATCAGCTCGTCCGACACGAACCGCAAGCCAATCCGCACCACGCTGCTTGAGGAGCAGCGCAAGGTCCCCAACATCGAGATGGTCATCATCGTCCTGACCAAGAGCACGAACTACGCCGAGATCAAGCAGGTGGCCGAGACAGAGATCGGCCTGCGCACCCAGTGTGTCATGGACAACAACGTCGTCAAGAAGTGCAACCCGGCGCTGGTCACCAACCTGTGCCAGAAGGTGAACGCCAAGCTGGGCGGCACCAACAACAGCCTCCTGTCCCAGGAGAAGCCGGCTATCTTCCTGAAGCCCATCATCATTATCGGTGCAGACGTCACTCACCCGGCCCCCGGGGACAAGCACCGCCCCTCCATCGCCGCCTGCGTCGGCAGCCTGGACTCGATCCCTTCCAGGTTCCACTCTTCTATTCGGGTCCAGATGGAGGACTCGACGGCCACGTCTCGGGTGGAGATAATCAGAGACCTGAAGGACATGATGAAGGAACTGCTCAAGGCCTTTTACCGGGCCACCAAACACAAGCCTGAGCGCATCATCTTCTATCGGGACGGAGTGAGCGAGGGACAGTTCATGGAGGTCCGCAACCGGGAGGTGAGCGCGCGTGGCTGTGGCCGCCTGAAACAATGCTCGTTGGTACTTTTCGCATCGTAATCGACATGGCTGCAGCTGGCCCATTACATAATTTACTGTGTAACTCGTAATAAGGCTGCCACCTGCATGATACTTATGCCTGCACGGTGCTCGTGCTTCTATTTGCTTTCTTGCACGCCTGTTTGGCCTCATGCCCTCGTTTCGTAATCGATACGGCTGTCGTCGGCGTCATGCCAGGGCCTGATCTTTGTAATTGATATGGCTGCTGTTTGCTCTGCAGTGTAATCGGAATGACTTCAGCCTTTTAACCATCTAGCCCGGGAAACAAACCCTCATTTTCCCACCTTTCTGTCGGCCATTCACAGTCCTGTCTGTCGTCCCTCTCTGTGCGTAACCTCAGGTGAGCGCCATCCGGCTTGCCTGCCAGGAGATGTCTCCCAACGAGACGTACGAGCCGGCCCTTACTTTCATCGTCGTGCAGAAGCGACACCACACCCGGTTCATGCCTGCCAACGACCGTGACGGTGTCGGCAAGTGCAAAAACGTCCCGCCCGGCACCACCGTCGACTCCGTGGTCACTCACCCGCTGGACTTCGATTTCTTCTTGTGCAGCCACTTCGGCATACAGGTATACGAGCGCGATTATCAGTGCGCATAGTCCCACGCAGTAAGAAAATGATATACCGTATACAATAATCGCTACAGTCGTGGTTAGGCCCTCCGTCGTAGCTAAGCTGCCTCTAAGGTGTCGCGCTGCAAACTCCGAGGCTCCAATACGATAATGGGCAAAACGATTCCCGGCCAAGGTCACGCAATTTAGTTCGCTTTAAAGAACCCCAGGTTCACGCCCTACAACGTACCTCGTGCGGTTAGTCTCCCAATTACCACCGTTTTATTAGTTTTTCTTGTGATACTTCCATGCCCACTTGCTGAACGCCCAGCCATCTTGGTTTCGTTGAGGTGTAACACGATTGAGGCGCAACATCAGTACGTAACTATGAAGCAGTTCGTTTATTTCCTTTATTCATTACGCTTTGCTAAAAAAATAACACAGCTCTGCCAGTGCTCTACCGCTTCACAGAAACTTCCGTTTCTTGACATAACTGCCAGGTGGTGCCCATATCTCGTACGTGCAATCTCTCCAAACGGAAGACTGTAGTCTCTCGACGAGGACCTTTGCATCGCAGCAGGCAGACACGCGACCAACTTTTCCCAGAGTCTTTTTGCAATCTTGTCATTTCCTTTTTTTACGCACCGACGCAGGGCACGAGCAAGCCGTCCCACTACTACATCGTGTGGGACGACTCCGACTTCTCGGCGGACGACCTGCAGAAGCTCAGCTTCTACCTCTGCCACACGTACGCCCGCTGCTCGCGCAGCGTCAGCATCCCGGCTCCGGTGTACTACGCCCACCTGGCCGCGTCCCGCGCCAAGAACCACGTGATCAGCAAGGTTGACGTCTCCAGCTCGAGCAGTGACTCGTCCGGCGCCTCGGCCGACTCGATCACCACCAGCCAGTACGTGCAGGCCGTCAAGGTTCTCGACAACCTGCAGACGGCCATGTACTTCGTATGACCGTCGTCCTCGGGTTCCCGGATCAGGTTGGTGGACGCTACGATTTTTTACCCGTATTGATCATCATCATCAGCCGGCCACTGCAGGACAAACGCCTCTCCCACGTTCCGCCGGTCAACTCAGTCCTGTGCTTGATACTCTCCACTTGATATCCCAAATCTTTCTGGTCTCATCTGCCCACCTAACTTTTGTATTTCCCTCATCCGCTTGCCTTCTCTGGGAATCCAGTTATTGACCAGTGGTTAATCCTGCCTACGCACTTTACGTGCCCGGTCTATGTTCATTTATTCTTATTTCAACTGATATCCCAGTAATCCCGGCTTATTCCCTGATCCACTATTCCCCCGTATTAGTATAGTACAATTTTCCAATCCCGAAAACGCCACTTTTGTCCGCAACACGATGCTTACTAAGCGAAAAAATGTTAGGGAAAAAAATGAATGAAATGAAAACGCTGCCTTTATTTTTTCTGCACTACGACGTCATGAACACTGAAGGTGTTTACTAGGTTTAATATAGCTTTCAATCGATAAAATTGAAAATTGTAATATGTCTCGCCATCGACCCGGCATACGAAGGATTGGAAAACTTCATCAAGCTAATGTCGCGAAAGCGTGAAAAATACATTTTGAAATTTTTGACTTCACCCCACCGCGGTGGTCTAGTGGATAAGGTACTCGGCTGCTGACCCGCAGGTCGCGGGATCGAATCCCGGCGGCGGCGGCTGCATTTCCAATGGAGGCGGAAATGTACGCCCGTGTGCTCAGATTTGGGTGCACGTTAAAAGAACCCCAGGTGCTCGAAATTTCCGGAGCTATCCACTACGGCGTCTGTCATAATCATATGATGGTTTTGGGATGTTAAACCTCACATATCAAATTTCTGACTTCACGCACGGGGATTAATGCGCGTAATTTGAAAATAAAGCTGACGCTCCCCGATTGTTTCTTAACGATTTGGGAGCGTTCTTGCATTCAACAGCGCACCTCTTCTGAAACTGGTCGGGTCTGTAGCTCTTCGGTTCCCAGATACACCCACAGAAGGCGTCACTGCCGCGGTCGTTGATTGAGTGTGGCTATATCCACCCAGGCATACGTCTTGTCTATCAGCCTATTATTGAAGTGGCATTTCTATATCTTGGGACGAAACTTCGTCGCAATGGAGTGATAGCTACCAAGGCGAGGCTTTCCTCGGATCCCTTTTACCTCGCCAGTAGTACGGCATCGTGTGCCGAATTATTATCAGGACGTCAACGCACTTAGAAAAAAAATCTGAAGTAAAAATTGCGATGGGAGCTGATTGACCTATATGTTTTCCTTTGAGCATTTAGTGTTATTAACAATTCGTCGATCGCCAACTGCGTTTAGCCGGCAAGATTTTTGTCACCGCCGTTTTCGCCAGAGGGTACTTTGACTATGCATTAATTTCATGTTTTCCTGCTTCCTTTCAGGATTTTTTTTTCAGAACTTCTCCGTTCGAGACGTTCATCTGGAGCCCCCCTCCTTTTTTTTCTTGAGCGTTTTGGCGGGTTTTGTTTTTTTTGTCCTTCAACAAGTCTCTTTGTTCTGTGTTGAAAATAAAAAGAGTGTTCTTTTGATAATGTTCGTTCTTTGTATGCTTAGTACAATATTTTAAAGGCTACTGCACCTGCTGTCGTCTTTGTTCGTACTCCTACCTGCACTCTTGTTCCACTTGCGCCCCGCTGCGGTGGTCAAGTAGCTAAAGTGCTCGGCTGCTGACCCGCAGGTCGTGAGATCGATTTCCGGCTGCGGCGGCTGCATTTCCGATGGAGGTGCTGCTCAGATTTCGGTGCACGTTAAAGAACTTCAGGTGGTCAAAATTTCCGGAGCCCTCCACTACGGCGTCTCTCATAATTATATGGTAGTTTTGGGACGTTAAACCCCACAAATGTGTTCCACTTGCCAATCGCTCCAGGCAAACGGTGCCATGTCGGGGAGATTGTGGCGTTAAAGCAGGGGCGTTGCCAGGGGTACCGGGCCCGTGCCCCCACTCCGAAATTTTATTTCGCAATGGCATAGAGTGAAAAATACCTATTCAAGGAAGTGCCCCCACTAGAATAAAAAATGCACCCCCCCCCATTCGCGCCGAAAATATTTTCTGGCTACGCCTGGCGTTCCAGTAAAAACTTCGCAAACATCTCCATAGGTGCGGACAGTGAAAACGACAGTATGTACTTCAATTGTATCGTACATACTCTATGTACCATACCGTACGTTTTATGATCAAATTGAAGAGCCATCGACGAGTAACATTAACTAACGCTCATTTTCGGCGTCGATCATGTTCCCTATACGCTTTGCCAGCACCTGGTAAAACGAGGGCCCCACTCACTAGTGACGGAGATACTGACCAGAGGAGAAAGACTCTTCGCAATCGCTGAATGATGCGTGGCTAATGTAAAATGGCGGCAGGCACTGGTTGTGTGTGAGGGGGAGAGCAGGATGCGTGGCTAATGTACAATGGCGGCAGACACTGGTTGTGTGTGAGGGGGGGAGCAGGAAAGGAGGCAGTGGTCGGTAAGAAGTAAAACTTGGGGACTACAGTTGAACCCTTATAGCTAGGAATGTTACCCCATTAGTCTCGGGGGGTGAATGGCCCGCTGCTGTGTCTGTCTGTCTGTCTGTCTGTCTGTCTGTCTGTCTGTCTGTCTGTCTGTCTGTCTGTCTGTCTGACCTGTTTGACCTGGCTCTCTGTCTGACCTGACTGTCTGACCTGTTTGACCTGACTGTCTGACCTGTTTGACCTGGCTGTCTGTCTTACCTGGCTGTCTGACCTGTCTGTCTGTCTGTCTGTCTGTCTGTCTGTCTGTCTGTCTGTCTGTCTGTCTGTCTGTCTGTCTGTCTGTCTGTCTGTCTGTCTGTCTGTACAGAGAGTTAGCGGTAGTGTCCCACTTGTGTATGAAGTCCTTCGTCCCATCCGCCAAGGATTGCACAGGACAGGCGAAGCACTGGAATAATCAGGGGGACTGAGCATGTACGCTGTTTAAACATAGGGGAGTGTTGTCGACTCCTCCTTTCCAAGAGTACATGTTTGTCGCCTCACGAGCATTTATTTTGCAAGAATGACACACTGCGGTCAACAAAGGCCATACGGCCTTCTATATCAGCTTATGTTATCCATTAGAAACAGAGGTATTGTCTTTGTCATCAGTTTTCGCTATCCAGAGCCAGCTGTTGCTGTGGAGCCAGACTTGGATGCCACATCTAGGGCACTCCTCAAGTACGTCGTACCCTTTGGTGAGTTCTCCCCGCCACACACACCACGACGGTCAAGTGCATGGTTATGGTGTTGGTCTGCTGAGTCAAAGATCGCGGGTTCGAATCCCAACCTCCATTGCCGCATTTCAATAATTCTCGGAGCCCTGGTGCTGTGCGATGTCAGTCACAAGATGGTGAAATTTTCGAAAGCCATCCACTACGGCGTCTCTGATGACATTATCATGGCTCTGGGACATAAAACACTACCCGTCAACTGGGAAGTTTTTTATAGCGCCAAAACAAGAATCGTCATCCGGCGTGTTCGCGCTTGTTCAAGAAAACTTTGCTCTCACAAATTCCCCGTCCGGAATCGAACGCCAACTACATCACGCTGATAGCGCGCTTGTTTTCGTGCTATCTCCATGGCCCGCGAATGCTGGGCACGTGCAGATAACACGAAGACGTGCACGCGAGATCGATGACGATAATCGTTGCTGGCCAAGAAGACATTACGAATGTTACGGTAGTGCTCTGTTTTTCGAGCGAAAGAAACTCGAGAAGGAGCTGCAGTTGTGCTTGTCCGTATTGCTGTCTGACAACATTATAATAGTTTGACCACAGTAAGCCGTTGTGGGAAGCAGAGGCTGGAGTTAGGCTCTGTTTGAGTCGTAGTTACCGATTACCGGTTCCTCCCGTTTATGTTATGTCGAAATTCGCGTGGACGTGTATGCTCGGTGCAACTTGTGAACATGGTGCCCGTCAGATTTCACAAACAGCGTAATACCTTCGTTGCGTCGCCACAACGAACATGGGTGGTACTACAGATTGCCTCCGCCTGCCATAATGGGAAACATCGTCGGGAAGGGACGTAAGTCTCATTAAGTATTGCGTTTTACGTATACGAGCCGCACGCAAGTCGACTTTAAACGTAACTATGAAATTGATTAAAATAGCTCAGTAACTCAGAAGTTGATGGTGCGCTCCCGTGATATAAACAAGAACAACAATAGTTAGGCACGCTCGCACGGTTATAGTTAGCAGAAACAGGCGAAGTTTGTGTTGTCGGTTCTTGTTTTGTTTTCTGCGTGTGTGCTTACGCCTACGAGCATAGCGCATAAGTTCTTCACTAGCAAGGTGACCCGAAAAAAAAAAAAAAACGTTCGCCGCTCCTGTCGGCATGATGTGCCACATCATGCTCAATTAGGATGAGATCCTAGCGCACAGTCTGTCACACAATACGCCGGCCCACGCGAGCGTATCAGCAAAATGTCTTCTCTTGCTATAGCTACGCTTTTCTAATCTGCTTTGTACAATACGCAAGGCGCGATGCCCGAAGAGGGGAAAGCGTACAGTAGGAATCGGACTTGGACTTGTCTGGAGCGGCAAAGCGCGTGGATGATGCGCGTGGATGAGCTTACTCATTTCATGGCCCTGTTACCTCTTTGTCCGCGACCGAGGTGGTTGCGCCACCTATTTGCGTACTTGCGAACTGAATTTGCGGGACTACCTTTCTCATTTCACAGTGTGGTTACCGCTTCGACCACGACCGGGGAATTCGGGAACCCGAATGGGCATGCAGGTGTCACGCAGCTGCAGAACAGCTTCTTTGTTAAAACTATATTCTACTTCACTAAAGTTAAAAAATTTAAGGAAGCTATTCAGCAAGCCTGGGTATGGGAAGACAGCAGTGTCAGCTCAACGCGTGACTTCTTGTTGCAAGAAGATTGTTATAACAAAAAGACGCCAAAGGGACAAAAGAAGACGTGCGCTAACTTCCAACTGAGTTGGAAGATAGCGGTGGTCTTCTTTTGTTCCTTTGCTGGAAGTTAGCGGTTCTCGCGCTATAACAAACGTGATGCCACACCAACTAGCCCAAACCGCCACGCTTCTTGCTTCGATACCACGCAAGGAATGAGACTCCAAGAATTGATGGTTCCATTGGTGCCCTATAGCCTTTGTAACGCGCTTGCTTGGCGTAGTCC
The DNA here is from genome assembly GCF_043290135.1 of Rhipicephalus microplus. Classification (NCBI taxonomy): domain Eukaryota; kingdom Metazoa; phylum Arthropoda; class Arachnida; order Ixodida; family Ixodidae; genus Rhipicephalus; species Rhipicephalus microplus. The sequence continues at coordinate 6,254,209 of NC_134710.1, forward strand.
AGCCGCTCACGAACGAGGTTCGAAAACCGAACACCGCAAGTACTAAAGAGTAAAGACTAGCGCACGCTGTGACGCTTCGGTCACTGGACGGCACCACCGTGAACTAGTGTTGGAAGTGCAGCAGGGTGAATCGAATGGACCTTTAGCTCTCTATGGATGTGCCTCCGAGAGCATGAACGTGGACAAAGCCGTCCGTTTAACAAACACGCACAAAACTTCAATTATAAACGAAAACTAAGAAACACAGGTAAACACTTAAAAAGTTTACTTCACGCGTTGAAAGACTTTTAATTAGAAGCAATGTGATTGTCCAAAACCTTTAACAACAGAGCATAGTTCGGACGCGGCTGAGCGGTGAAGCAGAGAAAATTGTAAGTTCGGTCTCGCCAATTACGCTGGCTTGACGTAGGCTCACTGGTGACAACAGGAAAACGCTGGTGGTTGAGCTACCCCGCTTCTACTGTTTTCCTTTGCTCATTGCAGTTGCGGGACGGCTTTATGCTCTCCCACAGTAGAGTACCCGGTACTCTAAATCGTCACCCCTTTGTCTAACTCCCCTATGGCACACAGCTCGGGCCCGTAGCCATCAAGAAACGTTGCCCGTAGCCCGACTGCTGCTGTTAAGGGCTCGTCAGCCCTTAAGTCCGCAGGCGTTGGGCTGTCGTTCATGGCCGGTGAGCTACGGTCCTCTTAGCAGAAACGCGATGGCAGGAGGCCTCGGCTGGTTGAAGTCTTCGTGGCTCGGGTCCACAACCCGACGGCCCACCTTCAGCGCCCGCTCCGGTGGCAACCTTCCACTCGTCTCGTTCCCCTAGCTCGAACTCCCGTGCTGTTCTTTGGCCTAGGCATTCTCTGGACCTCGGGTGAAGGTGCTCGGTGTATTTCACGATTGACGGTCGTCCGCGACGTGCTCTTTTGGACGACCGCTCACTGATCGGGGTCCAGTCCGAGAACTTTTGTAGTTGTCTCCCAGTCTTTACTTCTCTCTATCTCTTGCGATTCCGCCTGATCTTTTTGTGAAACACTAATGAGGTGTCCCACTTTGCTAGAGACAGCAGCGGGGTTCATTCTTTCTTTAAGACGGTAGTCTTGAGGTACTTTAACGCGAAAATTTTGGTTTGTCTGATGGTGTATGTACAACGATTCAATCACCCGGCGAAAGTTTAGGCCCGTGCTAAAGACCCACTAAAATTGATCTGGTGGCATGCATTCATACTTGTGAACATTGTAAATTAAAAAGCAAATATTACGCACATTTGAGGTGGTTGACCATAACTACAGTGGCGAGCTTCCGCGGCGGTTACCAGCAGCGCAAATGTTATGAAAAGTGCTGTTGTGGAACGCGCCCACGCGCTGCCTTCCGTGGTATCTCGGTCAGTGGCTTTGTGACGGAGCATAGAGTTCTTTCTGAACGATGAGCGACGCACAGAGGACAGTGAGACAGAAATTCGGTAAGCAGTGTCAGAAAACTACAGAAAATGTGCTGTCAATTGTACCTATAGCGCACACTGGGACAACCATAGATATGCATGTTACGCATTTACTAGTATTGCAAGAACCACCTTTTATGCATTACCACACAACTTTATCCATGAATACTATTAGGTCGATAGCGGGCTGCCCAGTGATGTTGATTTTTTAAAGATCCAATGACATTTCCATAACGTCTAAAAGCTGCTGCCTAATAACTGCGTTTTACACGAAATCCTTTATGAGATCCCAACAGGCGTTTCTGGCGCCGTTGTGACCGCCATTATAGCTCAGTGGTAGAACATTGGACGCGTTATTCAAAGGTCGCAGGTTCGGATCCTGCCCTATGGACGTTATCTTTTCGCTCACTTTTCTTTGTTTACATTTATACAATAATAACTTCTAATAACATCCCCTATACTTTCCCTAACAACATTATCTGTTAGTTCTCAATAATATTGCGTCTGAGAAAAAAAAATGAGCCCTTAAATTCACACTTTCCTTGAGAATAGACCAAGGTAACTTAAGTGAGAGAGCGCCAAGAAAAACTGAAACCGGAAGTGCTAACCCGATGAAGGCAAAGAATATCAGGACCACATCAGGATTGAACTCGAGCATTCTACGTGGGAATGAAGTATTCTTTTACCAATCAAGGCTTGATCATGAATTTGAAAAAAAAACATATGCAGGCGTAATGTTGCTTTTTTTCTTCGTTCAGCGAACTGGGAGCGCAGAGAAAACACAAAGGACGAAGCGAGGAACCACACAACACGAGCGCTCAAGGTGGGCACGAGCGCTCAAGGTGGTCATTTTCTTATCACGCGTTACTTTGCCCCGCGGATGGGGGAGAATTTAAGGAGGGTCAGATGCTTGTGCGCGCGCTCATATGCTTTGGCGGAGAAAATCATGTGCCTTCGGCTTTCACTGGAACGATTGCGCTAGTTGGCGGGCCCACAAAGGTCACTTCGGTCTCTGCACAGGCCCCGTTTCCGGAAAGAGTGCGCGAGGTATAACAACTGGGACGCTGGTTAGTTTGCGCTCATCTGTATATCTGATTACGTTTCGTGCATCATTTTTAGGGGCGAAGCTCCTTAAGGCGTGAATCTGTCCATCTTCGGCGTATGTATGTAGCCACCTCTAGCTTAGTTCTTGCATTGTTTGTTAGATGGCATGGCTACCTCTAGTTTATTTCTTCCATTGTTTGCTAGATGGCGGGGATCATTGTAATAAAATAGGGTGCCTTGATGGGCGCGCCCCCGCTTAGGGTGGAGCCACTCTTTCACGGAGCAGTTGCCGCCACAACCGGTTCTCGGGGAGCTCCGACGCCATTTTCTTGCTTTCCGCTCGCGCCCACTCTCTCGCTCGATACGGAAAGCACCACTCTTCACGCCGTCTTTGCGCAGAATACCTGGGTGCTGCGTTCAGCAATTCAGTAACAGCGCTAAACATGGCTGCAGAACGTTTTCCTTTCCCCGTGACCCAAAAAAGACGGCTCCTATGGACCGCTAAAATGAAGCGGGACAAGTGGCAGCCGACGAACCATACCTGTATATGCAATGTGAGTACCTGATTCGTAGCCGTGTGAAATACATATGCCAGCGTGTCTGCACCACTCTTTCTAAGACGCAGACTTGAAATTTTATGTGTTCAGATTGGTGGCAACGTAGCCTCTTACAGCGGGGACCAACATATGGAACCTCCAGTGCATTTACAGCCCTTTTTTTTTCACCTGATATAATGAACTAAGGCACAGGCTTGGGAAATACGATCAATCTTTCTGAACCACGAGGGCTGTAGCTATCTGCAGAGCATCACGCTTATTTTAAAAAAATTGTTCACTACCTATCTTTGCGCCTACATAGCAGTGTGAGGAGTAAATCTGAGAGCTCAAAACATGTGAAGCGCTGTGGTTGTGTTTCGCAGTGTTGTTTATAAAGGTATTTTATACGTTATGTCGTGCAGGAAAATTATTATGCTATTTTGACAGTTATTCTAGCTTATCATGTTTGTAACGGAAGTTGGTGAAATAATTTAGGAGAATTGCACTTCTATGTTATGCTCGTGTGCGGAAGTCGTGCCGTATTCGTGCAGTTTGTTCGATTGCATTGATTTGTCGTACTTTGTTCTTATTGCTCGAAGGAACAAATCACGTATATTAACAACGTCAATTTTCCGTACAGGCTCACTTTGAAGAATGCTGTTTTGAGCAAAAGCGGGCAGATGGATGGAAGAAGCTGAAGCCAAATGCTTTACCAACGCTTTTCCCATTCAAAGATAGGCACTTTCCACCGTGTGCAGTGTCTTATTCAGTATGAGGGCTCACCTTCGTTACCAAAGTAATGGCGGGCGCTCGAAAACACATAATATAATATATATATATACATATACATACATACATATATATATATATATATATATAAAATAAGGGAAAGAAGTGTATACCTAAGGGCTCGTTTTTCCGTGTTTTTAACACAATAATAATGAGATATAACAGACAGTAATGCCAAGGAATGTACAGGGGAAGTTATTAACATTAATGGAATGTAAATAAGAAGAAAGAAAAGTGGATGAAAAAACTACCAACTGTAAGCAGGAATCGAACCTACGACCTTCGAATTACGCGTTCGATGCTCTAACCACTGAGCTATTACAGCGGCACTCCCTCCATCCACTTTTTTGGGTTTATCTGTGAATTTAGAAGTAGGAGCGACAGTCAGCGCCATCTATAAGCCAAACAACGAGTGTGAAAACACTCTTATGCGCATGTTTGGCGTCACGTAGCACGTGAACTTATTATGAGCGGGCAGCTGATTAATTGTCCCTCTTATACAACCTAAACACACCAAGTCTGCCAGTACGAGACCCTCGTTCAATGAAATAAGGGAAAGAAGTGTATACCTAAGGGCTCGTTTTTCCGTGTTTTTAACACAATAATAATGAGATATAACAGACAGTAATGCCAAGGAATGTACAGGGGAAGTTATTAACATTAATGGAATGTAAATAAGAAGAAAGAAAAGTGGATGAAAAAACTACCAACTGTAAGCAGGAATCGAACCTACGACCTTCGAATTACGCGTTCGATGCTCTAACCACTGAGCTATTACAGCGGCACTCCCTCCATCCACTTTTCTGGTTTATCTGTGAATTTAGAAGTAGGAGCGACAGTCAGCGCCATCTATAAGCCAAACAACGAGTGTGAAAACACTCTTATGCGCATGTTTGGCGTCACGTAGCACGTGAACTTATTATGAGCGGGCAGCTGATTAATTGTCCCTCTTATACAACCTAAACACACCAAGTCTGCCAGTACGAGACCCTCGTTCAATGAAATAAGGGAAAGAAGTGTATACCTAAGGGCTCGTTTTTCCGTGTTTTTAACACAATAATAATGAGATATAACAGACAGTAATGCCAAGGAATGTACAGGGGAAGTTATTAACATTAATGGAATGTAAATAAGAAGAAAGAAAAGTGGATGAAAAAACTACCAACTGTAAGCAGGAATCGAACCTACGACCTTCGAATTACGCGTTCGATGCTCTAACCACTGAGCTATTACAGCGGCACTCCCTCCATCCACTTTTTTGGGTTTATCTGTGAATTTAGAAGTAGGAGCGACAGTCAGCGCCATCTATAAGCCAAACAACGAGTGTGAAAACACTCTTATGCGCATGTTTGGCGTCACGTAGCACGTGAACTTATTATGAGCGGGCACCTGATTAATTGTCCCTCTTATACAACCTAAACACACCAAGTCTGCCAGTACGAGACCCTCGTTCAATGAAATAAGGGAAAGAAGTGTATACCTAAGGGCTCGTTTTTCCGTGTTTTTAACACAATAATAATGAGATATAACAGACAGTAATGCCAAGGAATGTAAAGGGGAAGTTATTAACATTAATGGAATGTAAATAAGAAGAAAGAAAAGTGGATGAAAAAAACTACCAACTGTAAGCAGGAATCGAACCTACGACCTTCGAATTACGCGTTCGATGCTCTAACCACTGAGCTATTACAGCGGCACTCCCTCCATCCACTTTTTTGGGTTTATCTGTGAATTTAGAAGTAGGAGCGACAGTCAGCGCCATCTATAAGCCAAACAACGAGTGTGAAAACACTCTTATGCGCATGTTTGGCGTCACGTAGCACGTGAACTTATTATGAGCGGGCAGCTGATTAATTGTCCCTCTTATACAACCTAAACGCACCAAGTCTGCCAGTACGAGACCCTCGTTCAATGAAATAAGGGAAAGAAGTGTATACCTAAGGGCTCGTTTTTCCGTGTTTTTAACACAATAATAATGAGATATAACAGACAGTAATGCCAAGGAATGTACAGGGGAAGTTATTAACATTAATGGAATGTAAATAAGAAGAAAGAAAAGTGGATGAAAAAACTACCAACTGTAAGCAGGAATCGAACCTACGACCTTCGAATTACGCGTTCGATGCTCTAACCACTGAGCTATTACAGCGGCACTCCCTCCATCCACTTTTTTGGGTTTATCTGTGAATTTAGAAGTAGGAGCGACAGTCAGCGCCATCTATAAGCCAAACAACGAGTGTGAAAACACTCTTATGCGCATGTTTGGCGTCACGTAGCACGTGAACTTATTATGAGCGGGCAGCTGATTAATTGTCCCTCTTATACAACCTAAACACACCAAGTCTGCCAGTACGAGACCCTCGTTCAATGAAATAAGGGAAAGAAGTGTATACCTAAGGGCTCGTTTTTCCGTGTTTTTAACACAATAATAATGAGATATAACAGACAGTAATGCCAAGGAATGTACAGGGGAAGTTATTAACATTAATGGAATGTAAATAAGAAGAAAGAAAAGTGGATGAAAAAACTACCAACTGTAAGCAGGAATCGAACCTACGACCTTCGAATTACGCGTTCGATGCTCTAACCACTGAGCTATTACAGCGGCACTCCCTCCATCCACTTTTTTGGGTTTATCTGTGAATTTAGAAGTAGGAGCGACAGTCAGCGCCATCTATAAGCCAAACAACGAGTGTGAAAACACTCTTATGCGCATGTTTGGCGTCACGTAGCACGTGAACTTATTATGAGCGGGCAGCTGATTAATTGTCCCTCTTATACAACCTAAACACACCAAGTCTGCCAGTACGAGACCCTCGTTCAATGAAATAAGGGAAAGAAGTGTATACCTAAGGGCTCGTTTTTCCGTGTTTTTAACACAATAATAATGAGATATAACAGACAGTAATGCCAAGGAATGTACAGGGGAAGTTATTAACATTAATGGAATGTAAATAAGAAGAAAGAAAAGTGGATGAAAAAACTACCAACTGTAAGCAGGAATCGAACCTACGACCTTCGAATTACGCGTTCGATGCTCTAACCACTGAGCTATTACAGCGGCACTCCCTCCATCCACTTTTTTGGGTTTATCTGTGAATTTAGAAGTAGGAGCGACAGTCAGCGCCATCTATAAGCCAAACAACGAGTGTGAAAACACTCTTATGCGCATGTTTGGCGTCACGTAGCACGTGAACTTATTATGAGCGGGCAGCTGATTAATTGTCCCTCTTATACAACCTAAACACACCAAGTCTGCCAGTACGAGACCCTCGTTCAATGAAATAAGGGAAAGAAGTGTATACCTAAGGGCTCGTTTTTCCGTGTTTTTAACACAATAATAATGAGATATAACAGACAGTAATGCCAAGGAATGTACAGGGGAAGTTATTAACATTAATGGAATGTAAATAAGAAGAAAGAAAAGTGGATGAAAAAACTACCAACTGTAAGCAGGAATCGAACCTACGACCTTCGAATTACGCGTTCGATGCTCTAACCACTGAGCTATTACAGCGGCACTCCCTCCATCCACTTTTTTGGGTTTATCTGTGAATTTAGAAGTAGGAGCGACAGTCAGCGCCATCTATAAGCCAAACAACGAGTGTGAAAACACTCTTATGCGCATGTTTGGCGTCACGTAGCACGTGAACTTATTATGAGCGGGCAGCTGATTAATTGTCCCTCTTATACAACCTAAACACACCAAGTCTGCCAGTACGAGACCCTCGTTCAATGAAATAAGGGAAAGAAGTGTATACCTAAGGGCTCGTTTTTCCGTGTTTTTAACACAATAATAATGAGATATAACAGACAGTAATGCCAAGGAATGTACAGGGGAAGTTATTAACATTAATGGAATGTAAATAAGAAGAAAGAAAAGTGGATGAAAAAACTACCAACTGTAAGCAGGAATCGAACCTACGACCTTCGAATTACGCGTTCGATGCTCTAACCACTGAGCTATTACAGCGGCACTCCCTCCATCCACTTTTTTGGGTTTATCTGTGAATTTAGAAGTAGGAGCGACAGTCAGCGCCATCTATAAGCCAAACAACGAGTGTGAAAACACTCTTATGCGCATGTTTGGCGTCACGTAGCACGTGAACTTATTATGAGCGGGCAGCTGATTAATTGTCCCTCTTATGCAACCTAAACACACCAAGTCTGCCAGTACGAGACCCTCGTTCAATGAAATAAGGGAAAGAAGTGTATACCTAAGGGCTCGTTTTTCCGTGTTTTTAACACAATAATAATGAGATATAACAGACAGTAATGCCAAGGAATGTACAGGGGAAGTTATTAACATTAATGGAATGTAAATAAGAAGAAAGAAAAGTGGATGAAAAAACTACCAACTGTAAGCAGGAATCGAACCTACGTCCTTCGAATTACGCGTTCGATGCTCTAACCACTGAGCTATTACAGCGGCACTCCCTCCATCCACTTTTTTGGGTTTATCTGTGAATTTAGAAGTAGGAGCGACAGTCAGCGCCATCTATAAGCCAAACAACGAGTGTGAAAACACTCTTATGCGCATGTTTGGCGTCACGTAGCACGTGAACTTATTATGAGTGGGCAGCTGATTAATTGTCCCTCTTATACAACCTAAACACACCAAGTCTGCCAGTACGAGACCCTCGTTCAATGAAATAAGGGAAAGAAGTGTATACCTAAGGGCTCGTTTTCCGTGTTTTTAACACAATAATAATGAGATATAACAGACAGTAATGCCAAGGAATGTACAGGGGAAGTTATTAACATTAATGGAATGTAAATAAGAAGAAAGAAAAGTGGATGAAAAAACTACCAACTGTAAGCAGGAATCGAACCTACGACCTTCGAATTACGCGTTCGATGCTCTAACCACTGAGCTATTACAGCGGCACTCCCTCCATCCACTTTTTTGGGTTTATCTGTGAATTTAGAAGTAGGAGCGACAGTCAGCGCCATCTATAAGCCAAACAACGAGTGTGAAAACACTCTTATGCGCATGTTTGGCGTCACGTAGCACGTGAACTTATTATGAGCGGGCAGCTGATTAATTGTCCCTCTTATACAACCTAAACACACCAAGTCTGCCAGTACGAGACCCTCGTTCAATGAAATAAGGGAAAGAAGTGTATACCTAAGGGCTCGTTTTTCCGTGTTTTTAACACAATAATAATGAGATATAACAGACAGTAATGCCAAGGAATGTACAGGGGAAGTTATTAACATTAATGGAATGTAAATAAGAAGAAAGAAAAGTGGATGAAAAAACTACCAACTGTAAGCAGGAATCGAACCTACGACCTTCGAATTACGCGTTCGATGCTCTAACCACTGAGCTATTACAGCGGCACTCCCTCCATCCACTTTTTTGGGTTTATCTGTGAATTTAGAAGTAGGAGCGACAGTCAGCGCCATCTATAAGCCAAACAACGAGTGTGAAAACACTCTTATGCGCATGTTTGGCGTCACGTAGCACGTGAACTTATTATGAGCGGGCAGCTGATTAATTGTCCCTCTTATACAACCTAAACACACCAAGTCTGCCAGTACGAGACCCTCGTTCAATGAAATAAGGGAAAGAAGTGTATACCTAAGGGCTCGTTTTTCCGTGTTTTTAACACAATAATAATGAGATATAACAGACAGTAATGCCAAGGAATGTACAGGGGAAGTTATTAACATTAATGGAATGTAAATAAGAAGAAAGAAAAGTGGATGAAAAAACTACCAACTGTAAGCAGGAATCGAACCTACGACCTTCGAATTACGCGTTCGATGCTCTAACCACTGAGCTATTACAGCGGCACTCCCTCCATCCACTTTTTTGGGTTTATCTGTGAATTTAGAAGTAGGAGCGACAGTCAGCGCCATCTATAAGCCAAACAACGAGTGTGAAAACACTCTTATGCGCATGTTTGGCGTCACGTAGCACGTGAACTTATTATGAGCGGGCAGCTGATTAATTGTCCCTCTTATACAACCTAAACACACCAAGTCTGCCAGTACGAGACCCTCGTTCAATGAAATAAGGGAAAGAAGTGTATACCTAAGGGCTCGTTTTTCCGTGTTTTTAACACAATAATAATGAGATATAACAGACAGTAATGCCAAGGAATGTACAGGGGAAGTTATTAACATTAATGGAATGTAAATAAGAAGAAAGAAAAGTGGATGAAAAAACTACCAACTGTAAGCAGGAATCGAACCTACGACCTTCGAATTACGCGTTCGATGCTCTAACCACTGAGCTATTACAGCGGCACTCCCTCCATCCACTTTTTTGGGTTTATCTGTGAATTTAGAAGTAGGAGCGACAGTCAGCGCCATCTATAATCCAAACAACGAGTGTGAAAACACTCTTATGCGCATGTTTGGCGTCACGTAGCACGTGAAGTTATTATGAGCGGGCAGCTGATTAATTGTCCCTCTTATACAACCTAAACACACCAAGTCTGCCAGTACGAGACCCTCGTTCAATGAAATAAGGGAAAGAAGTGTATACCTAAGGGCTCGTTTTTCCGTGTTTTTAACACAATAATAATGAGATATAACAGACAGTAATGCCAAGGAATGTACAGGGGAAGTTATTAACATTAATGGAATGTAAATAAGAAGAAAGAAAAGTGGATGAAAAAACTACCAACTGTAAGCAGGAATCGAACCTACGACCTTCGAATTACGCGTTCGATGCTCTAACCACTGAGCTATTACAGCGGCACTCCCTCCATCCACTTTTTTGGGTTTATCTGTGAATTTAGAAGTAGGAGCGACAGTCAGCGCCATCTATAATCCAAACAACGAGTGTGAAAACACTCTTATGCGCATGTTTGGCGTCACGTAGCACGTGAAGTTATTATGAGCGGGCAGCTGATTAATTGTCCCTCTTATACAACCTAAACACACCAAGTCTGCCAGTACGAGACCCTCGTTCAATGAAATAAGGGAAAGAAGTGTATACCTAAGGGCTCGTTTTTCCGTGTTTTTAACACAATAATAATGAGATATAACAGACAGTAATGCCAAGGAATGTACAGGGGAAGTTATTAACATTAATGGAATGTAAATAAGAAGAAAGAAAAGTGGATGAAAAAACTACCAACTGTAAGCAGGAATCGAACCTACGACCTTCGAATTACGCGTTCGATGCTCTAACCACTGAGCTATTACAGCGGCACTCCCTCCATCCACTTTTTTGGGTTTATCTGTGAATTTAGAAGTAGGAGCGACAGTCAGCGCCATCTATAAGCCAAACAACGAGTGTGAAAACACTCTTATGCGCATGTTTGGCGTCACGTAGCACGTGAACTTATTATGAGCGGGCAGCTGATTAATTGTCCCTCTTATACAACCTAAACACACCAAGTCTGCCAGTACGAGACCCTCGTTCAATGAAATAAGGGAAAGAAGTGTATACCTAAGGGCTCGTTTTTCCGTGTTTTTAACACAATAATAATGAGATATAACAGACAGTAATGCCAAGGAATGTACAGGGGAAGTTATTAACATTAATGGAATGTAAATAAGAAGAAAGAAAAGTGGATGAAAAAACTACCAACTGTAAGCAGGAATCGAACCTACGACCTTCGAATTACGCGTTCGATGCTCTAACCACTGAGCTATTACAGCGGCACTCCCTCCATCCACTTTTTTGGGTTTATCTGTGAATTTAGAAGTAGGAGCGACAGTCAGCGCCATCTATAAGCCAAACAACGAGTGTGAAAACACTCTTATGCGCATGTTTGGCGTCACGTAGCACGTGAACTTATTATGAGCGGGCAGCTGATTAATTGTCCCTCTTATACAACCTAAACACACCAAGTCTGCCAGTACGAGACCCTCGTTCAATGAAATAAGGGAAAGAAGTGTATACCTAAGGGCTCGTTTTTCCGTGTTTTTAACACAATAATAATGAGATATAACAGACAGTAATGCCAAGGAATGTACAGGGGAAGTTATTAACATTAATGGAATGTAAATAAGAAGAAAGAAAAGTGGATGAAAAAACTACCAACTGTAAGCAGGAATCGAACCTACGACCTTCGATATATATATATATATATATATATATATATATATATTTTCATGGCACTGCTACTGAGACCAGAGCCGTACGAAATACTAATAGTTATACCACCTCCATGATATTGTGATATATTTTACCATTGTCTTCTCTCCGTTACAATCTCTGTTTTCCCTTTATTATTATTACTATTATTGTTGTTGTTGTTATTGTTATTTTCTTTTTCTCTTTATCTATATTTTTTAACAATCACTGTTTCTACGCGTCCTCCCTCATACTTGCGTCACTTTTTCCGCAAATGGTCTTTTCCCAGAAAACTTCCAACACCCCACCTTTCACAGGGTGCCATTGCTGCGGAAAATCTCGATGCAAGGTATGCCCACAGATGGTCACAACACGTGAATCCAAAGCGAACTTCTCGGATTTCAAATTCTGCATAACTGAAAGCCTTAATTGTGACTCCAGTAACGTAATATACATGCTACATTGCAACATCTGCGGACAAGAATATATCGGCCAAACAGACACGTGATTTCGGCTGCAGTTCAATAATCACCGGTACCACGCCACTTCACTGCCGAAGCTATTTTTATCTAGTAATCTGCGCCTGCCAAACCACAGTTTTGAAAATATCAGCGTAACTCTTTTGCAGTCAGGTTTCTCAAACAGGCGTGAGCGCGAACAGCGTGAGGCATATTTTATTTTCATATTTAGAACATTAGTAGCCGGCATCAACGAGGACCCCGGAAGACTTTCCTGCCTCCGAGAAGTAAGCCAAGAGGAAATTGGTGACAAAGATTGATAGCTGGAGACCATGCTTGTTTTTTCTGACTGACTCGTACGTGTACACTGTCCTTTTTTTCTTTTTTACCCATGCACATACAAAGTGTTTATGTTCACCTACCACTTGATGACCATTGAAGGGAAACAGACGAAGATGAAAGAGAGCCGACCGACCCATTAGGGGAAAACCCTTTCCTTACGCACGCGGTCGCGGGCCCCTTCCGCCACCGCAGCGACAATCTTGGGTGGCCCGACACACGTCGAGAACTGACCAGCACGGGATAAGAACCGGATGTGGACGTACACCGGCATTTGGTTTCGTTCTCAGTGTTCAGAGTGGTTCTTCCTCTTTTTTTTTCTTTTTCTGTTTTTTTTTCTTTTCTTCTTGCTTCTTCTCCTTCTTTCTTTCTTTTTTTAGTTCTTTCTCACTCTCGCAAACATCTTTCAAGGTGAGAGGGACGCGACAGCAACGAATTATGGAAGTTCATGTTAGTATACCTCATCCCCTGATGAAGGAAGGACCCCTCCTGAAACTATTGGGAAATAAATATATTTATCCTTGTTGACAACGCTCCTGTTGTGCCATACCCCATATATATATATATATATATATATATATATGCAGGCATGGTGGTTGAGTGGCCGTAGCGTTGCATATAGTCTAGTAGATCCTCCGTGAGCGGTCACAACGTGTTTTATTTCGACGTTTCGGCCTAGAGTCTGGCCTTCATCAGGAATGATGAAGGCCTGATGAAGGCCAGACTCTAGGCCGAAACGTCGAAATAAACAACGTTGTGAGCGCTCACGGAGGATCTACTAGACTATACATATATATATATATATAATGAAGATATAACAGACAGTAATGCCAAGGAGTGTGTAGGGGAAGTCATTAAAACCAATGAAATGTAAATAAGAAGAAAGAAAAGTGGGTGAAAAACAGCTGTGAGCAGCTGCTCACGGCTCTCTCTCTCTCTCTCTCTCTCTCTCTCTCTCTCTATATATATATATATATATATATATATATATATATATATATATATATATATATATATATATATATATATATATATATATATATATATATATATATATATATATATATATATATATATATATATATATAAAATCGGCTTGATCCAGCTCTGCAGCGTCCGCTTTAAAATCTTGAGGCGTCCAAGGGTTAGTGAGAAGCTACCATTTCAAGTCATTGTCTGCAACAAGGTAAACGGGAACTATAAACGTTACATTAGCTAGCCTCGGTTCGTAATCGCCGTATCGTTGATCCCGCATTTACATTTCCTACGTTTCACTTAAAATTGTTACTGTACACGTAAACGCCTGAAATCCGTACATGGCGCCACTTTTAAAGCGTCATTTAGGAAAAACATCCAGTCGGTACATATTTACTGGAAGGGCAGTGATGCTCCACATGAAATGTAAAAATTAACTCAGTGCCATCCGGAAGTTTAGCGATCATTATGCAACCGAAGTTCTGAAAATATCTTATCAACCTTTTCTATGTGATCTTCACTATTGAATTCAATGATAGATATGCCTTGTTGAAACCGATATTCAGAGCCTTATAGAATAGGTCCGTCAACAGAGTTGCGAACAAGTTAAAGATACGAAATTGTACGCTCCTTTTTTTTTTTTAGAACTACAACTTCCATCCGTTTTCGCCTTCGGATGCAATCTTGGGTGTGGGAGAGAGACCGAATGGAGCTCGGTTGTCGTTGTTTGAGAACCTTTGGTACATTTTGGTCCCAGGGATTGCCAATAAAATTGTCGGTAGTTTTAACATTACCAAAAAAGTGTCCTTTGTCGACTAGAACAAAAAGTGGAGTCAATTAGAAAGTTCTTAAATAACAACTAATGGTGAGAAATTTTCCACTTATTTCAGAAACTAAGTAAAGCAGTAATTGTCGCACTGCTTTGAAATAACTCATCCAATGAAAGTGCAGTACTGCGTATCGTGACGGCTGGGCCTTCCTTGATGAACAAGGATACCATACTCCTACGGAACTTTTATTTTAAACTATTACAGTGCATGCTGCAGTTTCTTTATGATGATCGCATCTTCATGACTACAGGTTGCAACATCTGGCTTACTGGTACGAGACCGATAGGACCATCTGCTACGCAATGTTAAAATTGAATTGCTAACTTTTTGTGAAGCTAGCCTTAATCTTGTTTACCACTTTAAGGGCCAAAACAAGGAGCACACTAAATAATCAACACAAAAGGCATGCATGTTGCCGGTTGGCTGGTCAATATAGCGGGACATGCTAAGACCGGGGCCACGCAGAGTGGCTGTCCTCAAAGAGCAAGAAAAAAAAAGCAAATATTCAATTTCGAATACCCTTTTTTTTCTCGAACTTTCGGTGTGCTCAAACGTTTTTTACGACCAAGACTGCTGTGTTGAAGCTTACCTGCGAGAGATGATTTGAGGGCGCAGCTGATGTCGAGAGGAAGGCTCCTCAAGTTCGGGCAAGGTGGTAGAAGTACCTTCGGATTCAAGATCGTGGTGCAGCTCACAAAATTGTATCTTCTTCATGGCACATTGTCAGTATCAGCGTGCGATGAAGCTTCTGATGTCCATTTTTGCTTTGCGGTGGCACTGTACAACAGCTCCGCGATGCTCACGGACGCGCGCAGGGAGGCTGCGACCTTCCCTAGCGAAACTTTTCCCTTTTCTGTCGGGTGCAAGCTATTTCTTTCACCATGGCGGGTACACATTGTGGTCGTGAGTAGAGAGGATATTAGAGAAAGCGCTTTGAGAGATGACACATTGCAGAAACCTGCAAGTTGGCTTGCTTCAAGAATGTTATTCACGCGGATTTTCTCGTTCGCAGACTTGTTTTCTCGTTCTAGGCACGTTCACCCCTGTAAACATTCCAGCGAAAGTGCACGAGAACCACCAAGGCGTCTTAAAAATTACTGCGTGAATGTCGCGCCTCATGAGCCGCGTTTACTGAATGCAACAGAACGCGAGACGCCTTTTCTCTCAAGCTTGCATCGTTTTCTTCCCCCTTGCTGCCACGTGGTGTCGGAGGGTGTGATCGCAGATAAGACCTTACTGTGTTATAAAAGCGATTTTTATCAATAATTTGATGAAGCTGAGATTTATGAATTATAACAAAAGTGAACTTTTTACAACTGGGTAGTGTTACGATCGGCCTCCCTGACATGGCGCCGCTTGGACGTGAGATGGTTGCGGGACAGCGCTCCCAAGGCCCGTTTACATTGACCCGACGAGGGCGCGTTCAGTCGAAATAAACAGGTTTTCTGGACTCGCCCTCCCCATGTATAAGCGGACGCGTCGGGGTGGAGAGTCGTCGCGGCGAGTCCCGTCGACCCGGGGACAGGGGGTAGGTTCACCGAACTCGCCGCGCTCAGAAATGGCATGTATACCGGTCGCGCTGAGTTGACGGCTCGTGACCTCTCCCGCCCGTCGCCGTCTCCGCTTCCCCGGTCCCCATCACTCCGACGTTGCTCTTTCTCTGTCGGCCGGTACGCGCGGTACGCGCGGAGGACATCGTTCTGTTATGCGGTAAATGCAGATCACTTTTACGTTTAAATCTTGCTTGGCACGTCCTACGAGAGCTTGTTGGTTATCGTTCTCACAACCGGCTATTTTGCTCTGCCCGTAGCAGGAAATCGGCTTGTGCGCCAGAAATCTTAAATACGTGCACATGAACGCTTTAATAAAGTTTCTGGTCACCTCGCCATCAGAATACATTTGCGTAAATTCACAGAATTGTCTACTAATACGCAGCATTCCAACTCCGCTTGCATTTATTTTGCGTTCTTCACAGCCAGGTTCGACTATGAAAAGGCAAATACTTTCGGGTATTTTATTCTTTGTAAGTTTTGTTTTGGGTTTTTTGCAAGTGGTGTAAATTGACTTTATCACAAAAATTAAGTGCCTTTACCAATACATGTATTTCCCCCAGAGGAAAAGCGTAGTTCAGGGTTGGTTTCGCTCTTTTTAATTCGTGTTTCATGAATCCCTGAATGGACTTGGGCATTTCGAACGTTTTTTCGGGTTTAGTGTTCGGGTTTTGGAGGAGATGAGGGTCGTTCCACGCCAAATATCCCAGACAGTACGCTAGACCATCTACAATTACACTCTAAAAAGTAATGGTTGGTCACTTTACTACACTATTCATTTTTGGAACCAATTTTCTAAAGAAAATTTTAATTTCTTAAATATGGTGGCAGTTAGGTTGCGACGAAACTTCGAAAAAATGAAATATTATACGCAGCATGGTAAATCGATTCTAGTCGGTAGGAAAAGAACCGCATTTCCTTGTTAAAACGCATTCACCACTAGTGTATTGTAATGTGCTTTGCGGGGAAGCAATGCAGTGTTCTTGACCAAAGTCAGAAATTTTTACAGCTTTTCAACTTTTCCAGAGACAACGCAGCTGCATAGCTTGCTTGCATTGTTGACGGTAAGTGGCGGAAAAACACGAGTCGCGAAGACAGTAGTTTGGAAGCGCTGGCAGATGAACTTTGAAAATTTTGCAATATTGTTCATGTTCAGGCACTTATCGGTCTGTGTGGCGCTCTATATAAAAAATATACACTTTGGATCATTTCAAAGGGTGCAGAAACGATATTTATTTCTGTAAGTTTAATGCGAATCTTTGTTTTACGCGAGAAAATATTATTTATATTCGGTACGGCGAATTCCTGGAGAGACCAGCCAGGGGTGAACAGGGGACGGTGCGTCAGGCTGCGGATACGCCTGCAGTGAGCGCTGTGCCACAACAGAACCACTGCTGCCATCGCGTTGTGCAGTGTTAGCCAAGACACCAACACAACCATAAAGTACAGCTGGTGCAAACTGAGAAAAAATACCAAGACAGCCATCGCGGTGGCGGAGCGACAACTGCGTAAACAACCGCAGCCCACAGCGGCGAGAGGCGAGAGCGCAGGCTTGGAGGAGCGGAAACCGGTACCGGAAGACGGGCTTTCAGCTCGCCTCGACGCAAAGTGTCGCTGCGATCACCGCTCACCTCAACTTGTCCGTGCGAGTTCATATAAACTCAGGCGCGTCGAGGTAAGCTGAACCCGCCACTCAACTCAGCCCGCCCCCGTCGCGTCCATGTACACGGGGCTCCAGAGGTGAACCACCACAAGCGTGAACGACACGCAAGCCGTACTTGGAATTTCGCAGCGCAGCCACCTCCACTCGTAGAACCCGTTCAACTTACCCGACCGACTGGCGACCTATAGGCCCGTGTACATGGACGCGACGGGGGCGGGCTGAGTTGAGTGGCGGGTTCAGCTTACCTCGACGCGACCGAGTTTATATGAACTCGCACGGACGAGTTGAGGTGAGCGGTGATCGCAGCGACTCTTTGCGTCGAGCCGAAAGCCCGTCTTCCGGTACCGGTTTCTGCTCCTCCAAGCCTGCGCTCTCGCCGCTGTGGGCTGCGGTTGTTTACGCAGTTGTCGCTCCGCCACCGCGATGGCTGTCTTGGTATTTTTTCTCAATTTGTACCAGCTGTACTTTATGGTTGTGTTGGTGTCTTGGCTAACACTGCACAACGCGATGGCAGCAGTGGTTCTGTTGCGGCACAGCGCTCGCCGCAGGCGTATCCGCAGCCTGACGCACCGTCCCCTGCTTACCCCTGGCTGGTCTCTCCAGGAATTCGCCGTGATTCGTGGTCTGTAACGCCTTTCATTTGTGTACCTGATGCTGTGGAAAATCCTTTGAAGCCCTACACGCGAGTCATTTTTTTTGCAATAGTTGTGGCTTGTCGCTAATACGAATAAAGCGGCGCCCTGAACCTCGTTGAAAATTTTAAATTGAAAACAATAAGCAGTTGTTAAATGAAATTGACTAAAGACCCTCATCAATTGTTGGAACAAAGTGTACAGTTCCACCACAATTAAGGGCACCGTGTTCCTCTTGCCTCATACGCTCACCCTGTTTGGCTAATCTGATTTCTGTGGCTTTTGGACTGGACAGTGAGATCCTTACACGATGAATTTTCAATCTGAGGGCTTGTAATTTTAATTGGAATGCAATATACATTTTTGAGTAAAATTTCTATCGGCTTACGTAAAAATTCATACGGCCGCATACCATTTTGCCGTAATTTTACACCTCTATTTCTATTGTGCCTCGTTTATGCTTAAAAATGAAAGTAATTTGCTATTTTTTATATTTACTTGCAGGATTGGAGCAAATCACTCAGTTTTTTTCTCGTTGACTAAAGCTAGCAACGTCGTTATTTCATCATCTGTCCACATGGTGCGTGGAGCCTGCGAGGATGTCATCGTACCTAGCGCGCGCGTACCCGCCGACAGAGAAAGAGCAACGTCGGAGTGATGGGGACAGGGGAAGCAAAGACCGCGACGGGCGGTCACGAGCCGTCAACTCAGCGTGACCGGTTATACATGCCCTTTCTGAGCGCGGCGAGTTCGGTGAACCTACCCCCTGTCTCCGGGTCGACGGGACTCGCCGCGACGACTCTCCACCCCGACGCGTCCGCTTATACATGGGGAGGGCGAGTCCAGAAAACCTGTTTATTTCGACTCAATGCGCCCTCGTCGGGTCAATGTAAACGGGCCTTATGAAGGGCTGTTTACAGTCAAAACGACTTAAAAAGGGTTGTTATCTCTGTACGACTCTGTTCGTCGGAGCGCCGTGGACAATACGCCCTGTGTCTGAGAACCGTCTGCGGGTGCCTTTCCCATGTTCTCCGTGGCGCCTTGATGCCGCTGTTTCCGCAATTTGTGGTCTGCCTGGCGCCACATACCCATCACTGCAACAGTCTACGAAATTGACTTCCACGTAAAGCTCAGCGTCTTCGTGCTGTGCTGTGTCGTGCGCGGTGTGCAGTGTTTTCTCCCTCGCCATGGGCTGAACTGGGCGTGCCTCTTCCCCCTTTCGTGGATTGTGTTTCCTCCCGTTGTTGGACAAACGGGCTGGTGCCTGAATGAGCGTTTAAAGAAGCATCATTACAATGTATACTCAGCTGCGCAAGGTCATTTGGGCATCCATTGTAGGGATTCTGGTTGCAGACCGGAATTTGAAAAGTGCACTGTTGTAGCTAAACACCGCTAGCAGCTAACACGAGAGATTATGGAGGCCAATGAAATGAAAATGCTGGGTGATCGATGTATCAGCATGCCTTCACTTGCTCTGACTAAAAAAGAAATCGAGTTTCTGGCTTTGACACAATAGATTGTGAACTTGTGCTGAGCTGTGGCGTTGTAACCATATAATGAGATGATGATTATCTTGCTGTGATGCAATAGGTTGCGCGACTGCGCGGTGATGTTTTGTCACGAGTATATATTTCAAGCGTTTTCGCTAATAAAATTTCAGTTGAAGTTAGCGCTCTTTCTGTCCTTGTGTCTTCTTCTGTAGTTACGTCGTAACTACTGGTAGTCTTGCGCTGTGCAAGTATGTTGCGAAGGAGGCGGTGTTTCACATTCCCCTTTCGGGGGTGGAGGTGAAGATGACAAACTTCATTGGACTGTCCTGGCCTCCATTTGTTTTTTCCTGCGGGGAATCATGGGAAGGCCAGGACATAAAATTCGAGTGCCGAGGCGCTCCCGACAAGCTCTCACAAGCAGCGAGAAGCACACAGACGCTCGAGGGCTTCCATGATGCTAACCCCATCATGTAGCAACACGCTACCTGTAAATAAGGCAAATAAAAGTTACTGTTAACAGCTCCGGGCTCCTCTCCTCGACATCTCCCCGAGACGCTGACTGGTTACGGTCCTCAGAGCAGATCCCCGAACACATCAGTAGGCAGCTGGGAATGTTTCGTCCTTCGTTGTTATTTTTTACAACTGGGTTAGGCAGCTGAAAATGTTTCGTCCTTCACTGTTAGAATGTTTCTATTCTGTCGTTTTTGTTATCGGTGCTGTCCGGTTCAACAAGGGGCAGTACGAGCTTGGCCGTCATCCCTTTCACGGGAACATCACGCAGGTGTCCACATCGCCCAATCTTTCGCTTCGGGAGGCAAGTGTCGGCCAGGGACTCTGCGACGATTCGGACGAAATGAAAAATCTTCAACATACTCGAAGCAGCTGTGACGAAGGGCCGTCGTTACTCTCCCCTTGATTTAGGGTCCATGAGTTCAATTACCCCTCGAATTCCACCCCGCCTGGCGCGTTAGAACGATACGCCTTTCTTGCGCATATACTCGTGTGTAACTTTTTCCTGGGCGAGTTGGTTCAGCAAACCCGTGTAAATAGATGCAATGCACCAGTAGTCGCATTCATGTAAACAGGTAATAGTATGGAAAGTTGGGCGAGTTGGTTTGAGGACATTCTTGGAAACATTTCGGTCCGCACACAATAGACGAAAAACGCGCCCGTCTGTTTTTTCGCCATTTGTTTTTTCGTCTATTGTGCGCGCCCAAAAATGCTACAAAGAATGTCATGTAAACAAGGATATGGTAGAGTTTTAGTGCCCGGGACCCCTAGCTGTTTGGGCCCCGCATACGTTTGTGCTCTTCCCATGTTTCTGCTGTTCAGAAGCTGCACCCAAGCAGAGTGGCAACTTTCTGCTAAGCTTCAAGGGGAGAGATTAAGGGAGCTACCAAAAAAAAAAAGAGAAAAGGCAGGATCAACTGCTAACTGATAAAAATACTTCGTTTTTCTGGTCTGTGGTTAAGGTTCAGCAGTGCGAGCGCCCATAGAAAATACATGTGCACTTTTTAAAGTTCCAGCTCGTACAAATTTGGTCAGATTTACACCGGGTTTGCGGCACTGTATTCCTTTTTAGTGTATGAAGGAAATGTTGAGGACAAATTTTCTACTCAAATTTTTATTTTTTTACAAACCAGAGGCAAATATCCAGAAAAGTTGTACCTTTGTAGTCTCTCTCTTTTTTGTTGTATCCTCCAGACAATTACTCAATTATTAAATTATTTCCACAACATTTCCTTGCTTTTTCTTTCCTACGGTATAATTTTTATGCAGATCAGTCCAGTGGTTCGAATTTTACAGGCTCCAAAGTTTTGTGCGTGCTTTCTTTGTGTATTTAAATATAGCGCCAAATTGAACAGGCACGATGGATGGATGGATGGATGGATGGATGGATGTATATGGCTGTACCCTTTAGATTGGGTGGTGGCTAGTGCCACCAAGCCGTAATACTTAATGAAACAAAAAGTAGATTTTTCCCCCTTAAATAGTGATGTTGAGGATTCGTACTTTGCAGTGAAGGGTTTAATTTTCACTCGTGCCTTGACTTTATCCACCAATCAGGTAACCTCCTTCTAGTTAATTCTACCCGCTTAAAGTCTATTTAGCCCTCCCGGTCCCTAAACCCCAGTGCTTTGAAAAACTCTGCGCCATCATCCTGAACTATAGGGTGAAGCCCTTTACAGAACATTATCAAGTGTTCGGCAGTTTCTTCTTCCTCTCCACACGCACTGCATACCGTGTTCACCCCTTCGTATTTGGCCCGATATGTCTTTGTTCGCAATACTCCCGTCCTGGCCTCAAACAGTAGAGAACTACCTCGACTATTATCATAGATCCTTTCCTTGGCTATTTACTGCTTAAAAGTTCGATAGATCTCTAGTGCGGACTTCTTAATCATGCCGATTCTCCACATATCGGTCTCAGCTTCCTTCACCTTCTTCTTAAGCGATAATTCTTTTTGGCTTGGCCCCCTGCTGTTTTCCAAGTTTTTACCAGTCAATTTTCTGGTTCGCTTCCGCCATTTTGTATCGACATTCTTCATGTACAAGTAGCTGAATACCTTCCTAGCCCAACGCTCCTCCCCCATTTCTCTCAATTGCTTCTCAAGTTTTATCTTGTTGCTAGCTTCCCTGCCCTCAAATGATGTCCATCTCATATGATGTCCATTCCATTCAATCATATGGGATTTTCCATCCCATATGATGTCCATCCCATCCATATTTGGTGTATTCCCGCGAGCTCCTAAGGCAAGCCTACCTATTCCACGTTGCTTAATTTCTAATCTTGCTTGAACTTCTAATCTCATGCACAAGACCGCATTGCCGAACGTCAGACCAGGAACCGTGACCCCTTTCCATATGCCTCTCACAACATCATACCTATTGTAATTCCACAGTGCCTTGTTTTTCATTACCGCTGCATTCCTGTTACCTTTAGTCGACAAGTATATTTCGTGTTCCCTTAGGTACTCGGCCTCATTGCTTATCCATACGCCCAGATATTTGTATTTATCTGTTATCTCTAGCGTGAGCTCCTGTATTTTAAGCTTCATTGTCATTAAAAATCATGACTGCTGATTTTTCCTTACTGAATGTAAAATCTAACCTATCTCCCTCATTACCGCAGATGTCCACCAATCTCTGCGAGCCTTCCTTGTTGTCGGCCATTAGCACTATATCATCTGCGTACATCAATGCTGGTTGTGCGTGTTCAATGAGTTTTCCTTGTTTGACGAAAGAGAGGTTGAAGCCCAGTGCACTTTCCTCTGATTTGGCCTCTAATCCTTGTAGGTACATCATGAATAATAAGGGTGACCGGGGACACCCCTGCCTAAGCCCCCGTTTTACCTCTGCAGGCTTGGATATCTGTTTTTCCCACTTTATAGTTACCTTGTTACCTTTATAGGTATCCTTTAAAAGATTAGTGACTACATCTTGCACGCCTAGTGTGTCCAGTATTCCCCACAATTCCCCTTGAACCACGCTATCGTACGCTCCCTTGATATCCAAAAATGCTAGCCACAGGGGCCTGTGTTCCTTTTCTGCTATTTCGATGCACTGCGTCAGTGAGAACAGAACGACCTGGTTTCACCTGGTGTTACCTATGCTCAGCGATACTACACCCTACCACCAACGACTCATGTGGATATATTCGTGCGCCACGAAGAGAAGAAATGGCCGCGCTGACTGCGCTTGAAAGAGTTTTTTTGTGTGTGTGGGATGGGAGAGGCGGGGGAGAGTTGTAATAGTTTATTTCTTCTCGTTTTTGTACTTTCATGCCATCTGTCGAGCGTGCGCCACGCGACAATCAAGAGGAATGCTGTGTGTGCGCCTCAAACACAAAGCAGCGTTTGGATGAACACTTTCTCGAATCAGGGTCACCCTAGCAGGTTGTCCAGAAATGCTCGGTGTTCAGAGATGATTTTTAACAAAGTAGTTATTCCCTGACCATGCCTAATCATCGTATTTAGCGACGCAGGGGCTTGCTGTGGTGGCAAAAATAACAGCCGGGGCTTTTGCAGCAGAGCAGGGTTTTGTCAATGAAAGGCACTTCAGAGGTGAATTGAACTAAATGTATACTGTTCTCACGAGCCTATAGATACTCAGATGAGTTTTGTTTCCCCCCTAAGCTAATTGGTTATTTTTATTTAATTCCCAAGTTTTTTAATTATTGGCTGAAACCCCGAAATGTGACCTCTGAGCTGTAGAGCACTTTCAGAAACCACCGACTCAGTTGTTTACTGTGCGATGTACGTGTCGCGCTGTTAATATTTTTTTTTTGCGTGTTGTAAAGAAGGCTCGAAAAAACTGAAAAGCCGCGTGACGGACCGCGAGCGTGCTTTTGTTGGCTTTTTCACAACGCGGAAAAAATAACAGCGTAACATGTATTGTGCAAGAAACAATTGAGTCGTTGGTTTCTGAAAGGGCTCTACAGCTCAGAGGTCATATTTTGGGGTTTCAGTGAATATTAAACATTTTTGGTAATTAATTAGTTGTTTACGGGGAAATAAAAAAATAGTCCGAGTAACTACAGGCTATAGTCCGAATAGTATACGTTCGGTTCTATTCGCCTCTGAAGTGCCTTTAGTTTTCAAAATCTTGGCTCAAATTTCGGGACAGCCTGTATGTATGAAGTGTTACTATGAACCAGTTTTTGGGGCCATCGAATAACGTTAGCTTTTTTGTGCACAAAAACTTGGAATTAAGCTAGTTTTCTTCCAATATGAAGAGAGCAACGCACGTATCTCTCCTTTCTTCAAATTTTCTTTGAAAAGTATTTTCCCGAAGCTGCCGTTCAATCTATGTGACTTAGTTGTCTATATGGTGACGAAGCAGATCACAGGGTTTTATATATAAAACAATAGAAGCCCTGCCCGAAACGCACGTTATCTTTTTTTAGAAAAGCTGCTTTTTACGGCATATGCAGTTGTTAATCGTAGTGTAATGATTCCGTTTGCAAATAATAAATCTTTTGAGTCGGGGCGGCATCTCGTTTTTCCAAGAGGCTTTATTCCTAGAAATTGAATCAATGCTGATGCCCTTTTTTTTTGTCCACACCACGAACAAGTACTTCTCACGACGAGAGATTCATCTGGCCTTGTACATGGTACCAATAGTTACTATTTGACCTTAGCTGCAATTTGCCGTCCTCGGTTTTTTTGCAGCATGTTATTTTTTTCGCATGGACTCCTCCTAGTGGAGTAAGGCCTCTCGCTGAGTATGGACATTTGACCTCGATGAGAACATCCTCACTAATCAAATCATCCGGAGTAGCTCCAAGGAAGGGATCCTCTTGGTCTACGAACAGGGCACATTCTTTTACCGCAACTTTGCACTCACTTTCAAGCTGCTTCAGAGCAACTCACTCGTGGTCCTCTACGTATACGATGGCTTCGGAGGTTGTTTTCTTGTACCTGATGTCTCCAGCTGTGCATCCGCATCCTGTTGTTGGTTTCATTTTCAAATAGCACCGCGAAGTGGTGCTGTGAGCCTCTTCCGCCTTTCCCTTTTCAAGAGACTTGATCCACTCTGCTTGGATGTGGCTTTCTGCAGGTCTTCAATGCTCGTTATGGACAGAGAAAGTGATTTCACGAAGCTCTCAGAAGCAGTTGCCATAGCATCGGGCTTCATGTCTGGCATACTGTAATCAACATCAGCACCAGGATGAGGCTCTTTGACTCTGCCTTGGGAGCGAGGTGTGGTTGATGGTACCTTCTTCGGCAGCTTTCTCTTTGGTTTCCTTCGAGCAAGTAATGCTTTCCTAAATGATGCTGTACACTCTTAAAAAAAAGTTAGTAAAAAGGTAACAACTGCAAGCAAGTAGGTAGTAACTGCAGTGGTTGCTACCTTTCTTCGACCGTTACTACCCGTTTGCTACCTGTTTACTACCTACGTTAGTAAACAGTTACTACCCGCACCCATTACTAACTTTTTGCGACCTTTTTACCACCTACGATAGTAAACAGTTAGAAACTAAAACGAAAGAGGTAGCAACTGCAGCCGTTACAACCTTTCTTGCCCCGTTACTACCTCTTCGCTACCCGGCTTTTGACCGTCTGATCCAAAATAGTGTGTGAATGCTATTCTGATAGTTTATGAGAGGAATTGTCTCGACGTATTATCAGTAAACTGAAAAATTACGCAGAAGGTATTTATAGATCAAGAAAATACATTTTGTTTCAAATTATGCAACCGAGATATGTAAACGTCATTCTGATATTGTCGAAACGGACAAGTACAGGTTAACGAACCATAAGTAAGTGCTACACGTGTTGCAATAGACAATTACAACAAACTTGATAAACTACAGCACATTTTAACAAGACCGGCAGATCAAAATAACCAGATGGTCATAATGAGCCCCGAGGACAGTCACAGTTATTTCAGTGTGGCGTGTCTCCAAATATTATCATTGTTTTGGCGCGTCAAACCCCCAAAAGGATTATTGCCTTTTAAACACTGATATATTAGCAGTGTAAAGCATTCCAATGCACTGAGAATAAATTTGGTACTTTGTTCCGGCCACTGTACATAATGACTTTTTGTGGCCATTTTATAATGAATAAATAAAACATATGATTTTCTGTAAGTGAGGCTCATTAAAAGTCTTGTGTTACGTCACAAAACAAACGTAGCCAAGTAGTATAATATAGTGCTAAAGATTTATATTTGTTAAAATCTATTCTGAAACGGGAGTGCTCCCCTGTTCCAGATATGCCCCTGCAAAGTAGGGGCTATATATACCCCGCGCTTACTTATTTCTACAAGTATACGTAAAAAATCGTGAACTTATTTGGTCTATGCATTCTTCGCATTCATGGCACATCCCGCTTCTTAACCGAATTTGTCTAGTTATAAGACATTGATTAGTCATCTTTAGCAGTGGAGAAATAATATGCCAAAATGAATAAACTGGGTAGTATCGGTTACTACTTTTTTTCTTGAAGTCTTCAAAGTTAATACCTATGGGTGGTAACAGCTAGGACAGTAACAGTTAGGAACTCCGGGTAGTAACAGCATAGGTAGTAACTATTACAACCCTCGTCGTTACTAGCTGCACTTACTACCAGGGTTGTAACATATGTGACAAACCATTACTACCACAAAGTTAGCAAGAACTACCTACTTTTTTTTAGGAGTGTACGTTTTCCAAGCTTTCCTCCCGAAATTCTGCGGGCAATAGTTTCATGATCAGTCCCTTTGCAGTTCACTGATAAACAAGCAACAAAACACCTTGTTTTGAAGGACGCTTTAATCGAATAGTTTATTTGTTTTCAACCAACAAACTTTGACACAATTGAGTTGTAGTGCTCGGCATCGTTGTTGTCTAGGTCTTTGCAGCGTTTTCGGCCACCCTGCTCATGGCAACACGAATTTCCTCATAAATGCCTGTTTGGATGATCAGAGGAAATATGTTTTCTTCTCCAGCTCTACTCCCAGAACAGAAGTAGTCTGCACACTTTCTGTGGTCTCCAAATACATGGTTGGGGCCATTGTTTATGTCTTGAACAAGCCGCTTGATTTTTTCAGAAAGTGATGCATCTTCTAAGCCCCCAACCTCAATTGCTGGCGCAATGCCATGTCGCAGCCGTGCAGCTGCTTGAAGAATAGAGGTTTTTTTTTTTTTACATTTTTTGTGACCTTTCCCACTCGCTTCTTCTGGGTGATTTCCCTAATTTTTTCTGCGTAGATTGGAAGAATGTGATTCTGGCACTCAATTTCTTCTACTCTATCGTTTCCATACGGTGCTGCTGCTATGATGGACCGGTAGGTGCTCGAAACTACATCATCATCAAGTCTTGTGTACTCGATGCCACGAAGCTCAATGCTTTTTTTTAAGCCTTCAACGATGATACTTAGCTGCATACTGGTTGAGCTTTCTTGCCAGTTGTTCTCGTACTTATGTTGTGTTGAATTAGCACCTTGTAGAGTACAGGCGCACGTTGCACATATCTTATCCTTCACGCCAACGTTGAGGACTTTTCCCGTTCTGTGTAATACGATAGCTGCCTGAAAAAGTAATACAGCTATCAGTCAAGAAATCACTATCTCAATCCACAGCGAATCACTGTAACAGGTAAGCCTTTGGAACGTAAAATAAAGATCTTGGTATACTAAAGTGCTATTCGTTAGCAACTACTGCTCAACTTTGCGTATTTTGATAGCAGTTGCCCATATATCCTTGCTTTCACACATGTTTGCTATTGTAATGTTAAAATTGCATAACTGTATCTTACTTGTAATAAAGAAAAATCGATAATGTATATTATTCACTTAAATGCACATTCACGCACACTGGTCCAATATCGAATACACAGCATCGGCACTGCTGTTTTGAATTTATAGAAGCTGCCTACCTATGCAGAAAAAGATAACTTCGTCTTTCTTCTGTATCGTTTATAGTGACAGCTGAAAACGTTACGTGCGAAGCCAATATTCATAAACGCTGCACTGCTAATTGCACGCAAAAATATTTGGTTGCAAAGTGCAGCGCTTTTGTTTTAGTAACATCATTGTTGCAGAAATTCAAGCACTCACCACACCTGAAGAAGCATCATACTTGTTCTTGTAAGATCTTTTTGACCATGCACCCTCGGCGATGACTGTTATCGCGGGCATGCCATCACTGTTTATATCACCACATTCTCTTGCCAGCCGTGCTTCTTCAGCACCCACCTTTTTGATTTCCTCCCAGGCGGCTTGGTTGATAACGTCTCCAACGTTGTCCTGTATTTTTGCATATGTGTCCGATGACATTCCTTAAATATCCATGGATGCAAACAGTTCGTGGAGGTTAGAAAAGCCGCAGCTAATGGACATTATTCCATACACTGCCCTGTATTAATATCACCACAGTCATCAAAGGTATGAGTGTTAGGTGGTGTGTTTGTGTGTATCACATCTTTTCTTCGGCACATTCTGCATACGAGAATCAAGGAGCTTCGAAGACCTTGCCTTCTTTCAGACACACAGTCCATATCCACCACAGTGCATCGGAAAGGAACATGGAGGGCGATCTTTTGCAGGCTGCTCACGAGGTGCCGAATTTCAATATTATGGCGTCCTTCAATGTCAGCCTCCCGTCTGGTATTCGGGTCCATAGAGTACGCCTCGCGTGGTCTTGCTGCCCTCATCGGGGAAGATGACAAGTAGCGTTCTGACACTTCCGAGCCAACACTAGAGGCTTCGTCGTCTGCACAACACTGGGCCGTCTGAGGGCTGTGCTCGTTTTTGTTGGTGACGATGAATCGTCATATGACTGGACAAGATTACCATCACGGGAAGGAGGCGATGAATCATCTAGAGTTTGCCTCTTCTTTGCGATCTCGATCATTGTCGCTGGCCGTTTATGTTTCCCGTATTTGAAGTTTTTGGCTGGCGTTTTCCGCCGGCTCGATTCGTGCAGACAAGGAACAACGTCGGGAATACGACCTGCTGCCACACAACGCCATACGCACGAACAGGTCGCAAAACGACCAGGACGTCAGTGGAGTTGCGGTGCCGGGCGCTGTCAGTGAATGTGGGGAGAAAACTCGTTTTTTTTTTGCTGTTGACACCTAGCAGATGATATTGCCCTGTTTTTAGCGAAGTACTTTTGCATAACTAAATGTTTGTAGTGGAACTGAGAACGAGGAAGAAAAACAAAAGAAAACAGGACATGGAATCAGACTGGCTACATTTATCTTAGCAGAATGGATTGAGCTGTTTGCTATAAAATATATTTGCTATGAATCCTTGTCGCCTCTGCTTGCTGCAGTGCTTTTCTATCGGCACGGCCCAAACAGGCAAAATATATCACCGTACAACACGAACTCGACATCTGTGTACACCGCTTTTGGTAGTGCATCCTCTATGATACGGAGTAACGACAGCATGCCTAAGTACGGGATGGTACGTACGTGGTCAACTAACATATATCAGATTTCTTTCGTTTACACAACATTAATGAAAACCAACGAATAATAAGCCACGAAGGATACAGAGGACGTAAATTATACTTTTTCGACTGCGTTGTGGTAATTGTGATATATACGTGAAAAAAGTAGAATGTACAAAAACACCATTCAATAGTTTTCCTTTCGTAGAAAACAGCCAGATGAATTTTAAAATAAGTTTATTCATTTATTTCGTCATCCAGTTTACTGTTTTCATATTTGAATCACGATGACTACAATACAGGGAAATCAGTAAAATTCAAGCCCATTCTACATTCCTTGGCATCACCTGTTCATTTTAATTGAAGTAACATTTTAAGTAGGCATATACTATATATTGAAGCAGAAAAAAAAAACTTTGGTGTCTAATAATATGACCAATTGTGTCATTTACCATCGCCATCAGCGATTCTATCAACAATTTGAAATGTGTAAGTTGGCTCCACGCCAAACTGTATATAACTTATTTTTAGTGAAAAAAAACGAAGGTCGAATGGAATGGAATGGAATGAAAAAACTTCATTTCGGTCCTGCAGGACGCGCTTAGCGCGTAGCGGGCGTCTCCCACGTAGGGACCGACAGGGAGTACCTGGAGGCCGCTTCGTGGGCCTGCTGGACGGCCCATTGCTGGTCGGCGAGAAGTGAGCTCCTGAGGGACCTCTCTCACTTGCTTGAGGTAGAGTCGGGAGGAGATGTTCTACACTCCCAGAGCATGTGTGCGAGTGTCGCTGTGTGTCCACATGATGGGCATGTGTCGCTGGGGTATGCATCGGGATAATAAACGTGAAGCGTCGCAAGGTTTTGGTACGTGTGTGTCTGTAATAGGCGTAGGTTTAATGCCTGCGGTCGGTTAAGTTTCGGATGTGGGGGTGGAAAAATGCGGCGTTCCAAGTAAAAGTGCTTTGTGATTTCATTGTACGTAATTGGTGCATCCCGATTTGTATCCAACCCAGCAAGATATCCACGCAGCGCACTTACCGACCGCGCTGCCCTGTGGCAGCGCGGTCGGTAAGTGCGCGCGCTGCATCATGGGCGATCTCGTTGAGGTTGGATAGGGCACTCGGCACCTGGCCGAGATGGGCGGGGAACCAGATGACAGTGCGGTGCTTCAGGGCACTTGGGTCCGCATTGCGCAGGATGCGTAACGCCTGGTCGGAGATGACTCCGCGTTCGAAGGCTTTGATGGCCGGCCTGGAGTCGCTGTAGATGAATTCCCGTTCGCTGTCGAGCATAGCTATAGATAGCTATAGCTACTTGCTCAGCTACTTCGGGGTTTCGGGTGAGGATTGTGGCTGAGTTAAGAGTCTGCTGCGCGGATGATACCGCGACCGCGGCGAAGGCTTGGTTGTTGCGATAGGCAGCGGCGTCCACGAACGAGACGTTGTCCGCTTCCATGTCTATGCGCTTGAGAATGGCGGTCGCCCGCGCAAGGCGCCTGCCTCTGTTGTATTCGGGGTGTACATTTCGTGGTATGGGAGCGATCGTGATAAGGTCGCGGATTTCACGGGGAATTAGAGTAAACTCTGGGGGGTCCCTGGCCCTCGAGGAGAAGCCGAGCTCGCGCAGAATATGGCGGCCCGCCTTGGTGGTAGTGAGTCGGGTCAATTGCACACGTTCCTGAGCTTCGGCGATCTCTTCTAGCGTGTTATGTACGCCAAGCTCGAGGAGTTTGTACGTTGGAGTGGTGATAGGGAGGCCAAGGGCTCGTTTGACCACCTTGCGAATAAGCGCATTGAGTTGATCGCGCTCAGCACGTAGCCACTTGTGTATAGCGGCAACGTAGGTAAAATGGCACAAAACAAACGCGTGTACGAGACGCAGCAGGTTGTCTTCTTTGAGGCCATGGTGCCTGTTGGCTACTCTACGTACGAGTCGTATGGTATTCTCAGTCTTACTCCTCAGCTTGTGTACTGTTTGGGTGTTGGTTCCACGGGACTCGATGATCATGCCGAGAACCTTGATGGTGTCTACCCTGGGTATAGTACGACCATCTCTGGTGTGGAGGGTGATATTGCGTTCCGCCGGAGGTTTCCACCCTTTAGGCTTGACACCCCGGCGTTTGGGCAAATATATCAACAGCTCCGACTTCGGAGGTGAGCACCTGAGACCGGTTGATGATTGATATGTGAGGTTTAACGTCCCAAAATCACTATATGATTATGAGAGACGCCGTAGTGGAGGGCTCCGGAAATTTAGACCACCTGGGGTTCTTTAACGTGCACCCAAATCTGAGCACACGGGCCTACAACATTTCCGCCTCCATCGGAAATGCAGCCGCCGCAGCCGGGATTCGAACCCACGCCCTGCGGGTCAGCAGCCGAGTACCTTAGCCACTAGACCACCGCGGCGGGGCCACCTGAGACCGGTGTGGTTGAGGTAAGACTCGGTGATGTCGATAGCCTCTTGCAGGTCGAATGAACTGTAGTAATTTCTCGGGCGTGTATCACCCAGTAACTCGATTGATCAGCACAGTTGTAAACAGGAATGA
This sequence comes from Rhipicephalus microplus, assembly GCF_043290135.1. NCBI lineage: Eukaryota > Metazoa > Arthropoda > Arachnida > Ixodida > Ixodidae > Rhipicephalus > Rhipicephalus microplus. The sequence continues at coordinate 6,286,411 of NC_134710.1, forward strand.
ACTCTGGTTATGTTCATAGCCTCGTACAAATACTCATTTTTGCTGCAAACTGAACTCTGACCACGCACTGCTAGCTCAGCGTACTTCAGAAAGCCGCGCCGGTTGTCTGCCATCAATTTGAGTGTTAACAAAATTTTACCGGTGGACTCAACTTTTCCTGTTTACAATACTGCTCTGGCAGTTTAACAAGTACCAGTCCCCCGTCGGGGTCAATTCAAAGAACGAAGGGTGCTCCGAACAGTGACCTCGTCTACCATGCATTTTGCATACCACAAATGAAGGCGCTGATCCTTATCCCCATAGCCCGAGAAAGCAAATAGCACCTACTTGCGTCTTGTTGAAAGGGCTGCTGAAAATGTGCGACAGCCTCTCACAATAATCAGCAGACAGCTGTCAAGGCACATTATTAGCATTTATTTATTTATTTTTTATTGTACCCTCAGGGCCCGAGGGCATTACAGGGGGGAGTGAGGATATACATAACGGAAGCAATGTGAAACAGCAAGGCAAAAAGATCACAGCAGATAAGTGAAATAAAGTAGGCATAAATGACAACAATTCAATAAGGCAAAAGCTATACTAACAATAATAAGCTTATATGTACACACATATATGTATACACACACACACACACACACACACACACACACACACACACACACACACACACACACGCACGCACGCACGCACACACACACACACACACACACACACACACACACGCACACACACACACACACACACACACACACACACACACACACACACACACACACACACACACACACACACACACATATATATATATATATATATGCAATCAATTAGAGCAGTACAATGGTTCTACGAAACATAATATTATCAGTTATATAAGCGATATCATGGAGAAGATCATTCGAACTGACACAAGTTCTGGGTATGAATGAGTCATGATAACATTTGGTGTGATATGATGGAACTCCAAATTTATTGCGGGGATCAATGCGAGCTGATATGTATGATGGCCTTGTTAATAATTTCTGTTTCAGATAGCTGTTGTAATGTAGTCAACGAAAGTGGGACACGAAGACGGGGGACGGTAACATATGCCCAAGATCAACTTCTTAAAACGTACGCAAAGCTCAACCCAGACTAGTTCCAGGTTACTTGGGGAATTAATGGGCGACGCAACAAAATTATCTGCAACAGCTATCAAAACACCACCGCCACATCTTTGGCCTCTGTCGAAGCGGAATATGTTGAACTTCTTTTTGCAATCAAACAATTTCATACTGGTTCCTTGAAAGAAAGCCATGTTTCAGCCAACAAAACAACATCAGCATCATAGAAATCGATTATCGAGTCAAGTTCATGGCGCTTTGGTAATAAACTTCCAATATATGTAAAAAGAAAAGAGACAGAATTTGAGGTAGTAGGCGCTGAACCACTGCCCCTCGCACAACCCTACAGCGCAGGGTGCGGTAGAACAGTGACATCACGGGTTAACTGCTGACTCTGGACCAGTGGACGAGTAGAACAATCAGTATGCTCAGTACGTGACAAGTCAGAGATACCAGAATCATCGATATCGTGACGCGATGTCTGTCCCCGAAAATTATTTTCCATAAAAACATGATCACGAGCTGCGCTGTAGCTATAACACCGGCCGTTAATGTACAGTTTGTTGTACTTCAGTTTGTGATGCGAGCCCCGATTATTTGCACATTGAAGCACCTTTTTCCTGGCTTGGCGCGTTTCTAAAGAAAAATCTTCCCCTACAGTGATACCTTTATCCCTGAGTTTCACTGACTGGTATAGAAACAGCTGCTTCCTTTTAAAGGAATTTCACGATTACCGGACGGCATTTTCCCTCCGAGAATGCACCAATTCTATGAACACGTTCTAACGCGTCCTTTGTAAGCACTGCAGGATAATTCGACCTTTAGTTAACGCGCACGCTGCGAATTTGGTATTGTTCAACAACGCACAGGAGAAAGCGCCCACCGGCACCACCTTGCAGATCAAAGCGTAAGACTGGTTACGCACTACGACTACGACGAGGGATGAACGGGTGTCGCTGTGAGGAGCTTCACCCCTGAAGGTGTCCAGGGAGTGGGTGGGTGGGGCCCCTATTCTAGGACTCCACTGGTTTCAGTGGCGCGCCGCGCTTATTCAAGGAGCGCTGGTTGCACCCCCGGTCCTCACTGCTGAGCAAAGTCTCCCACGGCTCCCTTCTGGAAATTTTGCCGACTATTTACGGTGAGTTATTTCGGGTGGCCTGTTCTGGCAATCTCACGTTACGTGGGCGAGAGTGGGCCTGCCTCCAAACCACGGGCAGCTACTGCTGTACATTGTGGGGTGAATCACATGTTGCAAATAAAGGTTTGGATAGGTATCTGTTTGTATATACACATGCAAAACTGAAACCTTTGGGAGGGTTTGAACCCCCCTTCTTCCCCCCTGGCTACGCCCATGCCAGAGCCTTAGCAGTATTTCGTAACTAGGTTGAATTATGGCAGTGACTACAGTAATCAAGGTGAGACTTTGTCGCCTGCATTGGCATAAAACTGAGTCGTAAAAATTGATACGCGTTGAACCGAATGCCACAAATACTGCTAAAGATATAATGAACCAGATAAACCTTTTATCACAATATGGGTGTCTCCACCGAAAGCATGTAAGAATTAGTATTGGACACTGTATCTGCAAGAACAATTTAAGCAAACACAACATTTGCTCCTTTTAACCATGAAGCCGAAGGCAGTCGTATTACCCGCCTTCACTTAAGAAGCCAGCTGTAGCATTGTGAAAACTGTGAGTTTAAAAAAAAAACGCCTTCATTCTGTAATGACTGTAGCATCTGCAGTGTCATAAAAGTTTAACGTAAAGTTTACACTTAGTGCGTCTTCGTCTGCGTCGTTCGTACTTTTTGTTGCAAAGTCATACCCAAGTGATAGATTACCAACTTTCCCAGAATGGTGCTTCCCTTGAGTTCAATATCTTAACCTGAAGTTTTGCGCTTTCAGCACACAGAGCTGTATATAACGGGCAAATGCATACGCCTTAGATTAATTTCGGGTGGCTTCAGGTAGAATAAGCACATAGCTTACAGTGTGAATAGTAAAGCTTGTCAATGGTAAACATTCTCTCATATCCGGTTCTGCAATCTATACTTGTTGTGAATGCCCCGCCACGGTGGTCTAGGGGCTAAGGTACTCGGCTGCTGACCCGCAGGTCGCGGGTTCGAATCCCGGCTGTGGCGGCTGCATTTCCGATGGAGGCGGAAACGTTGAAGGCCCGTGTACTCAGATTTGGGTGCATGTTAAAGAACCCCAGGTGGTCGAAATTTCCGGAGCCCTCTACTACGGCGTCTCTCATAATCATACGGTGGTTTTGGGACGTTAAACCCCACAAATAAATCATCAATCAATCAATCATCAGGCTACAGTACTAATTTCATTGACATCACGCAGCAGTCTGGCCAGTTGTGATGACGTCAGGTACCAAAACTTTCAAGATGGCTTCTTGTACATCACCAAAACCTTAAAAATGGCCGCCAATGTGCGTCGCCAATGGAGCCATTATGTGGAGCGGACATGGAAACGTCATCATATGTGGCGCGAACACGTGAAGAAAAAGCCCATGCCATATAGTGCTGTCAGGGTACAGTAGGAACTGAAACTATTTAACTTGTAAAAACGTGCTGTAATTGCTTTTACAGCGAAAGATGTTACGAGATCACAACTCAGGTCACACGCAGTTGTCCGCCGCCACCGGTGTCCGCAACCAAATTGCGCGAAATTTAAAAAGAAAACCTAGCACCGAAAACAGTGGGGCTCAAAACCCGGGTCTGCTGGGTGCCAGCCCAGTGTTCTACCACTGATTACCGGTGCTTGGGACTTGTTGGCAAACTTGCCTTAGGCAGACTTGATGTCGGGAAAGCAATCAAGTTAATACAACTTATAAAGCCGCTTTAATGATTGTAAGCGCCATCAGCGATTGGTGTAGTGCCGACAAACACAGCATGAAATTGTTGGGTTCAGTGTGTTATACTGCGAGATTATCCTTGTTTCACTAAGAACTAATAATCTAAAAGCAAAGTTTGCATCATGTGTCAAGCAAGTCTGTTGTTCCTGAGCCTTCTGCGTCGCATTTAGTCTTATGTGGCACTACACCACTGACACATCTTTTGATTCCAAAAGTAGTGGTTATATCTGTGGCAATGTATCAGCAATGGAACTTCAAAATAAGTGCACGATTGGTGCCACCTATTCAGTATTCATTAAACTGCATGTCATTGGAGGATGGTGGTGCAGACTCGAGCAAAATGCTCTGCAATCTGTCTGGACAATTGTACTTACTTGTGTATCAGCATGCTATAGTATCACACTCTGTGTGGCGTGATACGCAAATTACTGCAAAGATTCTGGCAAGTATTGCTGTCGCTTGACTAAACTTTTGATCGTTTTATTTGCGTGTTATATATGCTAACTGTTGTATGCAGCCCCTTTTGCTTGTGAGTATGGTGCTTGTATATGCGGTTATTTGTAGTATCTGCTGTGTATTTGTGTAATGGAACGTAATTTCGCCATGACTGTTTGATGTTTTTAGTACACGAAGAAAAGAACGTGAATTTTTTCAGAAAGCACAGAAAAAGTGGGCAGGAAATGTCTTAATGGAAGACTTTCCTGCCCGAAAGTGAAATAACTTCATACTTTGTACGGACCCAGGCACACTGCACGACACTGAATTAGTTGGCAAGGTTTAGTTTAGTGATTTATAGGCTACACGAAGAAGTGAAATTTTACCTTACTGTAAAAAGCAGTACAAATTTGACACAAAGAAGCTGCTCAATCCCGAAGCTGTCAGAGTGAAAAGAGAAAATGTAGAATTGCACTAGCGAACAAGTACGAGGCTTTCGAAGATGAAGAAAACGACGTAGATGTAATGAACGGAAGCTTAACCAGTCTATTTCAAAGCAGCAGTTGAAGTCTGAGGAAAATAAAAGACAGGAAACCACCAAACTCTCCTAAACACGTGAGAATGAAGAAATTACATCTGAAACAAGATTTTTTTGTTTTGCTTTAGAGCATACACTGAATGCCGGGGAAGACTGCTAAAGGTGATTTATTATACTAGATGAAGACCCAATCTGTCCATGGCAATTGTGACACAGTAGTAGTGCAGCTTTTTTAACAACTTTACAAAGCAGTTGCATCGTAAAGTCGTTATTCGACACTACATTGTGGCATTGTGAAAATACAAGTATAAATTTTGTGCAACGTGTTTTTCAACATTGTCTGGTCTCAGAAGAGCGCCTCCCGGCGCAGACCCCGTACACACTGTGGTACAACAAGCAGTCATTAACAGTTTTTGCATAAGCACAAACTCGCTAGCTGACTCTTAGAAATAAGTGTGGCAAAATGCCACTAACTGGAATAATGCCAATTAAAAACACACGAAGAAAGCTACATACATAAAATATTCAACAAACGTAGCGTCACAGACTTGCCACGGCATCTACGAGACATAGGCGTGGATTCGTTCCCACAGACAATATTTTATTAGTGCGTTGGAGAGAAATCTTAAAGTACTTGAACTGTAAATGATGAGCTTTTTATAGATTGTTTATAAATGTAATATCAAATAGCCTAAGAGCCACAATGGGCTTTAATCAACCAAGACAGCTAGTTGGGTTCAGGAAGGGATACTTGTAATGTACCACCTTCACGTGGTCATTACAAAATTGAAACACCTGTGGAAGAAAACAAAACATGTGGCCTTCGTCGGCTACGAGAAGGCTGCCGACTCAATGGATACCTAGAGTTCTGGATGCATTATGCCGTCAGTGTATACCGTGAATGTACGTAGATGCTTTAACCAGCATATGAAAACATTTCACAGCCACCCTACTCCTCCACATGAAAATCTAGAAAATCCAGGTAGAAAAGGGGTTAAGCCGGAGGAGCAATCTTTGCAATGTTATTAATTGCTTGTTTGTTTGGAAAAAGCATTCAAAAAGCTAGACCAGGCCAACACGGGAATATGGATTAATGGAGAAAATCACGGCAAGCTTTTCCTTTGAGGTCTTCATACTTTTCAGCAATCATGGTGATGAGCTGCCAAGCATGAGTGAAGATTTCAACGGTGAAAACACTAAAGTAGAATAAGGATGGATATGCAGAAAAAAATGACAAGATTAGGTGGTGCACAAAGGCTGGAGAGTTCAAGATTCTAAATGACACTCTTCAAACAGTACTTGTATGTACAAAGGCAAAATATTAACAAGTGAGTCCAATCATGTCGAAGAGGTTCAACCAAGAAAACAGATGATCAAATGAGAATAACTAATGAAATTTTAATGAGCTTAAATAGACACAGCAGGTGAGCGAAAGAAGGATAATAGCAATTAAATTACTGAGATGATTATGTCGGCTCGGGCCTCTTAACCACTAGGATGGCCCAACGGGAACACGGAGGCTTTGATCTTAACGTGGTATGAAACTGACAGACACGTTACAGATGCACAAACTTGAACAGCTTCCAGCCAATTGTCTATAGCTGGTCATGAAGAAGTCATTTCGCAGTGAATGTCTATCAATGTCTATCAGAGCGGAGGTAGAACACTCGCCACGCAACACGCTGCATGACGATGGTGTCATTGTAGCTCCAGGCATGTATTGGGACGAATGCCTAGCCTTAGAATGGTCGGGGATTTTACCCAGAACAGTATAGGCCAGGACACAGCTCGGCCACACCTTAACACACTGAAGCAAAGTGAATACGAGACCCAGCCACACACAGAATTGGGAATGTGGGTCCTGCCCAGCCAGCTCTAGCTAGTGGCATGGCAAACTGCCTGGTGCAGTCCCCATTCATCTGAGCTGTCTTTTCTTTTGTCACCGCGATACACACGATATAGGCCGCTTATTTCACATCATTACAGTTCCTATAACAATTAGGAAGTAGGAAGGTAGCAAAGTGGATCACATAACAGAGGATAATTATTGATGTCCTAGATGAAGTGGACATGGGTAGGTTATTTAATGAGAATGCCAAAGGACTGATGGTCTGCTTGAACAATGGAATGGATACCAAGAGAGGCGAAGCAAAGCCAAGTACGGCAGATAGTGCAGATTCAATCAATGTGAAAGCTGTAGGAAGTGTAGAGCAGTCATCAAATCACAGTAAGGACTGTTCATTACAAGCTAAGTATCCCCTTTAAAGTGCCTCATGCATTTCCCCGTATCAATCACTTTACGCACATCTTTTCTACTCCCGTCTTCTGTCAACATTAGCGAGCTGCGCGTTGTCCATGACACAGAAGAGTGCTTATCAACGCGTTAAGTCCTTTCTTCGGCGCTTACTAATGTCTACAGCCGGGTATTCAGGTCCCCTAACGCAGCATGCTAAAGTGCTAGCTCTGCTCACGCCTTTCCAGACTTCGTTATCGTCGTTGCAGGAGAGTTTCCTTTGTCACGATCACGCGCTCACCTCATAGACGGTATGAGCTAGAAGAAAGGTGCTAAGGAGCCTTGCGCCAAACGATGACAACATATGACAAGCTGGGCTCCTAAAACGCTCCGAACTTTAAAACATTGCACTAAATAAATGCTACCAGTTAGTGCAGGTCAGGGCCAGTTGGAGGCCCTCGAGGCCTTTGTCCCGCAGTGGACATGAGCTGATGATTTTGACTAGACTTTGTTGGCATGTCTGCAAGAGAACTGCCGACGATTTAAAATGTGGCAAAAGGTTGGTGAGTGCAGCAATCAACAACACAATGTCACCTAGATAATCTTTCATGAAGTATGGCGCGGTGTTCTTTAGAATACGGGAGCACTTCATCCGTCCAATCACTTGTTCAACTCGGATGTGCCGACAGGAAATCTCTCGTGACTCTGTTACTTCCGCTTGTGAAAGCTGGTTCTTTCCTTTAGTGAAGGCAGGTATAATCAGTCTTACTCCGAGTACTGCCAGCTCCCGTGTAACATTGAAGCCCCTGTCAGCCATCCCTTCATCACCATATTGCAGCTTCTCAGTGAAGTCTCTTAGGAGAAGCTGCTTGTCACTAACCTTGCCACCCCAGCACTCTGAAATATAAGAGATGAGCCCATTTGGTGTGATCCGCACCAGCACTTTTACAGTGTTGTAATTCTTGTACGATGATCATGTTGTACTTTGTGTCGTTGAAGCACTTGCTTTTTCTAGTCGAATTTCTGGCCTGTCGATGTTTGCATGGACACGGCGAAACCGTCTGCACTGGAATACCTTCGGTTGCCAAGCATGAAGTGCGTCATCATCTGGTCACACAACAAGCCCCTTCAACTTTGTCACTAGTGGGGTCAGGGAACTCTAAAATGTTGTAGAAGCATAATTCCTTGATATTTTAAAAAGGTCCGCCAAGAAACAAAGGTGGATGTCAAGTCACAGTCTCATTAGAACGAGAAGTACCTGGTCGTCGTGGCTTATGGTATCTGCAGAGCAGCAGGATTGTTTGTACAGCGAGACAACCCACTTAAAGGTTTTATCATTGGGTAGGCCTGTATAATATGCAACCCGGTCCGAGGGATCCATTATCTTCGAATACTCCCTCGGAGCAATGTTTTCATGTCCAAGACTTTCTTTGGCCCGAAGTTATTCAAGTTCCTTTTCTAAGGATGTCATTTTATCCTGCAGCGCATTGTATTCGAAGCTTCAGATATTTCTCCTGCATGTGCAACTGTACGTTGGCAGGAAATTTTCCAAAGTGATATTGTCCAGGTGAGGCTAGTGGCGAGGTCAGCACGTCTTCTGGAACATCACAAGGTACCACATTGTCTGAAACAGGTGAAATGTGTGACCGCTAGCTACATCAAGTCGGGTGCTCTGTTTCTAACTTTCATTGAAGGATAAGTACTGTAATACATAAACTGCAACGCATCATACCTTACTGGTCTTGCAGCGGTCAAACATTCAGTTAGGCTAGGTTACAAGCACCTAAAATAGAATATGGTGCCACAAGCCATGTGTTAGCCGTGGAGACAGTTCAATACTCATTAAAGGCCTGTTCATTGTACAGGTTGTGTTGGTGCACATGGCAGCTCAAAAGATATTTGCTGTGCAACACAGCGCGTAATAATTTTTCAGCGAAAAGCACATTAATTCGACCAGACATTTTGCACAACATTTGCATTATCTCAACCAAATGTTTACACTTGAGATGCATCGCTGTCGCATGACATTCTAAGCAACAGTAGCAGGAAGCAACTATAACGGTACTTCCTGTTTCAGTCTTACTAAATGCAGTTAGGTAAATACAGGTTACCAAATAAATTACCGGTAACATATTACCAGTAACTGGTTCCTGCCAAAGTGTGCTGTATGATAATAAATGAGCAGCAAGGGTATGAATGTTTAAAGTTTAAGTTACGCTCTTTGCAAAGGTACGCCAAAGGATTTTAAAATTCTTGGTGTATAGTCTGAAGCCGCTCACTGCTCAATGTGAAACAGACATTTTTTCATCAATTGCATGCTTCCTTTCGGCCTTGACTTCGCTAAAGCATTCTATACTGTACTTCCCTGCCATGTTAATTCCAGGCTCTTTGCTCTTTGTGTAAATTCAGTAATGCTATCTCTGCGTCATAACTACTTTTCTTCATGTAGTAAACGACATGTCGTCTAACCTTCACGACATTTGGTGCCCTAAAGGCTAGTCCTAGGTTAAATGATCTTTTTATATGCATGAATCACCTGTCCAACCAAATCACATACTGGAACAGTAAATGTTTTGATGGTCATTCTATTCTCCAAAATGACCTTCACCTACAAAAAATGCATGACTTAGCAGATTTATGCCCTTTAATGCATCAAATGGAATGCTAGACAATGCATGCAGCATCTGTTTTATCAACGAAAATTCGTGCATCTTGGTTATGCTCACTTGAAAATAAGTGCGGATCATCCATTTCGTCACCATATCAAGATTATCGTGTTATCGAAGTATAATGTAAGTCATCCAGAATAAGAAATAACTACTTCCAATTACAGCTAACATTCTCACATTATTTCGAATAAAACATGACCTAGCATAGCACTGCGAGATCACCGACCTCATCTTTCTTATGTCTAAATTGTAGGTACAATGATGGTGACAAACTGAATGCTTTGCAACTTCCTGCTGCTGTTGAAACAACTTCACACTTTCACAAACATTCAGTTTCATGCGCATTTACGGTCAAACACAGGCATTTAAGTCATCAACATCACCTTGTCTACCTCTAATTGTGACAGTATCAGTGGTACATTACTTTTTAAGATTGTTTAATGATGTCGCTTTGTGGTATTTGTAACCTTTGTTTTGTGTTGCTTTTCTTTTGACTTTATGCTTGTTTTTTGTGATGCAAGTACTGATACCTCTCTTACTCGTTGCATTTCAGCGTGCCTGCAACATATTGTTTTCTGAATAAATAAAATAAACACATTTACTGAAACTATACGTTGAAGCAAAACATTGTATTCAGCAAGTTGGTTAAACCCTTATAAAAAGCCACAGTGCAACTGTGACAAGATAAAAAGAACACATGACCGCATCACAAACAAGTAAAGCTAACTATTGTTAACTATTGTTCGTCAACACTAAAGATGTGATTGTCTGCCAGTGTCCAGCCTCAGTCACACTATGCTGTCTGCCAGGTTGCTCTCATTTTGTTGGTCTGAAAATGTTCAAGATTAAATAAAAGGGGAGATGGTCAGTTGTGTCCTTGCTTCACAGCTTTATGCAGTAGCAATGCGTAAAGTTACAGGCACAACTATCATTCTGCGTTACAATGTCTATGAATGAATGAAAATAACCCCAGTTTTCATCTTTGTTTACCTGAACAATTTTTATTATGAGCAACCAAGTGAGCCCTGCGAGCAGTTTGTGCCTTGATCACAAATACTAAACTAGCTGTGGGATGAAAAAAAAGTCCCTGTTGGCAGCAAGCTGCCTTTTCGTTCACTATCTTTTCTTTTGATCTTATGCCATAATTACTACAAATCATCCCCTATACTTAGGTTTCTGGTCTGCTAGTTCTAATTGTCTTGTGTCTAACAAGAAAAACAATCCCTTAAAATTTATTTTCTTTTGTGAAAAAAAAAAATAAAAGCATCGCTCACCATATGATGATTGTTATAGCGCGAGAACAAAACGACGACACAGAGACAAGAAGGACACGAAAGACACGAGCGCTCGTGTCTTTCGTGTCCTTCTTGTCTCTCTGTCGTCGTTCTGTTCTCGCGCTATAACTATCGTCAAGCCATACCAACTATCTCAAGCTGCCACACTCACCATATGAATTTGATTCAATGTTCCATTGCAACAAAGGAGCTCCAGCTTCTTCGAAGTGGAACAATGGAGCTGCGTCTTCTGCGTCTGCTTCTGAAAAAAAAAGAGGAACGATTTCAGAAAACTTGTAGAAGAAGGGCGAAGTGACAACCACCCATTTGCAGCCCGAAGCCACAAGGAAATCCCTACTAAGTTGGATAGAGGGGGAGGTGTCGCCAACGGTGCGTCTGTCTGGCAACATTAGCAACAACGTCGGCTCTCGCCGCTAATGGGTATGACAGAGCATTTAGTTCCCGAAGAAACGCGACATGCATTTACCACTCGCTAAGAATGTGACATAAGTGTATCGGTCGCAAAAAATGCGACGTATAATGATCAGTCCCGAAAGATGTCACATACATTTCTCATATTAGTGAACAGCGGGCCCTAGCAACGCTTGCTGACTAGGCAATTCATAGATTCGGATTTCCCACCAAGCGCCGGTTGCTACGGCAACGCGCGCCAAACCATCACGGAGGCGACAACGCGCCATTTTTCAGCGTCATGAAAAAGTGCTGCCCTGACTTGCATGGCCAACCCGCGCCAATGCTGACACATCTCCCCGTAGACACTATTTCCCCATGCAATTCTCAGAAAGAAAGCTTAATGGCCAAAAACTTGTCCTGGTCTGGGGAACAAGTCCCAAAACAACACTTTTCGGGGGGCAGTCCAGAAAGCTATATAGGAAGTGGCAGTGCAAGGCCGAACTTAGTGACGACTTAGTCACATAGACACATAATCCAAATTGATTCAGCGGAATCCGATAACGTGGCGCGTTACTCAGAATTGATTTGCAAATGTCCAGAAACTTCCCTTTGCATGACCTGTGTTAGCAATGAGTGTACTATTACGCTCGGTATAAGGTACACTGCGAGTGCGTGGCCCAGCGGAATGCACAGTTGTGCAGCGATGTCGACCATGGCATTCTATTGAGAACGCACACAACCGATACACTGTCCTATGAAGTAATCGACTATTTTCTGAGAGCTTCGCAAAAAGAAAGGGTCTGTCTCGGAGTGGACTTTAGTGCTTCTGTATAGATAGCGTCTCATGAGGCCTTGCCAGGATCCTTTCTTGGTGATAATTCTTCTGAATGGGCAATTAACCTCGTGCGTTTTTCCAGCGCAGAATGCGTCTAATGTGTTCGTAGCTGCTTTTTCGATATAGTTGAAGAACGACGTAGAAAAAACACTGCTGCTCCTGTTAAAAAAAAGAACAAGGAGAAAAACTGGTTTTTCTGTACGGTTATGCTGAGCGCCTGTCGTTGTAACGACTCGTACAATTATAAGGATCATGCATCGTTTAACTGCGCCTTTCTGCGGTGAACCGATCGAAATTCATGATGTTCGTTGACCTCCAGGTCGCTGAACTTGCGTGAACGTGCTCGGCAGAACGCACTTTATTTAATGAAGCGCCTCCCACGCCGGGGGCGGGGCACGTTTGCGACACCGTCATTTTGACTCTGTTCAGCGTGTTCCACGACGAAGAGCCGCAGAGCTCAGATAATGTTTAGCAGCGATGCCTTCCCGCCAGAAATGGTCAACAAGAACTTAATGAAAATCTGTAAACGCCATTGTGGGTCGCATTCAGGAGTGCTAGGATTCAATGGGAATGAAACAACGAAGAAGCGGGAAACTTTTACAGCCTAGGTCTAAAAAGTTGGGTACTATAAGGCTAAAGATTTGAATTAAGAGTGGTTGAAATTGCTTGAAATAATATGACTTCTTTACAGTGATGCTGATGAATTGTGCTGTATTGGATGTTTTTCGCTTTCCTCACCGCTGTCCTTGTTTTTTGTTTTGTTTTTGTTAACGAAACTGTTTACACGAGTATGTTTCACTCCTTGTTTTTGTTTTTTTTTGTTTTTTTCCTCGATCCGGGATGTAGGCCTAGTCAGGAAACAGTTTCGTCCGTTTCCTTTTGCCTCATCTCGGTGGCATGTAACTGTTGTGTACACATGCCAGAATAAAGTATTATTATTATTATTATTATTATTATTATTATTATTATTATTATTATTATTATTATTATTATTATTATTATTATTATTTTTACCAAGAGCTGTACGTATTCGTGCAATAGATGCGCCCCACACGAGTGCGCCGCTGCTTGTAGAATACGCGGCTGTTGTTTGTCAACGCAGGATACACAGCGCGCCGGTGCGTGGTAAGCTGCACGTGCAGAGTGTGCCTTTGTGCGAGCATTCTTGTCCGGGCCTTTGCGCGTGATGCTCTGCCTAGTTTCTTCTTCGAATTCATTCAAAAGCCCCCACAGGATTATTCTGTGAGGGGATTATATTGAAGTAATAAAACATGATTATTTATTTATTTATTTATTTATTTATTATTTATTTATTTATTTATTTATTTATTTATTTATTTATTTATTTCACATGGCCACATGCAGGACACAGGGGCATTGAGCAAGGAAGACATTACAGAAATTTTATACACGAAAGGTGTAAACCCAATTAACATGAAGAAGCAAAATTTGATATGCAAGAACAGAGCATGTAAAACATAGAATTAGTACAGTCGAAATTCTATAAAAGGTTACTGATACAAAAACCATGTAGAAAAGGTACCATTAAAAAGTTAAATACAAGCTGTGTTGTATAATATAGGGCATGATAAAATACTAAGAAGATTACAAGTGATACAATGAATATTTTGTGCGAAGAAATAAAAAAAGTGGGGGGGGGGGGGAGAAAGACTACGACATAAAGCCACCGCACATGAAACTGCGCAAGCACTTGAGCAAAAGCACTGATTATTACGTGTGATCACAAGCACTGATTATTACTGTTCCATAGGCGTATGGCTTGCGGAACCGAAAAATAGTTGAAGGCATCAGTGTAACCGTAAAGTGGCGTGAAACTTTGATTATTATGTATTCTACGAGAGGTTGGTGGTGATGTATGCAGGCTCTACACATGCTGGTCGATCTGGTAGTCGTACTTATGGAATAACAACAACAGGGCAATATCATGACGATCACTTAACAGCTCGAGGGAAAGAGCGAGTTTTAATTGTGTCACACTTTAACGATAGTTATAGTTTTGAGCAATGAAATGAGCGGCTCTGTTTTGAATTGATTCTAATGAAGTAACCAAATATTTTTGATGGGGAGACCAGATAGAAGAGGAAAAGTCAGGTTGTGGGCGGACGAATGCTTGGAAAGCAAGCTTGCGAATGGGGGAAAGCGAGCTTCGAAGGTTGTGGCATAAGTACCCTAATGACTTGGCAGCGTTGGCACATAGCACATACGTAAGTTGTATGGGTATAGTCCAAGAAAGGTTTACATACTATGGTACATAAAACTGTTCCAAATTAGGCTTTTGGATTTTTTAAAAATTCAGCCCTGGGAAGAGCGTGAAAACTGCTTTTCCGGATAACTTATGTATCCAGGGGGACAACAAGTCAGACAAGTGAGAATTATGGCCGTCCACTGCTAATCAAACAACATTTAAAAATCAACTTTTTCGTGAGTACAATAAGCGGGTGCCCTAATTTATACACAGTTACACTTGGAAGAATTCTTCTAGCATGGCTGTGCTCCGAGATATCCCGCTGCAAAGTTTAATTGAGGTCAACATTATTTCGCATGCAAGACAGTCCACCCTGCAGCTCAAAGCTCCTGCCCGATATGCCGTAGCAGTTGCGTGCGTCATTCCACCTGACAGCGGGTCGATGGCGCAGATGACAGCTGTATTAGAGGTGTGCGCGGGCTTCGGATAGCCGGAAACCATGAGCCCGGCCCGTGGGCTCGGGCAGCCCGACGTCTTTTCAACTCGAGCCCGGGCCAAGCTCGGGCTTCCTTGTTTATTTATTGGGCCCGGGCTGGCCGTCCTCTCTACATTATCGGGTCAGGGTTGCCCGCCTCCGGTCAGCATCAGGCCCGAGCCGCGCCGGGCTGCGAAACTGTGGCCCACGCACATCTCTAAGCTGTATACCATGTTAGTACCGGCTAGCGATAGCAAGCAATGACTGTTCCTTACATCTGGGAAGAACACTGCACCGATGCTCAACGCTGTGCCAGCGCAATCAATAAAACCAGAACTAAACTATGCAGCGGGTCATTTTGGAGCACTGACACTAGAATAATTCTTCCAAGTAGAACTGAGTAAAAGCGTGACTGCCTCCGACTTTTCAATGCAAACAAGCTTGCTTGCTAAAGTTACTAAGGATTTAATTGATTCGAATCTTTATTAACCGTTCGGCTCACATTCATAATTGTAGTCTCACTTTATGTCCCCGTGGATAGGGTAGGGTGAGGTATAATGTGACACTGGGCAAAACGCGACATTTTGACTTTGCCGGCCTCTGTAGCTAATGCGAAGCTACTTTTTATTGTTTCTATTTTGCACCACTAAGTGCTGGTCCTTGTCTACCTTTTCATGCGACCAAAAGGCATCGAGTTGACTTTGAAAGTATCATTGAGTGAACCGTTTACTTACACTCATTATATAATATATTTCTTGGGTTAGCAGGATTCAGACGTACAAGAGAATAATATATAGAGCTTCCTTGGAGAAAAACCACCTGAAAAAGCACACTGTTGTTAGGAACAGGACTCGCTCCCTTCGCGCTGCGTCAACGTTGTTCCGCGTTCCCAAAGATGTTCTCAAGAGATGTCTAACAAATGGCCGAATCTCCTAGTCAAGTCGTTCGCAACGACGTGTCTTGGAATATAGCTTTAACAACATTTCTCCAACACTCTCATTCAGAAAAATACAAGTGCTAGGAAATCTGAATATGGCACAGTTTTCCATTCGTTTCCTCACAAAGCATGGCCAGTTCTGCATCAATACGGCAAAAAAAGGTGAATAAGATACGTCAAAAGATATCTAGCCTCCAGTTGTTGAATAATCCAAAAAGGTGCAAGCATTAGAAAGAGACAACATTAGCACAAAGAAATACTGGCAGTGTTTACTGCAAGGCGTTTCGGAGCACCACAACACCGGGTCCTGTCTAAATTCAATGCGTGGATTCCAAGGCCTGGGCTCAGGGAGACAGCGTAACGGCCCATGGAGTGAATTTAAAGTATTTTTATCGGAAAAACTGAAGAAATAAATTTTTTTCGCGCTGTCTCGTCTTGCCCCCCAGGTTGGGGAATATGATGCATTTGTAGCAATATTTATTTATTTTTAAAACAATGTTTTGAATGGTCGCAACATGGCAATATTCATGTAGCGCATACCTTGTGCTCAACGAGAAGTTTCTGCATTGATGTTTACTTGTAAGGAGTGAAATAAAAATAAGGATTGACAATTTTAAAATTTCTGTCACATTTTATCACACCTTACCGTATACATGCAAAGGTGGTTTTCATCTTCTTCTCGGTATTGACTCCAAAGAAAACCATAGAGCATAATTTTGAACATCCGGTGTAATAGTTGGTGAGAGCGACACACATGAACAGTATGCATAAAAAACTAATTTGTAAGGCTACATACGCTATCGCTTCGCGCACGCGCAGGCAGCAGTAGCTTGTGAGCACGCACTCAGTCCAGCCGACTGAGGTCACAACAGGTGACCTAGGGATTTTTGACAGACCTTAGCGCGATCCAATGTGCGTGTACTGTTGGCAAAATGCACTTAGATGGCGAACTTGACAAAAGTGTGTGCCCCTCGTGGTTCCACAGCAACATCAAAGTTCTGTAAACAAAAGAACGTACACGAAAGTCAAATATCGAATAAGGCGTCAGCTTCGAAAGCTTATAGAGTTGAGCAATAATAGTTGCCAGAAATTTATGCCAGCTAGAGAGTTGTTGCTAAGAGTCAGCAAAAACTTAGAATATGTCCGCCTCGTGAATGAAGTGTGGAGGTGTCCTTCTCAACCACTTTGCCGCAGCTTTGGTGTCGCTTGTATTGTTATATCAGACACAGGGCCGCATTTCGTGTCACTAGTGGCTGCTATAGTCACGCGTGCATGGGTGCGCACGCGCGGGGCAAAAAACATCCACCGCTCGACACGGCCTTGCAACCGCACCCAAATTGAGTGAGAATGAGTCCGGTGATGACAGCACCTCAGCTTCAAGTTTTATAGCCTTCAAGTTTATTTTGCTAATTACGACCACAAGTTGTCTTCTCCGCTGCAAGTGGGTAGCTGCTGACCTTTGTGGACAATTTTAGAGGTACACTGGATACGTGCGAGGTCCTCACGTCGTGCAGGTGCGGTGTGATGGCGCCGGCTGCAGAGCTTCTCGACAAGAAGGCCACCGGAGCACATCTAGGCCCTGACTACGGAGCAGCGCGACACGATGTAGAACTGCGCGCGATATAGTTCCTTTTTTACGGTGCGCGAAAATGCAAAGAAATACGCTTGGATGCATATATCGGAACGCCAGCCTATGCGGAGTGAGGTGGCTCATTGAGAGAGGTGACGCCAGACGAAAATGTTAAGTTCATTGGACATCTCATTTATAAAAGAATTATTCACATCACGGGCATAAGTCCTATATTAGAACACCTGCAGGCTGTTATCGAAAAAACACATATACTTAAAAAATTGTACGGGTTCACTTGTTAAAAATATTCAATGGTTCACCTCATGGCACGAGCAATAAAGCAACACCTCGGTTCCAATTTCGTTTGTCTCTGTGAATATATAGAAACAATCAGCACAACATTTATTTTATATGGTGCCTGGGTAATTTATCTTCCAAATGTATATTCTTATTTTATTTGTTTTGAAACTTCGGCACTTTTCATATTTGTATTCATTCTAAAATATTCTTGATTCTCTACAACATATAATTTTTGAAGAGAGAACTTCATTGTGCGAAATTTGGTGTTCTGCAATGCTTGCTGGAGTACTTTCCAAACTGGCAAAGACCAGATTCCCAAGACACGTAAAAAATAACCATGTTCAAGCGGTAACGAAGGAGCTAGGGGTGAACACGAACAAGGATAACAGTTAGAATTATGCAGCCGAAACGAATAATTGATGTCTACTATTTTCAAAGATTGTGAAACAGCTCAGTTTTGTCTTTAGCGTAATAGTTTTAAATAAGTTAGCACCAAACCAATCCATAACCCTAGTGTCAACTGCCTGTAATAAAACAATGACCTGCATGAAGTTGGTTGACTGACCTATGATGTCTGTGCCATCTGCATATAGTTATAGACCAACAGGCAGCACATCAACCAGTTCAATCGCAAAAAAATGTTGTATAGCAATGTGTTAAGGACGGAGCCTTGCTGAACAATTTTAAGATGATGTGCGTGTTACATACCTTGTTATCGCGAGAGTTAACTAAAGAGTGTTTCTTGTAGGTGGAGGTCTTGCACTTATCGGTATTAAGCGCCGTTTGCTACCGTGAGCACCAATTAGTTTTGAGGTCCAAGCCTCGCTCTTTGAGATCTAAGAGCGAGATGATCTGATGGCGAAGTGATCTTACGATAGATCAGGCAATAAAAAAAAATCGTCTGCTAGGAGTCGTATATTAAAGGAGTTATACGATGGTAGATCGTTAAGGTAAATTATTAAATATAATAAGGGGCCCCAACCTTTGGGGGACGCCGCAGGTTGCGTCAGTTAGAGGGGATGAAAGGAATGAGTAACGGTACACTGCTTACGGAATGAAAGAAAGTTTCGTAGCCAGAATATGGTTAAGGAATCGAGTTTTAGAGACGAAAGTTCAGATATTGAAGGACAATGTCTGACATGATCAAAGTTTACGCAAACATATTATAAAGTGTCATTCAATATTGTGTCTTCAGGGCAGAAAATGATGAATGAGGCACAGTTAACTTCGAGTGTTGACTGAGGCGCCATATTTGAGCAAGCAATGTCTCAGTATTCGGGCTAGTTAGTGTTTCAGATCAGAAATGATACAGTGCAAGAGAAGACACGGCTCTAAATAACCGACGAAGACCCACAATAAAACTTCAGTTGGAAGTTAGCGCTTGTCTTCGTTGGCCTCAGTTAAGTTTCGATGTTGTGATGTTGGTATCGACAGCCCCTCGGTGATCCAAGTGCACGCTGGCAACGCGAAGGAAGAGCCAGAGTCTGGTTGAAGGCAGCGTTTTTTGCACGAGCGTCCGCTCGGGCCGCGCCCAAGGAACCCCCGTTCAGTTCTCCAACCGCGCATTCGCGCGCAGTTGAAAAACAATCATAAACGAAAACAGTCTGTGCTCCCCCTCCTTCTCGCTCTCAGCAAGGAGAAAAGAAATTCTTGGGACGCCCTCTTTCGGGCGCACCACCCGTGTTAGCCATTATCGCCGACGGCCCGTAACCTGACTTCGCACTTCAACTTTTCGATTGCGTCAGCCACATGGCCTGGACCACGGCGCTTGCCTGGCCGTCCCGAAATCGGCTGCGGTGGTTCGCCTTTCCGGCAAAAACTCTCAAAGCAATAATTCAGGGAAACCGTCACCGCCTTCAAGCCGTCTCTGCCGACGATTTCCTGTGGCGTCGGCTCCGCGGATACGCGTCCGCTGGGACCTTGCAGCTAGAACACGTATTCTCAGAAGCTCACAAACTCTCAAACTGACGGCCTTTTTGTCCCTTGTCTTCTCATGCACTCAGTTCCAGTAATACTAATACGCATAAAAATATTGCCGGTGATAAAGGGGTGTTGAGTGTATATAGCAGTTTTGGATGCCGTGTGGACAGAATGACGAATGTCAACCTAAAAATGTCATCATTATGAATTCATCATCATCATAATCACCAGCCTGACTACGCCCACTCAAAGGCCTCTCTCATAATCCGCCAATCTTACGAGCATGACTGTTACCACTGTTCTGTTTTTTCTCCACTGCACAGAAGTTGAAAACAATTCCAGAGTCATCATTGGCACTGCAGCGCGACACAAAGCTGTAGTCGCGTAGCACATGCAACTTGTCAGAAGAAGCGGGCTCTGAGGCTGACAGCATCAAACTTTGGTGTTGTGCTTATGAGGCAGCAGTCGTCATCAAAAGACCTGCAACCAATCACAGCTAGCAGAGACCTCTCAAAGGTTGCTCGTATCAGGTGTGCAAGCTGCTTGAAATCTCTTGTTTACAGCAACAGCACACTCTGCAGAGTGATGTGGGTTGTCCCACGTAACTTGGTCCAACACTTGAAAAAAACCAAAGGTGTGCCAGAAGGAAAATGAACTTAATGCATAATATATATATATATATATATATATATATATATATATATATATATATATATATATATATATATATATATATATATATATATATATATATATATATATATATATATATATATATATATATATATATATATATACATGCTAGCCGCCTGTAGCTACAAGGGCTTTTTCCTATTTTCCCTGAACTCGGCTATTTTACTTAACTACCCACCTTATTAATTATTGTTTGAAGTTGTAAAGCACCTTCAGAAACCACTGATTGATTTTTTCTTTTTCCAGTACGCCTCATGCAGTACTTTGAAAGACATGCGAAAAGAAAGGTGCTTGTATGAGGCCTTCAGATGGTCGCTTTAATGCCGCAAATATGTACTTTCTATTTACAGCTATTTTGTCTTACATTGGTGCACCTGGGCCAGGTCTGAGTTGTATCACGACACTAGAGTATTGTGATTGTTTATTAGAGATTATCTTAGAGAACTATGTGTATTTATGTATCAATATACATTTCAAACATGCATTTGTATCATCATAACAAAACGCTTTCACGGTGCGTTATTTCGTGATACTCTGCAGGACGCTGGTATCTCGTTATTTATTTTGTCAAAAGTGAACTGTTTTTTTTTTGTTTTAAGCCAAGCAAGGGCGCGCCGCTGACTGGCGAAACGAAATGGGGCGACGGTTTCCCCAAACGAGCAGAACAGTTCACATGGTACAGCACCCGTGGCGCCGATAACGCAATAGAATCACAGCCTCTGCCAGAAAAAGTCGCTGTCTATCAAGGCTGGTGGAGCACCCTGATGTTATTTTTAAATGCAAAGCATTTCTTAGCGAACTTTGGCGCCTTCGAGCGTATCTATCTATCTATCTATCTATCTATCTATCTATCTATCTATCTATCTATCTATCTATCTATCTATCTATCTATCTATCTATCTATCTATCTATCTATCTATCTATCTATCTATCTATCTATCTATCTATCTATCTATCTATCTATCTATCTATCTATCTATCTATCTATCTATCTATCTATCTATCTATCTATCTATCTATCTGTCTGTCTGTCTGTCTGTCTGTCTGTCTGTCTGTCTGTCTGTCTGTCTGTCTGTCTGTCTGTCTGTCTGTCTGTCTGTCTGTCTGTCTATCTATCTATCTATCTATCTATCTATCTATCTATCTATCTATCTATCTATCTATCTATCTATCTATCTATCTATCTATCTATCTATCTATCTATCTATCTAATCCGCCTACGACATTTAGCTCTCCTGGGTGTTTCCATAATGGTATCAATATCAAAATTGGTGTGGCGCAACATGACTGTATAGTGAGCATAAGTGACTAGTCATAACATGAAAGTCATGACATGTATGTCATGAATGTCGTGATTCACTATTCATGGTCATATTGCTTTTGCGGTGGTTTCGTTCACTTGGCATATTGCAAAACTGGTATGGTATGCATGACTGCGTGGCGAACATAAGTAAAAGACCCGAACATGAATGATGACATGCATGTCATGTAAGTCATGACTACACGCCACGCTCATGACGCTGTCGCGGTGGTTTCGCTAGCTTCACATATACCAAATTTGGTATTACGTGACGTGAACGGATGACTAAAGGATATGACTAGTGCAAACATGATAATCATGATATGCATGTCATTTGAGAACATGACAACATACAACGCTCATGATGCGCTGGCGGCCGTTTTGCTACCTTCACATATACGAAACTGGGATGATGTGACGTGAATGGATGACGAAGGTAAATGACACGTTCAAAAATGGCAATCATGACATGCGTGTATGTAAACCATCACTACATGCTCCGCTCACAGCGTGCTCGCGGCTGTTTCGCATGTTGCACATATATTAAATTTGGTATCACCTGACGTCAATATACGACGAAGGTAAATGACAAGTCGAAACCTGATGATCATAATGTGCGTGTCATGCAAAGCATGACTACATGCTGCGCTCATAGGGTGCTCGCGGCCGCTTCGCAGCGTCACATATACCAAATTTTATCACGTCAAGTGAATGGACGACGAACACAAATGACTGGCGCATACATGATAATCATGACATGAAAGTGATGTACGGCATAATTTACGTCCACCTCGTAACGTTTATCTTATTTTAAAGTGTCATATCTACCTTCCTCATTCGTGGTTCGCATAGCATCGCTTCCCACTGTGCGTAGGATTTGCCAATTTTTATATACCTGGATATCTGGATGAAGTTGTATGGAGACTATAATGCTCATTGCAAAACTGGAGTGTTCGTCAAGTTCCAAAACGAGCACATACAAATCCGCATCTAGCTTTTTTTTTGAGTGAGTCATTATGCAACACTGCTTTCTTTCTGCATTGACAAAGCTTTGTTTGGTTTTCGCGCTTACGTGATTTTCTAAAATATTCACCTTGTAAGCTTACGTGTGTAATACCCAACATTTACTTGTGAACGGATATGTGTGAGTGCGAGTGTGATTGCGATTGTGTGTTAGTATTTGCGCTGGTGCGTGTGTGCTCGCACGTATGTCAGCGTATGCCTGCGTGTGCGTTCGTTTGTGTGTCTGAATTCACGCGCGCTTATGTGTGTGAGCGCCTGCGTGCGCGTGTATTCGCGTGCTAGCTTGCACGTGAGTTTTTAGGTGTATGTATGCGCGTGCGTTTGTGTATGTCTAAACTGTAATTATAAGGTGCCATAGTATTACACACCTCTGTATGTGCACTCAGCTTCTTTTGTTTTTTAGGGGACTAAGATAAGTCGCAGAGGTAATGAAATACAATATTTCGTGTTTTCATTGGGGCGGAATACAAGCAGGCGCATTGATTCCACTCGGACTTTTTGGTAACGCATCAACTTTTCGCGTTGGTGTTGGTATAAAAAGGCATTGGGTGCACCTGTGAATTCATTAAGTAAACACTGTCACATTCGTACTAGGCGACCTTCTTTGAGCTCCCCAGGACCACAATAAATGATAAAAATTCAGTGTAAACCTTATGCGCTTACATTATAGCGGTTATAACGCCTCCACGTTATGAACAATAGAAGCGTAGACGGGGTAAACCACTCAGCCGATAGTTGGTAGTAATATTTTCCGTGCTTTCGCTTGTATTTATGGAAGCGCATTAAAAATATATAAGCCTGCTTCTGTGTTTTACTTCTATCCTATACTTTCGTCCAGGTGTTTTTTTTTTTCAAGCGACAAAAACTCGTATAATGCGTCAAGGAGTTGAATAGACAAAAGCCGCACATTATTCCTAATGCGACTACAGCGATCAAGTGGAGGATTCATGGCCACGCCGGCTAGGAGAGGGTAAAAATTCGATGAGAATCGATGACGAACACGCACCTGCGGATGAGAATGTCGCTACTCAGAAAAAAAATCACAGCGCATCTACGGAGTGCATGATGATGAGTGGGGCGAAGCATCCGTCCGTCCGTGCATCCGTCCGCACGTCTGTGCGTCCATCCGTGCGTCCGTACCTGCGTTCTTCCGTGCATCTGTCTCTGCGTCCGTCCATCCATCCATCCGTGCGTTCGTCCGTGCATCTATCTGTCTGTCCATCCATCCATCCATCCATCCATCCATCCATCCATCCATCCATCCATCCATCCATCCATCCATCCATCCATCCATCCATCCATCCATCCATCCATCCATCCATCCATCCATCCATCCATCCATCCATCCATCCATCTAGTGAACACTCCAAGTACTGCCATCTCGCATCTTTTCATCATATATTCAGCATACAAAAGTATCCGGTATCATTGGAATGTCCGCAAATCCAGCGGACATTCCAATGACTAAACGAGAGGTGGCACTCGCGCACATTATTATGGCTGGTGCTTCGTGTTTATACTTCCCACCTTTCACCGCCTCTAGTTCATGGATATATACTAGTTCACTATATTCATGGCACTGTGGCCGAACCCTTGCTAAACCTTGCTGAAACCGAGCAGAATACGCCCAGCGAGTTTAACGTGGCAACCCTTTCTGGTCAGATATATAGTGCTGAAAGTGCGTCCTTCTGATACTAGTTTTCTTTAGTAACCATCAGGAATATGCCATACTGCTGCGTGCCCTTCTGCACGTCAGATAGATGGATGATGGATGAAAAACTTTTTTGGTGTCCTGAAGGATTCCACCCCCGTTTTATAGGGGCAGGATCGCGGGCCGCTCCCACGTAGGGACCGGGAGGCCCAGCCTCACCGCCGCATCGTGGGCCTTCTGGACAGCCTTCAATTGTTGTATGAGAACCGGGCTCGTGAGCATTAAATCAAATGAGCTTTCGGAAAATTAATTTATTTCTTTGTCAAGATAGAAAAAAAATTGGGCACGAGACGCCAGCATGCGCAGTGGTCATGTTAACGGCGCCACCGACGCCGGATTCGCAAGTAGTTGCGAGTGTAGAATGCTGCACATTTAATAAAAACTGAATCCATATCCACAAGCTGAATCAGAATGCCACATTCTGTGCTCATGGGTTAGACTCAAATAAATGGGTCACTTTCTTGTTCCTTTCGTGGTACTACCCCTGATTCTGAGCGTAACACTGTTTAGACAATTATCACAGACGCAATGACGTGATCACAGCTGCGACGTGCAGCACGACGTGGTTTTATTGCTTTTAGGGACGAACCCCTTTATAGCATCACTTGGTCGGTCGTCTTTATATCAAGCGTAGCCAGCATATCCACGGAGTGAATGATATAATGAGTGGGACGAAGCGTCCGTCCATCTAATGCGTGCTGTAGTGTGATAGGAGTCTACCAACGCATGGACGAACGAATGCACGGAAGGACGAATGGATGGACGGACGCTTCACCCCACTAATTATTCACTCCGTCCCTATGCCGTGATTTCGTTTATTTATCATTCGCGCGCCGAACAGCGTTTTGCTCCTCGTTGAGAAGTCCGACTGAACGTGCCTCATCTATAGGGAAAACGAGTTCTGGCGAGCACGGCTGGACGGCCGGCTTGCCAGCCTAAGAAGCGAAAAACGCTTCTAAGAAAATAAAACCACGTCGCGACGCAGCTGTGATAACATTGGGATGTCTGCGAGATTTCTCGAAACAGCGTTACAATGAAAAGCAGTGCTAGTTCAATGAGAGCAAGAAGAATCCATTTATCGAGTGTAAAACGTAATCTTTATACGTAGAACGCAGCACTCTTCTGACCTCGCTTGCGGATCGAGTAGCCATTTTTCTTTCTTTTTCACCAGTCCCCCCCCCCCCCCCCCCCCCATAATATACAGCCCGCGAACTTTGAAGTATCGTTTCAAGCACATGCATATCTCTTGCAGAGGCATCGCAATTTCAACTGCTCTAAGATTGGCAGCGCCAATTTACAGCAAAATAAAAACCCCATTTGAAAATAAAACACGCCAGCGGCGTTGACTTTGCCTCTCGTACTTATTCACTCTACATGTCTAAATGAACACAAAGTTATATAAAAACGCTAAACCACATTTTTCTCGCCACATAGAAGGTTCGCCAACCGCGCGGCCGCCTTTCTAACCGAAAGAAAGAGTGCCGCAGTGCGGAGATAAGTGCGGCCACGCCCACTTCTTGAAACATGCGCTTTCCGTGCGATTGGGGCGGCCGGAGAGAAACCTGCAGCACTCCCGCCCGCCATCTCGGAGGCGATGGTTCCCACCCGAGATGCCCATCACCAACGGTTAGTGGTAGATAAAAATAGCTTGCTGTTTGAGCATCGGAGGACGTGCTTCTCGGTGACTTAGTGGTTAACGCTTCGCATTCCCGACTCAGAGGTACCACGTTCGACTCTGCGCGCCGGAGTCTTCTTGTGATTTTTTCTTTCTTGCGTTATATATATATATATATATATATATATATATATATATATATATATATATATATATATATATATATATATATATATATATATATATATATATATATATATATATATATATATATAGATAGATAGATAGATAGATAGATAGATAGATACGTATGCATATGCGGTGAGTGACGGTGACGCCACATCGACGCCGGTGGCAAAATCCAGTGGAGTGTGTCCGTATAATTGCTATCGCAATAATATGGAGGCTTCACGGTTGGCTAAGGCTTATAAAACTTCGCAAAGTAGCGAAACTCTCCCTCTCGTTTCTCTTCGGTCTCCTCTCCTTCGCAATCTCTTTTCAAACGTGGCGCCACCTGCCTTGCTCCTGTGTGGCAGACGCCCTTTTGCTACAAGAGCGCTCGGCACGCAGCTCATTGATTGATTGATATGTGGGGTTTAACGTCCCAAAACCACCATATGATTGTTAGAGACGCCGTAGTGGAGGACTCCGGAAATTTCGACCACCCGGGGTTCTGTAACGTGCACCCAAATCTGACCACACGGGCCTACAACATTTGCACCTCCATCGGCAATGCAGCCGCCGAAGCCGCAATTCGATGCCGCGACCTGCGGGTCATCAACCGAGTACCTTAGCCACTAGACCGCCGCTGCGGGGCTGCACGCTGCGCACTGACAGCATTCGCGCCAGCCGTCTAACTCAACCTAAACTTATGGTGACCAGTGTAACGTTGGCCAATGACAGTTCTGTTTAGCGCTAAGTGCAACGCGTACGTGTGACGAAGTCTTCATCGAGTTACTCGGCGTTGTAGTGACCGGATGTTAACTTTGTGCACTCCACCCCTTAGTATGTATGTTGTTAAACGTAAAAAGGTGATTGGTAGTGAGTACCCCTGTTTTTCTTGGCTTATAATTTAGCGCGTCCCTGAATAAGTTTTACACTGTATGTATTATTGCTCAAACGTTATTGTCACGGGATTGAATCCCCGCTGTGGCGGCTGCATTTTCGATGGAGGCGGAAATGCTGTAGGCCCGTGTGCTCACTGCCAATGCGTGCCTCGCTAGCATGGCATGCAGTGGCTCTGGGAGTTTACAAAGCAAAAATGCACCTGTTTACGCTGTGCTCGCTTATAAAATGTCATCAAGGTACCACTGCGCTGTCATCGGATGCGACAACAACCAGCGCAAGAGGAAGAGATTGCTGAGCACTGCCAGTGAAGTTCACAGCGCATCGCGGGAATTGTGCCGGTGCGGTGTTTTGCGATTGCACAGATTTCCGTTCACAACGAAAAACGATAAGATCTGCCGCCTTAGGATATAATCGCAATCGGCAGAAAAAACTACGAGCCCAGTAAACTTAAACAGCCGTCAGCACCTTAAACATGAACACTTCGATGCGTGGCCAGGGCTAGTTTAATCGATGCCAGTCGCGAAGTGCTGGGCGCGTTTGCCGAGATAATAGCTCGCTAGGCTTGGATAGTATGTCGGCATGTATGGTCAGCATCTTGGCAACAGAACCCAAGCGTACGTGGTGTCAGGGCCAATCAAACTGCTGCAGGACACGCGACGGAGCGTTCGTGTTAAAGGTGCTGACCGCTGTACGAGTAAATAAACTTATGGCGTTTATTCAAGCATGACTCCAGCTGTTACACTTTACAGCAGCGATTTTCGTGCAGTATATCTGTGGTATGCGGCACAAAACTATTGCCGTACTCTTTCGCAGGTCGCATGTCAATAATAGGATATACGTATTACGACTCACGCGTAGATGCACGCACCGCGCATGTTTAGTACAACCGTAACGGCCTGCTATCGCGATGCAAAGAGATGTGAACGGCGCGGAAAGCATGACTGTCGACTCGGTCGAACTGTGACATGCCTTGACTGTCACTAGGCGAATCTACATGTGCTTTCGGCCGGCGTCACCATAGCATTTTAAGATCTTGTTCTGGCTGGAACTTTTACACCACGTGTGTGTTCCGAGTGCCCGACAGGACTGGCAATTGATACACACGTGGCGCATGAGCGTAAGTTGGAGCCAGATTCTAGCGCTACGTTGACGCCGGCTTACAGCACAAATTCTTCCTTGCCATAGCCAAGGCACGCCGCAGTTAACGCTGTTCATGATTCTTTCAGTCGGATAATACGTACCTGATGAAGTTAATTCCAAAGTCTGCAATGCACGTGCTGCAGACATTCCGGACTGTTGAGGAAGGTCTCCTCGAGGTTTCACGTGAAATCAGCACAAAATTTCATTCAGCAAAGGAACAGCGCAAAACATGCTTACAGCCGGAATCGGGTCGTGAAGTTTCACGTTTGATTTGCGGAGCGTCTGCTAGCGTGGCAGTTGAGGGTGTTGCTTCGCCGCGCTTAGAACAGATGGCACCACGCGCTTTTCAATATGGCATAAAGCACTGAGCTCGCTGTGTTCTGGTGTATACGGTATAAAATAAGTGCAGAGAGCATTCACAGTGACTGTCATGCAGTGGAAGTGGCAGCTCGCGTTGACGCAGTCGACGCGGGACGGCGATGTCGCCGACGACCAATTTTAGTGTTTGGTGAGACATCTAAGACCTTAATAATGTGTCAGGGGGCGTACATCATTTCTAGTTGATACATTCGAACAGGTGAGGTTGTTCCGTGAAGTGGCTAGACGCACCAATCGAGTCTCGAAGTGTGCCTTGTGGACGTATCTCCCGTACGAACTGTATCGTTCAAAGAATGAGATCGTGTATAAATGAACTGGCGTGCCACCATACGCGATTGCTTCACGAGAGCTCCAGTAGCGGATATAAACCTTCACATGTAATAGCAAAAAAAAAAAATACCACGCGAAATGGCAGGTAGGTGTGAGGTTCCCAAACGATGCGCGCAGCTAATCACTCGAAGGCATGCACGATTTTCATAGGTGCCTTCGCCTCGTGATTCCCGCGGCTGATCGGTCAAGGTAAAAGAGCCACAGAGATCAATTTACACTCAAATATATACGAGCACGCCACTTTTGTTGCGTGCTCGTATACATCAACTGTGAGTTCCAATCCTAATATGAGTTGCTGCACTCCAGTATTGTTTATTCGAAACAGCAGCGCGAAGTGTCTGAACTTTCACAATCACAATTTCGAGCGTCTATCCGCGCACCTGCTAAACGCACAAACCAGTACCGCGAACTCAAACCAGTCAGTGCATAACGACAAGCAGACGAAGTAAGCATGTATTGTTGACAAGAAAACAGCCCCCGCAGAAGCGTTAATGAAACCTGAGTGAGATCGCGACAGGCCTGCACAATTAACTGTGACTTATCTGCGGCGTTAGAGCAGGCATTGAATCGAGCAAACATCGAAACATACTCATAGTGACAGGCGCGCAACGTACTTCGCAAAGTGCATTTGAAATGTCGGCCTGAAGTCCTTACTTCCGATTATATGCAACCTTGCCTTTTGTCGCAACTTGTTACGCATAACGGGTGGTATCATTAAGAGTTATCGGCCGTCACTAGACTTATTCCCGCATCACAAGGCACAACAACCACTCACAGCAACGAACAGTGACGTCATTCTTGGGTGAAAGGTGTTTGACAGCACAGCGCGCACGGAAGGACAAGTTCGTATCTGTCATAACAGATGCGCTGTGCCCCAAGGAGTCCGCGCCTCGAGGGCAAAGATGGTAGCCGCGAGCAACTGTAAAAAACGAACACTGCGAGCGGTCTCACGTGACGGCATCTGGCCAATACCGACGCGGCGCCAGCCTCGGAGAAGTCGGGGGAGGGAGAAAAGGCAGAAGGCACGCGAATAAGACATACGTCGCTACTTTGGGAAGTTGTAGGGGCTTTACGGCGAGTTAAGGTCACTGAAACGGGGAAAGTACCGCCATACTCTTCTCTTCACGAACGCGTGCAGTCGGTGGGCTTCGCCACGGAAATGGTCGAACTCGCAAGGTTTGCCAGTCTCTCCCGGCCACCGGAGTTTGGCGCATTAGCGTGCGATTCTTTTACAGCCTCAGAAAAGCATTCAGGAACTTTTAGACGTTAAGAGTCATTTGCACACTTAATCGCACGCTTGTTGAGCCATCGAAGAATGCCCGGTTGCGGCGCTTCAGCAACCGGCGGAAAACGGGCAAAGCCTTTTTTTGCTATTCCAAGAGAAAAAAAATGACGCCAAGCGACGAGCTGTGCGCTCCGCAGAATAAGGCGGGAAAAGTTCGCTCCCACAGCTGATAACCACCTTTGTGAGGTATAAGTACATTATTGAGAATTGGCAAATGTTGTTCCGAGAAATTATTGCGTTTGCCCGGCGTAGTAGAGCAGCGTGTCTCGCCCGGTTGCCGTAAAGGTTCATGAGCGATAACATTGCTGTCTTTAATTACGTTTGCCGTAAAATTGACGCCATAGTGCCCACATGTAGCGTTGACTGTGCCATGAAAGCTGGATGCTACATATCCACTGCAATAACTTTCGATTTGGTTCGCAATTAATTTTCGCAATTTTACGTGCATGCTGTTATATTTTTTATATATGCGTGCCTGCATATATAAAATAATGTTATGTCATCACAAAATTGGTATCGCGTAACATGACTGTATGACGAGCATGACATACATACTGTGAAAGTCATGACATGTGTGTCATGAATGTCAATAGTTACATTTTATGGTCTTGTTGGTCTTGCGGTGGTTTCGTTCACGCGAAATGTTGCAAAACTGGTATGGTATGACATGACTGCATGGGGAATGCAAGTGACCGACCGTAACGTGGAAATCATGACATGCTTGCCATGTGAGTCACGACTACAGGCCGCACTCATGCACTCATGATGGGCTCGCGGCCGTTTCGCTAGCTTCAAATATACCAAATTTAGTATTACCGGGCGTGAATGAATGGTGAAGATATGTGACTGGTGCAAACATAATAATTATGGCTTGCGTGTCATGTAACAACATCACAACATACCATACTCATGATGCACTCGCGGATGTTTCGCTAGCTTCACACGTACGAATTTCAGTGTCACTTGACATCAATGAATGCGAAGGTAAATGACACGTCTAAACATGATAATCGTGATATCCGTGTCACGTATAACATAACTACATGCTACACTCATAGCGCGCTCGCGGCCTTTTCGCTGGCTCCACATATACCAAATTTGGTATCACGCGACGTGAAATAATGACGAAGGTAAATGATACGACCAAACATGATGATCTTGACATGGAAGTCATGTATGGCATAATTTACGTCCACCTCGTAACGTTGAGCTGATATTAAAGCGACATATCAACCTTCCTCATTCGTGCTTCGCATATCATGGATTCACACTGTACGTGGGATCTGCCATTTTTTTTTTGGGGGGGGGGGGGGGGACAAGCTTAGTTTTCTCAAAGTTCAAGACCCGTTTTTCGTTAAGAGCTCCGACAGTATTTTAGGCTTCCTGGTACCTTATGAAAATGAAGGGCTAAAAACTTTCTCAATTGATGTCTCTGACCTATAGTATTGCCCCCGTCCCCTCCAACCCACAAATGGTAAAATGTGTTGCTAGTAACATTGACGAATTCGGAGTAGTTTAGTTTTCTTCCGAGTCTAGTGTGTCCACTGATAATTTTATTACGTTATTGGAAGTTTTTCTTACGTTGACGTTCATCGCATAGAACAATGATTTCTTTTTGCAAAAATGGCTGTTTGTATCAGCTGTTGTATAGCGCCTGTCTTGAGCAATCTTGTTCTTGCGGAACTTGAAAGAATCATGGCACATCGTCGCAAAGGAATGATGTTTAAGCAAGTCTTTCGGTATGCGGATGATTTTATTATTTTTGATTGATAATATGTACAGGTTCACGTCCCAAAACCACCATATGATTATGATAGACGCCGTAGGAGGGCTGCGGAACTTTTGACCATTTGAAATTCTTTAGCTTGCCCCCAAATCTCAGCACACGGGCCTACAGCATTTTCACCTCCGTCGAAAATGCAGCAGCCGCAGCCGGGATTCGATCCCACTACCTGCGGGTGAGCAGCCGAGTACCTTAGCCATTAGACCACCGCGGCGGAACGATTTCATAATTTTTATTGGCAGCTCAAGGGAAAATTTTGAAAGTGGGAATACCTATGTGTTTCGCGATGGCCCCGTGAAGTGACAGTTGAGTGACCGAACGATGGACGCGTTAGGTCTTTCGAGATGTCTTGTTTGTTCGGACAACAAGCTTTGATGATCTACTTGCTCATAAAGCGTTATTATCGATGCGTTCAGGTAATTTCAAACTAACCAGGAGGCATCGCGATGACATGCCTCGAGAACTCATTGAACAGGCCATGTGTGCACCTAATGAAGCACAGCTTCCATGATAAGATCTCACAATCGCAAGATTCTTGCTATCCGGGCCATGTTTAGTGTCTGTCTCGGAAAAAGAGTTGACAAGAACTCGCGGAAGTTCAAGCCAATTTAACGCCCATGACAATATAATGGCAGAAACGAGACGCATGGCGATTATTCCATATGTTCACCAGCTGTCACCTAATCTCAAGAAGGTGGTGTTTCGGGAAAACATTAGGGTGTAGTGTCTGATAAACTGAAAAAATTGCGTGTCATGACGAATAAACCTCGAGGAGAAAGGGTATCGTGCAGAAAAAAGTCATACACACTAACTCGTTGAGTGCAAGTCGTTCGTTATTTAACGCGTTCCGTGCTTGTGTGGGAAACAATATTGCCACGTACCTTTCTTCAAGTTTCGTTATCGCCATGTTACACTATGTTTAGCGACAACCACGCCTACGTTGCTAGAGAAGATTCGAGGCTGATCGTTTTGTTAAGATTACGCCCATTTCGTGAATCTTTCATAATATTCTGGAAACAACGTCGCCGCTAGCGATAACACTCGAATGTTCGATGGCAAGTGTATAAATGCCGACACGCTTCACCACTTGTCAGTTGATCGACGGCCAACGCTCCGTTCGCCGCTATCAGTCCAGGACTGCTACTGTAGTCTGACTTTCCATTTACTGGGCACAGTTTCACTCAAATAAACAATTTATTATTCGACTCGCAGTGTGCTCCATTCGTCCACGTCAGGACCCCATGACAATATGTCGGACAAACCAGTAGGTCTGTGAATTAGGACCTGAGAGAGAGCAGTTACAAGGCGAATAAACTGCCGCCGGTGGATTTTCGAGCACTTGACGTTTATGCATACGGTTACCACCCTTTGTTCGAGAACACAGTCATTGTTGGCTGACATAAAGATGACTCGTTTATTCACGGAAGTCAAACTTATTGTTTCTCTTGGCGATGTTTGTATCAGCAAGGCTTCGATAGCATTGTCATGCAAGGGGCTTGGTTTTTTGCGTACGCGGTGATACAAGGTGTACGTGGACGTTCGGCAGGGTTGGAGGGAGACGAGGAGGAAGAAGAGGTTAGAAATAAAGAAGATGGCTGACACCCCAGCCTAGTACTGTGTATTATTACACAAGGTATCATCTGTTATGATTTCTTTCAGGTAGGTGGCATTTTCAAGCATTTATCTGAGGGATTCCCCGTGGTTATTTGTCTGCCTGACGACGATGACTCAAAAGCGGTCTGAGTTTGAAAATAAACATGTTGTTGCTAGTAGCGTTCTGTCCTGTTCACTGTCTGCACCTTTCATAATATAGCCGAACCAAAGAATTTTTTCCCTGTTATCAAGCGGAGATGCCTTAGCCAGAACGGTGTCATTATTCATACTACCCCGATCACTAACAACCACGTTAGGTAATGGCTAGCGGATATATCTTGTGCAGAACTTTTTCTCGAACTCCGTGACGAAATTCAATTTAACAAACTAGAAAACCTTGTACCATTCGGCGACCTTGCCATCAGCATAACACCCCATCGGTCCATTACCTCCACACGTGCAGTTGTATCAGACACAAACGTCCTTTGAAGCTCAACTCCTCGAGGGGTGGAAAGAACAGAAGAGGTCCAGCGTTAAGCGAATAATCATTAGAACAACAAACGCCCACGAAACACTTGATACTGCCACCAGCCAACTTATCACAATCAACACAAAACAACCAACAGCGATGTGGACCAACCTCTAGGAGCAAAACAACTCTCGCAGATCACTTGTTTTGTTGAAAGCAACTATGACTAACTTAAAATTCTATTTCAAGCACTTGTGGCAGCTTTCATTTTTGTAAAGAGAGTGAGAGAGTAATATAAGATTTTTATTAACTGGCGCGTTCAAAGCGGCCCTCGGTGTCGCTGCCGGTGACGACTTCGCCTGCCTATGGCGAGGAGCACGGCCTCTGGTACCGCTCACACACACATATATATATATATATATATATATATATATATATATATATATATATATATATATATATATATATATATATATATATATATATATATATATATATATATATATATATATATGTATCGAAACGTCGGCACATTAAACAGTTGTTATGTGAAAGCGCATCTACTTTCATATTTATAACCTAACCTTGCGGCAACCGAAGTTATTCTTCTGCATATAAGCTTTATATATATATATATATATATAAGAAATCTTGGGAGCACTGCAATGCGGCATAGCGTGATAAACTTCAGGGAATGTTCCAACTCCTCATGTGTAAAGTGCATGCCAGCCTTGATTGACAGTTGCAAACGACCATTGTGGTATATGGTTTGAGTTTTCTACTTTCACCGCCACAACAATCGTCATCGCATGCACCAACCAGTGTAGTGGGAATACATATTGCTAATGGAAGAAGACCGAACACATATTAAAAAATTCTTTTTTTTTTAAAACTTTGCTCTCTTTCTAAGTAGCAGTTGTAAGTTTGTACACTATACATTACAACTTGCAGGTTTTTTATCGATTTGTGTTGCGGTAAAAAACAGAAAAATGACGAAGAATGTAGGCAGTTTTTTAATTGAGAAAGACATATTTAGGAAAGACAATGATTTAGACATTTTCGAAAGACAATAATTTAGAAAGGCACGAATGAACCGTCGCGATTAACCTATTAATAAACGCCGGCGCCTCACGCTTAATTGAATAAAGGGCCCTAAGCCACATCGAGATGAAAGGCGATTTCGCCTGCTTTATTAAGCGTTATCTATCTCCACCTCGCCACTTATTTGTTCAGAAAACACGTGAAACGTCTAAACTGAGCCAGTAAGGACTTTTCGCTTTTCGACTTCTTGCTTCTATCTCCGCTCGCGCTCTCGCAAATGAAGAAAACGAGTTTAAATCAGTTTATCGCGCATTACGCGAGACAAGACAGAGAGGACATGGCACTGCATGGAGAAGCAGGGTAGGCAACAATTGAGAAACCTCGTATATCGAGAGCTTATTTTATCCTGATGTGACGTGAACGAACAGCTGACGTCATGAACTCTGCTGCAAAGAATAACGTGCTTGTTCTTCCTGATTCGCGGGGTGGTTTAAGCTTCGCTGGTGAACCATTTGCAAGGAGTGCTTCTTTTGAGGGGGGACTAGCGTATTGAGCAGAAATAAGCTACGAATCAGAGCAATGTTGTGGATCCCAAAGAAGATATTTTGCCGCCGGCCGGCAACGATGCCATTTCATAAGCTTTACGCAAAGAATATATGGCAAGTGCAGGAGGTCAAAGCACGGAGCCACTTTAACTTCAGACGCCTGCCATGGAAAAGCTTTGGGTAAACGAATTCTCGGTGAAGTAAATTTAACCTTTGCCCGCTAAACCTCCCTTGCCCACTGTTTTATGCTGTTCTAACGGTCAGAATAAGAAAAAATCAGAATAAAAAAATATTTATTTCAGCATCAGACTCAAAAAGAATACAGATGTTGAAGGCTGTGAGCTAAAAGCCACAATATGGTTTCACGAGGCCCACGGTTCCTTGAACTTGGTGCTAACAGAAAACAACGAGCACATAATGCAGCAAGAATACACTACACATCGTCCTTCAACTAGAAGTTATTTTCACATACATAT
This sequence comes from Rhipicephalus microplus, assembly GCF_043290135.1. Lineage (NCBI taxonomy): Eukaryota > Metazoa > Arthropoda > Arachnida > Ixodida > Ixodidae > Rhipicephalus > Rhipicephalus microplus. The sequence goes on from NC_134710.1 coordinate 6,322,633, forward strand.
ATATACATGTTACCTGAGCATACATGTTCTCGGACAACTAGGTGATTTTTTTTGTCTCTTTTTCTGCTCTTTCTTCCCTCTTTCATCCTTATGCTCACCCTTCCTATTCTCCCCGCATAGGGTGGCTAACCAGGCATGTGTCTGGTTAACCTCCCTGCCTTCTCTCTTGTTGTTTCTGTCCTTCATTCTTTCCAGTCAGATACAGGTCCCCTTCGTCAACAAGGTCGTCAAGCCGTTGTTAGTTAATAAAAATTACGGCTTGCCATTTTTCAAGTCATCATTTTTAATCAGTTTTACTTCAGCTGTTCAACACAGCGTAACGCGTTCAACAAACTGAGCCACCAACTGGCTTACTTGTCCGGAGTCTTGTCTATTTCGTAGGTTGATTGTGTATTGGACTTATTAGGTGGTGTTTAACAGCAGAAATGAGCCCTTATTTTTCGTAACTTGTGCTTTGCGATTCTAAGTCGATGTCGTTTCTGATCTTTCGTGTCACTCTTTGCTTTACTCTCATTAAACGCTGCTTAGTCGTTTTCGGCTGTTGATTAATATGAATTGCAGTGTAGATACTCGGGCGTCCAAGTACATCTTAGAACGCAGAGACTAACCCCCCAGAAGACGCTGACTTGTTCAGACAGAATAGCTGCGGCTGGTTGTACACCCGTAGATTAAGTGGGTGCACTCAGGTAACAGAGCAAGTACGTACGTTTGGCTTGAAAGGGAACTCTTGAACGCCTCATGCCAGAACATCTCTCCTTAAATGCCGTCTTCAAAGCTGTGCATAGTTTCTCAGACTGCGAAACCACCAATGGGGATCCGGTTGCCTTCGGCATCGCTTTTGTACGGACATAAGCCGGATACCATGAATAATTGCGCCCGCATAACGCTCGCCTCTTACGATTACTGCCGAGTCTCGTTCACCGGATTCCTTCAAACCCCAATTTTTCCTTGCACGTTTTTGGTGATGGCGCAGTTTTTTGCATGTCTGTCGCCGAGGTAAACACCAGCGCCAAGGTCATTGCGAACTCGGATTCTGCGCCCCTGAGGAACACGCTTTGATACGATTGTTTGATTTATTGATATATGGTGTTTATTGACGCAAGGGCCATGTGTTGGCCAAAGAGTGCCAGTACATGAGACAAAAAGATGTGGGCAATGGGTATCATGACTGGCTGTATAGTGGCCAAAAAATTGCTCACGCTAAAGGCGGATAAGAAATAAAGTAGTTAATATCATCAGAATGACAGTAAATGTGTAGCGTCAAAATTAGCAACTAATTGGTCCGATAAAAAATATTGGAACATGATATAGCACGAATGTATCCGCAACGCCCTTCGTACCAAGGCCCACGAGACAGGTGCTTGGTAGTGTATCTACCACGACACAGGTTCGAGCTGCAAATAACCAGGATATATGACGTGAAGGTTATGAACATCATTTAAAAACACGAGCAATGACTGATGTTTGAAGAAAGTATCTCTACTGATGAACGTCGTTGGATGCAAATGTGTTTGGTTTCGGTGGGTTAATAGGAAGTGCTTTTTCTTAAAGCGTGTAATTCTTAGAAGTGGATTAAAATGTGGATAACAGTGAGTGGCCAGCCGTATTTCTCGCACGTACAGGGGTGGATCACAACCGCACAGAAGATATAATTATGTACTGTGTGTGTGCCCCCGATCTTAACCTTGTAAGTGTTGCGTTTGTGTGACGTGGCTTTGATACGGGCGGCCAATTACCAAGGCGTGGCTTGAAAACATGTAGCTTATTTTCTGTTTGGCTATCCCATGTGCTTTGCCAATGAGCTCGGAGCTGTCGTTTGAGGAAAGGTTTCAGGTCAAGCGCAGACATGACTATGGATGTAACTGCAGTGTTTTCGTGGACGGATACGGCTAGCTGGTCCGCCAATACATTATCTTGGATTTATATCTAAGGTTTAACGTCCCAACGCCGCCATATGATTAGGAGAGGCGCCGTAGTGGAGGGCTCCGGAAATTTTGTCCACCTGGGGTTCTTTAACAAGCACCCAAATCTGAGCACACGGGCATACAGCATTTTCACCTGTATTTAAATTGCAGCCGCCGCAGCCGGAATTCGATCCCGCGATCTGCGGGTCAGTAGCCGAGTACCTTAGCAACTAGACCACCGCGGCGGGGCAATACATTACCTTGGATCTCGCGGTGGCCCGGCACTCAACACAGTGTGATATGTTGTTCGTAGACTGTGCATAATAGTGAGTAAAGTAAGACAATAACGAGGTTTTTGCGTTTTTTATGAGTTTTCAGAGCTTTAACCACGCTTATTGAATCTGTGTAAATTACTGCCTTTTGAAGTTTTAATTGTTTGACATGTTTGACGGCCGCAAATGTCGCGTAAGCTTCTGCTGTAAAGATGCTTGTATTAGGATGCAGTAAGCCGGCATCCGAAAAAAATGGGCCGACTGCTGCGTACGACACAGAAGTGTGACACTTTGAGGCATCTGTATAGAAGTCAGGACAATTGTATTTTTGTTGAAGCTCTAGAAAGTACGTTCGCATGTGTGCTATAGGCGCAGATTTTGTAACTTCCACAAAGGATACATCACATTCTATGAACTGCCATTGCCACGGGGCAAAAGCCACCAGACAATGATTAAGAAGTGGCGCTCCCGTTTCCTCAGCGAGGCCTCTTACACGAATCGAGTAGGGCTGTCGATACGAAGGATGGTTATCAAACAGTGTGGAACTAGACAAGTCATTGATTGTGGAGTGTGAGGGGTGCTTCCTGTCAGCGTTCGCTTTGACGTAGTACACAAACGACATGTAAGTTCTCTGTAGCTGCAACGACCACTGGTCCCATTCTACGTAAAGGCTTTCTACGGTACTTGTGCGAAAAGCACCCTTAGGAAGACGGATGCCCTAATCATGGGCCGGGTCAAGCATTTTTAAAGCGCTTGGTGCCGCTGACTGGTAAATTATCGCCGCGTAATCTAGGCGCGTCTGCATAATGCTTTTGTAAAGATTCATCAGATATTTTCTATCACTGCCGTATGATGTCTGTGACAAAACCTTAAGTATATTCATTGCTTTGAGACACTTGTTTCTGAGGTTCTTCATGTGAAATGCGAATAGTAATTTGATGTCTGTAATTATGGCCGGGTGTTCACTTTTCACAAATAGTCGCTGCCCGTGAAGTTCAATTAATGCATCGGGATAGAGACCTCAATTTCCTGTGAATAAGACGGATGTGCTTTTTTTTGCGGGTTAAAGAGCAAACCCATTCTTGTCTGCCCAATCGGTGACCTTATTCAAACCAAGTTGGATCTGCCGCTCGCATATTGCAAGATTGTAGGATTTAAAACCGATCTGCACGTCGTTGACATACGTGCAATAAATCATATTGCGTGGAATGTAGGAATACAATGTATCATTTTTTAATAAAAAAGTGTGCAGCTCAAGATACGACCTCGCGGCATTCCAGTCTCCTGGACAAATTTTCGTGACATTTTCCATCCGGACTGGAAAGTGCGATTGGACATATAACTTTCGATTATGGCCAGCATGTTACCCCGTACACCTAAGTGTGAGAAGTCTCGGAGGATACCAAAGCGCCATGTGGTGTTATACGCCTTTTCTATATAAAAGAATACTCAAAGAAAAAAATTGTTTATAGACGAAAGCGCCGCGGACTTGTGCCTCGTTACGTGATATGTGGTCAGTGGTCCATCTACCCTCGCTATATCTATACTACTATGGGTTCAGAAGGTTGCTTGTTTCCAGTAAATGTATTATTTGGTGGTTAATCTTTTTTTTTCAAAAAGCTTACAGAGGCAACATGTTAAAGCGATTGGCCTGTAACTCGTTACAAAGGACGGATCCTTGCCGTGCTTCAAAATTGGAATGACAAAAGCCTCTTTCCAAGAAGCAGGGATCTCACCGGAAAACCATATATCATTGTACAGGGCAAGTAAAGTTTTTCGCGTTTCGGGAGTTAGCTTTTTCGACATCTCGTACGCTACGTGGTCAGGAACAGCGACGGAATTACTGCAGCAGTTTAGTTATATCTATAGCTCAGAAAATCTAAAAGGTTTGTTGTAAGCCTCATATTTTGTACATTTGCGTTCCAGTTTCTGCTTTTCTATTCTTGCTTTGTATCTGAGGAAAGATTCAGAAAAGTGTGACCTGTTCAAAATGAGCACCGAGGAAGTTCACTTGGTCTTCAAAGGTGTCAACCTGTGTCTTTACAAGTGGGAGTATATGTGCTTCGTGTCCCTTTATCCTGTTCACCCTGTTCCACACTTTGCCTTCATCTGTGAACGAGGTGACAACGATCACGACCTTGTGGCAGCTCTCCCTTCGAGCCTACCGACATCTCCTCCTCCCTTTGAATATCACATTTTTAAAATTATTTAAGTGCTCCGCTGTCGGATAGTCTCGCAGCAACCTCCATGCTTTGTTGTGTTTTTCGTGCGCTTTTATACATTCCTGATTCCACCAGGTAACCCTGCATTTGGAACCTGTGTTGGTCGCTTGGAGAATGCATTTCGAAGTGGCATCAGTCAAGAAGGCTTTAAAATATTCAACGGCATCATCTATGGTTAAAGCACGCATCTCAATCCACGTCACGTGAGTGAGGGTTTTGTACCGATCTCAATCAGCTGCTTGTAGTATCCATCTTGGTGTACGAGGAGGAAGTTAATGATTGTTTGGTGTACTTATAGTAACATGGGAAAGTGGTCACTTCCACATGGGTTTTGGAAAACAATCTGCTTAAAGTCACGTAAGAGTGTCGGTGAGGAGATGCTGAGATCTATACACGAGTTGGTTGTGATGTTAAAATACGTAAGCTGTTTGAAGAGACTTACGCCGGAAAAAAACAGAAGCTGCTCCACAGAGTGGCCTCGCACATCGTAACGCGAATGACCCCACAGGATACTGTGTGCGGTAAAATCCTCAAGAATTGAAAATGGATCCAGAAGTTCTGCTAGCAATGCTTCTAGATCGCGTTTGTGGAGTTGATAATGTGGTGGTATGTACAATGAACACAAGGTGATGAGCTCATCGAAACATACGTTTCGAACAATGACTGCATCAGAGGCAGTTTGGAACTTTAGATGCTGGCATGCTATATTTTTATAAGCTATAATGGCCACCCCACTGGAGGACACGACAGCATCATCTTGGTTTTTTTTTTAAATAATGTACTCTTGGATAATGTTAGTTTGTTTAGTGTTAAGGTGCGTTTCCTGCACACAGAGTATTTTTGCATTAAACTTATTTCAAAGTTCTGGGACGTCATCTGGGTTTCTAAGACGACCTTTTACGTTCAATTACATAACTTTATTCATCATGGGGGAAAAAGAAATGATGTGTGTAACGAGGATGAAGATTGGCTCATTTCACAGGGCCTTTCTTGGGCCCTGTCACTAGTGTTTTGTCCTTTTTAGAGTGGCCGAGCAAAGCTCCCTGCTCTTTTGGCGCTATCTGCGCCATTTGGCTTGAATTGGTGTCCATTGCCTTCTGCGAGACAGTGGAAACTCGCTCCACAGAGTGATCTGTGCCTAGCTTAGACTTCATCTCGGGTGACGAAGTTTTGTTACCGTCGAGCTAGAGGTCGGTGGGACCTCCTTGGACTCTTCATTGCCCTGGCTGCTGCCAGGGCCTTCGGAGTCCACTGGAGAGGAAAGGTTGAATGTAGGCAGGGCAGCACTGGCTGCTCCCACCTTAGGGGCAAGTGGCAGTATCCTTGGTACGCTAGGCGTGGTCCAGGCAAATGACATGGGCCGTTGTAGTGCCACCCCTCGTTGCGTCACATCGACGAAAGATGATCTCAGAGAAAATGAAGCGAATTGTGTTGTCTGCCTTCGCGGAAAGTTTTATTTTCATTGGCCTTAATAGTGAGTATTCCTTTTTATTTCTTCCAGGTCGGACAAGCTCTAGAGTACGCGGGGTGACTGCCATCGCAGTTTGCCCAATGCACCTCATCACTCTTACAGTCATCAGTACTCTGTCCAATAGTGCTGCACTTAGCACAAGTAATCTGCCCGTGGCAGCTCTGGGATCCGTGTCCAAACCTCTGGCATTTGAAACAACGTCTCGGGTTTCGTATGTAAGGTCGTACAAGAAGTCTTACGTAGTCCGTTTCAATAGTCTCGGGTAAGATGGTTCAACTGAAGGTGAGTATCAAGGGCTTCGTTGCTATTTCGGTGTCATTGCGTCTGATGGTTATACATTGTACTTGAGTTACACCTTGCTTCTTCTATCGCTCAAGGAATTCGTTCAATGTCATCAGATCTACGTCCGATACAATGCCGTTGACTGTATTCATGGTGCTATGTGTGGTCCCAAAGACGGAGATTCCACCAAAAGCGACGAAGTGGGAAAGTTTGTTATATTGTTTTTGCCCTTTAGTTTTAGGTGTAGATCGCCACTTGTAATTTCTGTCGCCTTCTAACCGGTTTCGATAGTCTCTTTCAGGCATTGGCGACAAGGAATGGGGAGATAACTCTACCTTTAGTAGACGATTGTTCAGAGTGAAGTGCGTGGTATTTTGGGAATGTTTGTGTGTTTGGGGGATAAACAATCAAGTTACGTCGGGGCGTACCCTTTTCGGGGCACGATCTGTAAGGGGAGTGTTCAAGGGTCCCATAAAAAGGTCAGTTGTTTGGCTGCGGCGCCTACCACCCACCATAGAGCCCAACGAGGGCACATGACGGAACATATGAAGAAGTCTGCACAACGCCAGTAGTGCGCCGTTACTATAACCAAATATGGTTCACCCAAGGTAGGATAACCACACAATGTTAACCAATCCTTGTCTCCAGGAAAACTAGAAGTATACAAATGAAAATAGTAGAGGACAGAAAAACAGAAGTATGGAGAGAAAGAGATAGGAAAAAGAGACTGGTCAGCCCAGGGGGGCCGTCTGCGTGAAGAAGAAGAAACTTTTTATTTCAATCATAGAAAAATGTCGGGTGGGGCTCTCAGCCCAGAGCTACAAGAGCCGCTGCTGCGTCCCGCGCCCGACGAACCAGCGCCCGCTGGCTACTCGGGCTTTCATCACGCAGCATAACCTCCCAGTCTTGTAGAGTAGGAATAGGAGTGGAGTTGGCAGAGCGCCTGGTAGGCGGACGCTGACATTCCAGCGTTACGTGAAATAACGTCGGTACCGCTCCACAGTCAGGGCATTTGTCAGGGTAAGAAGTGGGATGGAGGATGTGGAGGAAATAGAAGTTCGGAAATGTGTTCGCCTGCAGTTGACGCACCGCAGGTGCATCTTTTCATGTGAGCGTGTGGTTTGGTGGAGGGTGCCGAATGCGTTCTCGTCTATAGTAGTCGAGAGTGTCTCGATATCCTAGAAGTTCCGTGTTTGTGTCCTCCTCATCTGGGTTGGACAGCTCTTCCTCCGGATACCGGTTAGTGAGTGCTCGGGTAGCTGCATGAGCGCAGTCATGACCGGGGAGAGAGGCGGGTCCAGGAGTCCAGACAAGTCGGAACTTGTGTGGCGTGTGGAATGCAGTGTTCGAAATTGGGTGTGTGTGCTGTGAGACAATAGCCCGCGTGGAGGCACGGCAGGTATCCATTAAGTCTGTAAAGATTAGAATAACATCTGTGTGAAAAAGTTTATGGCAGCGTGGGAAATCGCCAGAGCGATGGCACACTCTTCGCCCTCAGATATGTTCTTTGTAGATACGCTGATTGAGGCTACTACGTCGTGATCATTGTTCACCCCTGCTCCAACTGCAAAACTGCGGAAGTGGTGTCTAGCTGCGTCACAGTATAAGAGAGTGTTTGGAGGAGACTGATTGATGAGGCCCGTGAGGTTTTTTGTTTTTACCCTTGCCTGCCGGCGCTGAGCGTTGCGCTGAGGGTGCAAATGAGTCGCATCACCTACCACGTCCGCTATCAAACCTCTCTACGTGAAGCCGAGAGCAAAGGGGTGTGCTGCCTCTACCGGGGGGTAGGGTGGCATAAAGGTCCAATCACTCGGCGTTGGCTCAACCCCCCTGGATCCTCTTTTCCATGGACACGGCAAAGCCACGCATGGCTAGGTGTGGGAGGAGGTCGAACCCCCCCCCCCTCCCCGTTAGCTTGGTTCCGTGGTGTCGCTACATACCAAACGCGCTTACTTGCAAAGACGCCCCTGCGGGGGCTTTAATACGATAAAAGAATACATCTGACCACTTAGATGTCCAATAAATTGGAAAGCTACAAGGCAAGTTTCAGGTTATTGAGCAATAAAAGCGTTGGAAGTGGTCGTAACTTTTTTTTTCATATTTCGTGCAGCAAAATTCAATTTTGGCGAGCGTTAACTCCCACAAGCGCCATTTTGACAATGTTTCATCAAACCAGTAAAGAGATGCAAGGAAAGGCAGGGAGCTTAACCTGGTGCACGTCCGGTTTGCTACTCTGAACTCGGAGAAGGGGAAACGAGGCAGATGAAGGCATGAACTGAATAGCTAGCACGCTCGGGGGCGCTCAGATTCCTTGTGTTCGCTTTGTTTTCTTTCTGCGCTACCGAAGCAAACGTTCAAAGAATCTCTGTACGCAGAAAATGGTCCGGTTGTCACCAACTGCGCTTTCGCGGTATGCTGCGTAAATATCCGGGCGAGCGATTTCACCGATGATCGATGTGTCTTCCTCTTCCCGCGAAGACACAAGTTTTGACTTCCGAAATACATCATCATAGAATAAGCTACTACAGCCATTCTAAGCGTTTTTTTTTTTTTTTTTTGGTGGCACTACAATTCTTACGGAGCTCCCTGAATCGTATCTATCCTCCGTCTAGTAAAGCCCGCGCGTAACACAGTTCGGTCTTTCGGGTGCACTTTGCCGCCCACTTTGGCGGCCGCACTGAGCGGACCTTGGAAGCATCGTTCGTTGACAGAAGGAAGGCGGTCAGCAGCAGCAGCAGCGCCGTGTGGCGGCCTCTCGCCTCCACCGCCGCCAACTACCGGCGGGAGAGGAGCATTTGTGCCGTGGCGGCGGCGGTGCGTGGACCATGCGCGGGATACTGCTGCTGCTGCTGCTGCTCGTTTGCCATGGTGAGCGCTTCTTACCGTATCTGGAAGGCCGCGTCGTCTTCGTGGAGCCTCCTCAACATGGCTTGTAGCGTGTTGTACATTTATGCAGACTTTTGTTAAAAAGAAAAAAAAAACGCTTACGGTCAATCGGTCTGACCGTTATAACAAATGCGGCTCAAAAGGAGTTTCCTCTCTCAGAATATCTTGCACCAACTGTTTTAGCGCCATTGTTAAACTGTTCAATTAACACGATATGACTCAGGTTGTCCACTCCGCTAACGAGCACCGACAGCAGTACATTGCATTCCGTTATTCTGCAGTACTTTACTGAGTAGCGACGCGGGAAAATTGAAGCTATTTACGGCTTGACGCCCCTCGAAGGTGCGTCACGCCGGAACTGGCTTGAAAACGAACCCCGTTTCTTCGGAAATAACGTTTCCTGGTGCAATTTGAGTGGTGAGTTCGGTCCATCTTGCATACAATTAGGGCGCCGCTAATCGTTTCACGAGGCGTGAGGTGGGCCGACCGTCAATCTTGCTTAAATACTTTCACAACACGAACACAGTAGAAAGGACAGAGAAAGCTTGTTGCAATGCGCGCATTCGAGCTAGCGCCCATTCAGTGGAAGTCGCCCGGATTTTCCTTATCGAGTCTCACGTAGGCGGGATCCGGTTGCCACTTGCCTTCGCGCATAGATGTACGAGTCCGGTGGTGCATGCGAGCCTGTTTGCCAGCAAAAGTGGATCACAGAAACTCTTTTTCAACGCGCACGTGTTCTCGATAACGCGGTAATGAAACGCCTGTGGCTTTTCACGTACACTTTCTGCATCGAGGACTCTGTTCCTTTTTCTCTGCGAGAGTTATCCACATGCCATCATTGATTTGAATATAATAAGTCGTTGACTTGGTATCTAAATGTTCTCCAACGATGACTGCGTGAGATAACTTGTTAAGGTACTTTAATATCATTTGAATTATTCTGATTGTCCACCATGAAAGCTGCTGGACCTATCACTCAGCTTGATGTCACTGAGCGTCACGTCCACCTGGCGAATAAGGTTACTACATTTATCGGTGTTCAAAGTTTATTCAGCGAAAATGTTTCAACGGTTCATTTTTTTTCTTTCATGCAATTAAGTTTAAGCTCAATAATGAACCTATGTAGGATTTTATTTTGCGTAGAGGGGGTAACTAGACTGGAAGTGCATTTACTTGTGGGGGCGGTGTTTTTTACTGCTGGGAATAATCATTCGAGCTTGGCGAGCAACGAGACCTGTGAGGGCAAAGTGTTCCTTACGCAGGGCACGTTAACACCGTCCTGAGTTTCGATGACGTTAAGATGATGAGCCCGTTGAGAATTGTTTTACGATGCTCATTTTGCGCTCGGATATTGTGGTGCCATTCTGAGGTGAACATATACTTTGAAAGTGCAGTAGTAGCGAAGGCTATGGCTATGTAATTTTCAAGGTATTTTAAAGATACTTACTTGCAGGTTTCCTGAAATCTGAAAATCAGTTTCAATCTGCGTTTACTGATATCTTTTTTTTTATTTTTCAACAAATGTACTTTTTCTTTGGATCTGCTGTGTGCAGAGCATTGCAATTTAGCACAATGGTGTTGCTTTCTCTTGCTCAAGTGCAGCAGCTGAAATTAGCAGCAACAAAAACTAGGCCTGCCATGCTTTGTCGATGCATAAAAATTGCAATTTATTAATAGTTCTCCTAATACTGAAAAACACTGATGCACCTTGGATGCCGATTCCTGCTACAGTTACGTAAGTACCGCTGCTTAACACCTGTGAAACCATTTGTTTATTTGCGCCTTATAGTTCTCTAGAGGTCCACAAACTTGAAAAATTTTAATTTGAGAAAAATGCTGAAGCTATGCAGTTTTATGTGAGCATTTCCCGTTAATGTATTAAAGATAAAGAACCGAAATATTTTTGTAACTGAGAGTGAGGTACATTTTCTGAAAGTAAAAGAAATTATCTATCAGGTCATAGCAATATTGATTTTTTCCCCTGTCAAAGCAAGTCTGAACCCGCCTTAAGACACCGTTGCCACTGAGACCGAGAACATCAATACGAGGTTAGTTTCATATAAATCTGTTGCTCATCAGTCTACTTGGCTTATAGCATTGTTAGTTTTTTCAACTATAGTAAACTTTCGAGCCTAATAAAATAATAAAACGTCACTCTACCATCAGAGCATAACGTTTTACCACGGTGATCGTGGCTATAAGGAATTCCTCTTTCGCGATGTCCTGGGTGATTGTTCTAAAAAAAAAAACGCAGAAATCCATGTGGTCTTTTCGGCTTGCGGCACACCTTAGTGGAAAATTGTCGTTCAAAAGTGGTGTGCTGATTGTGAGGTTAAAGAAATTTACGTATGTAAGTAAAATAGACTTAGTTTCTTTAGCAGAGATGCTTGATGAACGAAGTGAGACACTCGCATGAAGTTGTGGACATGTCGGGGCCTATTTTTCTCTCTATTTCAGGTACAAATCTTTTTACAATGCAAGGTTGATAAGTGTGTACCCAGTGCTTCATTGTAAATTGAAAGGAGAGGCCTTTATGAACTACCATATTTATGTGCGTACAAGTCAAGCGTCATAGAATCGGATGGATTGTTGAGATTTACGTCATTAATGAATGACGACAGTCTGGTGAGTGCATAGCGTGATCTGTTTCTATTAACCATGCCTAGGCGAAAACTGAAGGAGCGGCCCACGTAATCTGTTCATGAATTTTCGTAAGCAAGTAAAATCGGCCTGCTGCTGGGACATAAGTCATCTTGGCAGCCAACCTAGTTTCTGTCATAGTTTTAAAATTCCTGCACTGGGATAGGTACCACCATTTGCTGTATTTAATTTGGCTGGCTGAGTTGGGAGACTCAGCTTTGCGTCAGAAAACCTCATTGTCGCCTGTAGTTAGACCGATCACTAAAGGACTTGTTTTTGGGCGGGTCGGTGCTTATAATGCTGAGGTATGCGTGACTGTGGTGCAAAATACATTTTCCGAAAAGGAGAGTGAAAAAAATAAGAAATTGAAGCTCCAACATTCTTCTAGAAATGCATTATCCGCCACAGTCAATCATGCATACTAAGCAACTCTCCTCTTTTTCAGACCGCTTTGGTGCCACACCATGAATATTTAACAATCACTCAGTGGTGGTTCTCTCTTCTGTCGGTTAGCGACAGCGGTTCTAAAAATATTGCGCTGTTAGGTGTTTATTTATCCGATACAAGGAGGCCCCACCATGTTGACCGAAGCGCGTCCGTGATTAAAAGGAGAGTAGAACAGTCCTTCAATACAACCTCTGGCAATGAAAGGAATGCTCGTAGGATAAGCCTATCACGCGTCTTCATTGGCGCACGCTTTTGAGCTGCAAATGGCGCGCAACATTACACAGGGAGCATTTGTCCATAGTTCCGGGGTTTGCACGAACGTTGCGCAAATGAGCTTCCGTTCGGGCTTGAGTGGCCGTGAAAGTGTTCGCTAGATTGAGTTGCGGGCAAAATCGCGATAATCCCACTAAAGATTAAACTCGTTGAAGGCAACAGAAGTCGGGCGAATGTCTAGTCCTTTTGACAGAGCACAAATTAGTGCGCCCCTGCTTTAGGATACTTTCACACTGTCTGGGGCAGTAGCTGCCTACTTGTAACGCGTTAACGGTAACTAGTTACTTTTTCAACAACTTCCAACTGTAACCAGTTATTTGTAAGTTACAGGAACTTGTAACTGTAAAACTGTTACTTTTTTACACAGTAAGTCTAACGGAAAATGTCGTTATGATTTCTTCTCTTTTTATAGAAAATATCCAACAGCAACACTTGTAAAGGCCTATGTTTAACGATTTTTACTTATGATAACTTTCTCTTTACCATGTCCTCTCCACTTTGCAATTTTCCACTACAGGCCTCTCTCGGAGCTTAGTAGATTTTGCTAAGAGGAACACCTGCAGTGCAGAAGAACGTACATGAGATTTGCTTGTAAACTGCATGCCGCAAATTAATCCCGTTGCAACTGAACAGTCTCCTCAGCTCACGTCCCCCCTTTCTCCTCCTTTTTTTTTTGGGGGGGGGGGGGGGGTTAGCTCTCTTCTCGGTGCGCTGAAGGTGCATTCCTTCGTCAGAGGCAACGTTGGCTCGCGGCTAATCGTGTTTAGCAAGTGGCCAGCAAAAAAAAAAAAAAACGAAGAATTTTTTGGAAACTTCTGTATAACTGATTACTATAGGTATCCTTCAACTTAACATGTCAATTATTTTCAAAATGACAATGGTTTAACGTTTTCTGCGGCTGGCATCCTCAGAGAACAGCGGCAACAAAAAAGTATAAAACAATAAGCAGGTGGCGATCAGTCCATCAGACACACATTACATCTAAACCGTTCCTAGAAGCCCTCCGCCACCTCTCACTATTCCTTCCTTTCATGAAACAGCGTGGCCGTATTGTTTAGCTCAAAGCTATGCCCTGTCAAGAAGTGTTCGAACAGCTTCGTCCAACAAGTTCCACATGACCTAACATGAGCGTAACCAAAGGGGGGTTTCAATTTCCCCGAACTGTTTGAATTTTGCTTGCCTGTATATACACGCACAAACGTAACTAAATTACCGTTGAACCCCCCTCCCCTTCGAAAAAAATTTGTGGCTGCACTCCAGCCGTGGGAGAACGCACTGCATATATATATATATATATATATATATATATATATATATATATATATATATATATATATATATATATATATATATATATATATATATATATATATATATATATATATATATAAATAAATAAATAAATAAATATATATATATATATATATATATATATATATATATATATATATATATATATATATATATATATATATATATATATATATATATATATATATATATATATATATATATATATATATATATATATATGAGGGAAAGAGGTGTGTACAAAAGGGCTCGTTTTTCCGTGTTTTGACACAATAATAATGAGATCTAACAGACAATAATGCCAAGGAATGTATAGGGGAAGTTATTAGAACAAATGGAATGTAAATAAGAAGAAAGAAAACAGGGTGAAAAAATAACCAGCCTGCTCACGGCTGGTTATTTTTTCACCCTGTTTTCTTTCTTCTTATTTACATTCCATTTGTTCTAATAACTTCCCCTATACATTCCTTGGCATTATTGTCTGTTAGATCTCATTATATATATATATATATATATATATATATATATATATATATATATATATATATATATATATATATATATATATATATATATATATATATATATATATATATATATATATATATATATATATATATCACAATAGCAGCCTTTTGTGGTGTTCTTTTCACATCTTTTGCTGCCTGTTTCGCCGATGCAATCATGTCACTCGCAATCCCCGCGTCGTACTTAGAGATGATCCTGCAGTGATTGTGTACAGGTGTCGGATTGAGCGAACACGTGTCCCCACGGTTTGAATGCTTAGCGGACGCGAAAGTCTTCAAACAGGCCTGGTACACCTTGAGGAACATAAGCAAAGAACTTCAATAGCCGATAGACTTCTTCACTCGTTACGCACTTTTCATACCCCTTCATAAGTTCTTATTGAATTCCTTCATTCGGATGTAGTCACGCCTTATTTTGTGCAGTAATGTAAAAAGCTACCATGTTCCTTTTTCACGGTAAATGTAACGGTATCAAGTTACTTTAGAAAACTTGGTAACTGTAACACAGTTACACTTTTGGTTAATGTAACTGTAATTAGAACACTGTTACCGGTAACGTGCACATGACTGGTTCCACAGCATGATTTTCTAATGAATGAAAGCTCTATTTCGGTTCCGTAGCTGCACCACTGTTCAATTGCCCGCTTGTTTGAAAGTATTCCATCAAGTAAACAGTTGTTTTCAGGTGTATTCAGGTTGTCGTTTTTGCATAACGTTGTATGAATTTAAGAAGTATGATTCATGCTGCTGTAGGTGAGCTAGCAGACATTTTTTGTTTACCCTGTAGATGCAGCGTAATATAGACTTTAATAATGTATAACCAACAGTAATATTTTTAAAGAGCCGCTTATTAGCGTGCGTAGAGAGTTTAACTTGTTAGGGGCTGAATATGGAGAGTTGGCTAGCTTGTCTTATCTTAAGGCTTTTCGGAACTACGCAAACAATATGTATGTAGTGTTTTACAGCGAAAGCTGTTGTGAGATCAAAACAAGGCTTGTTTTGGGCGCCGTAGTTGTCCGTGGCTGCCGGTGTCCGTAACCACTATTGCGCGAAAAAAAAATAAAGAAAAAACTTAGTGAATAAGGAATACCAATGACGAAACGGAATTCGAAACCAGGGTCTCTGTTTGCCTGTCCAGTATTTTACCACTGAACTGCGCCGGTGTTTTTTAAACATGGTATTAGTAGAAGCGTATTAAAATAGTACACAGCATCGCACAGCGTTTCACTGCTGCAGTTTTATCGTGAAACGTATAGAAGCAGTGCTTAGAAACTCAAAGGCTAAAGTCGTGGCGGACCCAGAGGGGGGTGGTAGGGGCGATCATCCCCTCCGCCCGCCCCGCTGTTTGTGTCTCCTTAATTTAATGCTCGTAGTCCATCTCCTATTACCAAATATTACAAATGAACGAAAGCACTGTAAGCACACATTAACAGTATTTATGTTACGCAGGGCTTTTCCTAGTAGAAAAAAAGAAGTCACGACAACGCCCCCCTCTCAGGTATGACTGACTTCTACCCCCCCCCCCCTCCCTTAAAATGAGTGGCTGGATCCGTCTTTGGGCTGAAGTCTAGGCAGAGTTCGTCATCATTTGCTGCACAAGAAATATGGTGAGGCTAACCACCTCACCAAGATGGGCCACCAGTCTGATCGAACGTCATGAGCATCATAAACATTCTTTAAGTAGGTAGCCAGCCATTTGGATTAAATGTGTGCGTGAAGAGGTGATTGGCTCTGGTCCAGTATTCTAGCACTGACCTACACCGACAAACTGGTCTTAGGCAGGCTTCATGTCGGGAAAGCAATCGTGTTAATATCAGTAATAAAGTGTCTTAGAGCATCAAAGGAACAACAAGGCGTCACACAATGCGAATTGCGTAACGAGGGGGTCGTCGAATGCTCCAACCCATTACAACAGTTTCAAACAGAAGTATTCATTGTCGTAAGCCACAGCATCAAAAAAGTGCACAAAATTTCTTGCAAGTGTTTACCAGCTACCACGCTTCGCCGACAAATTACGAAGTATGGCATAGCGGATGCTTCTCTACTACACGAAAATTTGGGCCCAGCAACGGGAAAGTATGCAAGGCTGTGCAAGATTTCATTGAACAGTCAAATATATGTACATAATAATCTCAGTTCCAAAGGTTCTAAATAACCATTGTATGGTAATGCTGTAAGCTTGTATGGTTAGATTTGGGTGCACGTTAAATTTATGAAGCCCTCCACTACAGCGTCTCTCATAACCATATATGGTGATTTCGGAACGGTAAACTCCACATTCCTTAATCATTTAACCAATGTAGTCTGGTGATCAGGCCATCGTGTCAGGCCGCGTTATGTCATCACGACCTCACAAGTTTCTCTGCCGCCATGGTTTAATCGTATAGGTTTTTTTTTTCCATTCCTCGTGTTGACGCCACCACCGGTGATTTGTCAAGAACTGCAAGTGACATGCACGAGATACTAACTGCTTGGCCACGCGTATACTCGTTGCAGCGCTCCACCTTCCTGAGAGGGAGCGGGCACCACAGCTTTGTGTAGCCACTATATGGCCCTTTCCCTTCATACAGAGAGAGCACGGTACTGAGTCTACTTCCAACACCAGCTAAACCTTTAAGGCCACAAGGCTGCCGCCATGACGTCACGAAGCGGCGGTTGCAGCTGCTCGCCACCGAGCAGTGAACAGGCTGCGTGAAAAGTGTTTTTTTTTTAAACCTCACATATTTTATTGTATTTTTTTCTCTTCGTGCAGTAAAATGAGCGCTTAATATTATGGCCTTATGTTTATTGTCTGGTGCTAAGCAGATAGAGTTACATGTGGCTCCACAAACTCGACAAAAAAAAAAAAGAAAAAGCACACACTAGAGAAGCACAGCGACGCGTTTGTGTTTTTTCCCATTCATACTGGACGTTGGGGCAATAACCCATACTCTTTTCTTCACACATTTCTGATCTCGAGTAGCGTTTGCAAGAAATCGGCAAACTAATTGGCCGGTTATTTATTAAATGAAAGAGAGATAATGTCATCACAGGTCTTGTGACAAAGATCGCGTTTCAGAAAGGTAGGAGACTGACGGCATGCTTTCTGAATGGCTTTATTTACAGGAAAAGCATGTCAAGAACTACTTCTTACTCAGCCTTTCGAGATTTAGAATGATCCACCAAAATCGTGTCATTCATTCCACAACAGATTTTTTTTACAAGAATGTTAGTGATGCACGTACTTCAGCACCAGTTCTCAAGAGTGTCCTTCATCACAGGCATCGAATCTGACGCCTCGTCGTTGCATAGTAGCTCAACGATGAGGTGTGATACCACTAGCTTGCGCTGGTTTGAGAGCTTTAAAAACACTAATAAGCTTTCAATGCAGTGCGAAAAAGTTAACTTTCTGCGTCTGATGTGGAAAGCTAAGCTGCGACGCGCTGTACTGTAAGTGCATCTTGTGCACGGTGAGAAGTTTCCGCTGATTTCGCAAGTGCGGCCTGGATAGCTGCCGCTTCCAGCCGTTTTCGCTTGTAGTCGGTGCTTCTTCTTCTTGCGCACTTAAAAAAAAAGCCGGACAACTCGGAATTTTTGATGGAATTCTACCCGGAAGAACACGCAGACTGAGAAATGGTGTGGTCACCGTGCGCCCCGTTTCTTCGTCAATGTAGAAGCCCCATGTGTTATGCCCTTGGGCGTGAATAGCAGCTCTCACACTTACAATATAAATAAATACTCGTTTATCCGCTACCTTTCTGCAAAACGACCAATATTCTGCACTATTTCAGGATGAAACACTGCGTACGTGTAATGGCACTGTGAAATATAAGAACATTCTTCAGGACAACTCACCTTCGAGTACTGCGTTAGAATGAATATGTGTCGTGCAATTGTACGCAGCTATTTTCTGCGCAGCTCGTCGTCTAGCGGAAATCTGAAAAAGCGCGATAATTTCCATGGCACAGAAGGACAGATAACTTGTTCGGGATAAAGTCAATGCGCCACACACAGTACAGCACTCACGACATCTTCACAATATCGCAAAGGCGGCACCGACGAGGACCGAAGTATCTGTTGTTACACCTAGACGCAAACTCAGGTGCACGCTGTGCCACCGCACTACCTGTTCTCCGTCTATGAAAATAGAGCCCTTCTGACTTCAACGTTTCCCCGTTGAAAGTCAGTATTTCACTGAAATGTAACTATACTAAGATTAATATGCAACTTTGCTTGGGCTTTGTCGTTGATTATTCAGACAAATGTAGCGAGTATCTAAACGACTACCAGCGCACGTGTTTCAATTACTACTCATCCGCGCACACCGACGTTCCCTCAAAGCCACTCGCCGGGAAAGCTTATTTTCTCCATCGTCACAGCCGCCGCCGTTGGTGACGTCACCACTCGCAATGGAAATAAAGCCCTTCGGCCTTGAAAGTCTAGGCTGTGTTGCTACTTGCAAGGTGTTGACGCGCTGCAAGGCATACGCGTGTTCAGGCCGTACAGGTATGATCGAGACAGCCCCGCCGTGGTGGTCTAGTGGCTAAGGTACTCGGCTGCTGACCCGCAGGTCGCGGGTTCAAATCCCGGCTGCGGCGGCTGCATTTCCGATGGAGGCGGAAATGTTGTAGGCCCGTGTGCTCAGATTTGGGTGCACGTTAAAGAACCCCAGGTGGTCGAAATTTCCGGAGCCCTCCACTACGGCGTCTCTCATAATCATATAGTGGTTTCGAGACGTTAAACCCCACATATCAATCAACAGGTATGATCGAGACAGCCGCTAAGACCACGCTACGATAAAACACTCCCCAGAAGTAGGCTGCAGTTTTGCAGCCATCGAGTGCGCGAACATAAAACGAATCGATGCTTAGCACTATGTAGAGGATATTCACCGACGCTTATGGCTAGTGTAAGCTTCGTCTTGGGGCAAGGCCAGCTGTGTTTGACGTTTCGACTATCCTCAGTTCAAGCATTGTAACATTGACCAGGATTTGGATGGATGGATGGATGGATGCTATGAGCGTCCCCTTTATAACGGGGTGGTGACAAGTTTGCCACCAGGCTCGACAAAAAAAAAAAAACTTTTTTTCTTTTTTTCTTTTTATGTTGGCCTAATGCCTCTATTTCGATAAATTCTATCTTAATGGAAAAAAGGTAAATTTTCAGCTTAAGTTCTCTGCCATTTACGGCACACTGTCCATATTTTATTTTTCCAATATTTATTTTTGTCCTTTCTCTCTAATTTTCTGCCACCAATACTCTAACCATCTCTGGAGACATCTGCACGTAGCGCCACCTCTCGTCGGCAGCGTGCAATAACTGAATGGCGAATAATTGAAAAAAGTCATAGTTCACGAATAGTGACAGTTATTAAAAACGACTCCCGGTTATACACAACAGAGACTTGTATGAACATTCTGGGAAAGTTACAGTGTCGCACAGCAAACAGGGTGGCTTCTCAGATGGTTTAATATTTAACAATAGGATGCCACGCATCTACGTGTGATGTTCAATTGTCCTGGGAAGTCGCAAGTTTAGTAGTGCAATGCTGCAATTTTACTAAAAATGTTTCAGTACGTCAGCTTTTTAGATCCGGGAGTCATTTTCGATAACTGGCTTATTTCAAAAGATATGATTTTTGTCACCTATTTCTCATTCAGTTATGACAGGCTGGCATTCTAGTCACCGAGAGATTGCATCACGTTCAGATGTGTCCGATTCCTGGGGACGATAATAATAATATTTCAGGTTTAACATCCCAAAACCACCGTATGATTATAAGAGAAGCGGTAGTGAATGGCTTCGGAAATGATGATCATGTAGTGTTCTTGAAGGGGCGCTGACATCGCACAGCACACGGGCCTCTGCCATTTCGGCTCCAGTATAGCACTGCAATATGCGTTATAAATTGTCACAGAAGCAGCCAGTGCTCGGGTGGCGCATTGCAGGCACCAAGAAGGCGAGTCGCAGTGTACATGCCAGCGCTGCATGCGCACCGATCGGGGCGCACGTGGCGGTGGTGAGGCCAGTGGCTCGCGATACAAACAACACACTCCGCTCTCTTTCGTTCGATCTATTGGTTACATCGACGCCACCAGCCAGAAGCAGGGACGGGCGCATAAGAACTTGGCTTTACAACGTGCTTGTTACAAAAGGTCAGCACACTAGGAAAACTTAGGTCCAACACTTATAATATTATGTTTTTAGATGCCAAGCAGCTTAGGGTCGAGCCCAATCCGGTGTGTGGCGCGCCCTCTACACATGCGCGTCCCCTCTCTTGCCTCGGAACGCTCACGCAGGGAGCGTCTGCTAACCTACGCTCGCTCCCTCCTCTCTCTCCAGTAGGCATTCCTTCCCGCGACGTTTACACCCACATTTCTTACGCGGATCTCCCTCTATCTCTTCGCCAACTCAGGCAGCGTCTTCGAGCGAGTTTCTTGATTGAAAAAAAAAAAAAGCGACTGTTCGAGCGGCACAACCGTTTACTGGCCACTCCGTATATATCGGCACTTGATCTTGACCTCCAAGGTAGTTTCGGTGGAACATTTCTGCTGTGGATTGTTGAACAAAAAATCGCAGCGTGCGTGTCAACTAAAAGTGGACTTCGGGTCTCTGTGTTCAATCAGTCTTCCGTGCCTCATTGCCCATTGGTAGCTATCGCCATGTTCCAGTAGCAAACACCGGCCCGTCCCTACGTTCTTTGCGCCTCCCCAGGTTTCTCACCTGCGCAACACCGCGGTGAGCGCCAGCGTCAACGCTGCCGCGAGTGTAGTGGCCAATGCTTCGCACCTATGCATGTGTCCCTTTAGTAGGAGGTGGTCTAATTTTTTATAGCGTTTCGTTGTAATCATATCCAACGGAATTAAGGTTCGTTTCCTCTAAAAAAATTTTTATAGCTTCACAGCTTCACTTTCTTTGCCTTGCCGTCGTTAATGTTAGCTTTCCTGCTACTTTTTGTTCTTCGTGCCTACCTTTCTGCAACTAATCTTCGAGTGGTGTTTTAGTTGGCTTCGTGTGAGCTAACAAGCACCCGAGCCTATGTCCCCGTATTCGGTCTCTCGTTACTTGACCCGCGCATGTCCTTTGCTCTTTCTCGCGTTACAACTGCGCGTTCTGAGACCACCCGGCGTCACGCCACCCAATAAATCGATTACATTATATTGTCATTATATGCATTTCCTCTTTGTCTTTCCTTTCATTAATTACTCTTTCTTTATCACTGTTATCCAACAACTCTCACCAGTCTTTACGACTGAACGCTTGTTTGTTACCATATCGCGTACACCCGTTTATTTACTGATGGGTCTCTTCTCACTTTCCATCCGTACACATACCGAAATTGTTTCTATCTATTCCAGTCTGCTCTCTTTCGTGCTACTGATTGCGTCGTTAGAACTAATTTTCAGATCGCCAGCATCACTGCTGAATTGAGCGCCATCGCACGTCTTCATGCCGTACATCGAAGTGTAGTCTGTACTTGGTTATTATTATTGGGCTTGCTTGAGATATACGTAGAATGTAGGATAATAAAACAAGTTATGTAGACTAAAGGAGGGCAATTATCACCACGAGCTAAAGCATCTTCTAAAAGTTAGTAGGCAACACTGCTGCACGTTACTCTTACAACACGTCATTTTATGTGCAGCCATGTAATCAAAAAGCAGGTGAATTATGATAATCAAATAATAAAAATAAAATAGAAAACTTATGGATTAGTAACATGACATTGGCTTGCTTAGTGGTGCATTTGTTTTGCAATGACAGAGCTGTTAGCGAGGCAATTTATTTTCAGTCACAGTTAACTTAAGTTAAAGCAAGTAGGTTTCAGCGAGTATTTCATGGTTAGAGAGAAAAATGAATATTTCAAGAAAGTATTATTGGAAGAGTATTCGGTCAGTGTATGGCGGGTTGGTCGGTCAAGTGAATAAGACCTTGAAGTTTGTGGAGACAGTTTCGCTAAAAAGGCTTACCCTACGAAGTGACCGGGAAGGGACGCGATGCTCTTCACTGCTTTTGCGCGCAAAAACGCTACGGCTGGGTTCAACGACACGGCACAGAGATGGCACTCGAGGCAGGTCGTCAACAGACATGGGTGTGTTTACCCAAAATACAGCACAGTGCGACAATCATGGGCATGCGGGCCGGCAGGGAACACCGCAAGGCCGACCGAGTGTACGCTTGCCGGCAAGCGCTAGGGCTATCATACAAAGGGCAGCGCCGCCTGTAGAGCAGCTCGTCTACCTCTCGGGCAGGCCTGTGTGCATCTGCCAGGCGGTGGCGAGCGCCGGACGAACGCAAGCGTCCGGGCCAGGAACTGTAATGGGGCGGACAATGAGGATCCGCGGAGCACCATGACGTGTGCTAGCGTGATGTAAGGGGGAGGCGCGTTGTCCAGGCAAGTTCGGACACGCGTCTCCGTAGAGGGAATACCGACACACAGCTGGCGCCAGACAAAAATGCCTGGCAACGCAACCATAGGGGCTAAGTTCTCCACGTTCAAGGCGCGCAGGGCCGCGCTCGCGCTAGCACGGAAACGAGGCGCCAAAAGGGGAGGGCGCACTCAATTCCTACATTCTCCCTCCTATAAATGCCGATTCGAGCTTGCCAAAGACGCTGCCGAGCCCAAGTAGCAAAGTTGGCTCAGCCGCAAAGGAGCTGGCCAACGAGGCAACGTCCATACAGGAAGGTGTCGCCTCAACTAAGACCAGGACGGAAGAAGAGTGCCACACCACACAGGAAGGTGAGGTAGTCGCCCCCATTGCGAGTCCATGGTAGGTCATGGTCACACCACAGTTCCACCAAAAGTTGCACCACCCCAGAGGGAACCCACTGCCGGGAAAGAGGTTCGCTGCACCAGAGAAACAGGGCGAGGCCTCAGTACAAGCGCAGACAGCTCGCTTGAAGTTTACCGGCCTGGTTAATTTGCAGCCGGGAACGTGTGAGGTGACGCTGCAAGATGCGTACAGCAGCCAACCACCGAAAATTGTTGGTGCGAGGGCTGGTTGGCAGCCAGGAACGGAAGCGGGAGCAACCATGCTCGTGCCTGGGCCAAGGATTCAGTGAGCAGACGAGCCGCCGAAAGCGGCCGCTAACGCCGCCAGTTGGGTTGTCCTGGAAGGTGGTGCCAGCAGGCAGAAGGTGGGAACCATGCCACAGCGAAGAAGACCAGGGGACAGCAGGCCACCGGTCAGGAACAGGCTGGCAGCATGGTGGACAGGTACTGGGAGACGACTGGGTGACGGAAGAAGCGGACGGAAATGCCCCCGTCATAGCTGACTTTCTGAAAGGAGCGCCTACCTGACGGTGCTACCCAACAAAGGGGTGCTTGCCAGAGTTAGGCTCGGTTAGACGATGCCTATAAGAGGGTATAAGAGCGCCTTGTGCAACTTCCAGACGTGTGTCCGCGAACCGTAGTGGTTCATTTCTCTTGAATATTTTAATGATAATGAGCGTCAAAGTTAACGCTTGACCAAGTAGCACAGCGGCAGAATGTTTAGAAAGTCTTACGGCCACTCGCATCTCCGGCCAACCGCTAGTCATGGAAACAGCCTCCGACGGCTTTCATTTCATTTTTTTATTTCCTTAAAGACCCTCGAGAGGGTATTACATAAGGGGTGGGTAACATACAATCGATATTTTTGTCGCAATGATAAATTTGAAGTTACATTTGAAATATTATGCATGAAGCTTGATAGAGAGTTGATTGTGGCGATATCGTGAGAAAGGCCATTCCAGTCTTTTGCTGCTCTGGGAAAAAAAGAAACAGAAAATGTTTTAGTATGGGCACGCGGGCGAAAAACTTGAAGCGCATGACCGGTGCGACAAGATATGTGAGTTTCAGGGATAATGTAAAGAGGGCGGTTAAGTGGAGAGTGAAAAAAGCTTTTGAAACAATGAGAGGGTTGCGATGCGTCGGCGACATGATAAAGGGGATAGGTTACACGCGGCTTTGAGGGAGGAAACACTGATGTCGTATGAGTACGAAGCATGAATGAATCTAGCTGCACGATTTTGAATGGATTCAAGGGAATTTGTAAGACAAACAACCGGTGGGTCCCAAATGGGAGATGCATATTCTAACTTAGATCTAACTAATGATGTATAAGCAAGTAGTTTTACATGACACGGAGCGCTGCGTAAGTGTAAGTAGCGTTTTAAGAAGCCCGGGGTTCTGCTAGATGTTGGTACGATTTTATTAATGTGAGTGTTCCATGACAAATTGTAGGGTACAGTGACTCCAAGGTATTTGTAAGTGGTTACTGATTCGACAGGGACGTTAGCTATGTGATAAAAAAAAGCGAAGAGGGTTTAGATGGCGAGTGAATGAGATTAGTTTTGATTTAGTAGGGTTTAAGGTCATAAGCCAGTCATCACACCATTGTCTCGTAATAACATTTGATCAGAAGGGTCAGCGACAGTACGATAAATAACACAGTCGTCAGCAAACACGCGGCAATTTGAAGATACGTGCATCGAAATGTCATTAATAAAAATTAAAAATAAAAGAAGACCAAGGACAGAGCCCTGCAGTACACCCGATGTTACCGGAAGAGGGACAGACAAACTATCATTTGTAAACACTGATTGCATGCGGTTAGTGAGGAATTATTTTATGCAGTTAAGTACATAAGGGTGCAAGTTTAACGAAGACAGTTTTAATATTAAACGTTTGTGGGGTACTTTATCAAAGGTTTTCGCAAAATCAAGGAGTATAGAATCGGTTTGTTTGTTAATGTCGAGGTTGGCATGAAGGTCATGAACAAAGATGGCAAGCTGGGTTTCGCAAGAGTGGCCCCTACGAGACTTATGTTGAGAATGATGAAAGAAGTTATGGGAGTCAAGAAAGTTTATGACGTAAGAGTAAAGGACGTGTTCCATGAGTTTGCAGGATACGCTGGTCAAAGAGATTGGTCGGTAGTTTAGTGGAGAGTTCCTGTTACCATATTTGAAGACAGGAACGACCTTTCCCACTTTCCAATCGTCTGGGATGATGCCTGTTGAAAGAGATTGCGAAAATAACAAAACAAGATACTCCGACGCAATGTAACATATATTTTTCAACAGTTTGACATTAATACCATCTAGTCCAGATGCTGATGACAGCTTCAGAACTTTCGGGGATCGTTAATTAACATATTGGACAAATCGTTGTAAAAAATTTGAACTTAGCCTCACGGATAGCCGTCAGGTAGGTTTTTTCGGCCTCGTAGTACTTATCCCAGTTGTGGTAGCCTCCTTTTAGCTTGGCAGTCTGAAATGTACGCCTTTTCTTGTTGTCTAGTTGGTGCAAACACTTATTAAACCATAGCTTATCACTGTTAACACGAATAGTGCTTTTAGGGATGAAGTTGGCTATTGGTTCAGTCAGCTTTTGTTTGAAAACTAGCCAGTTCTCCTGAATAGAGCAGTGGTCAAATTTTGATTGATTGATAAGTGGGGTTTAACGTCCCAAAACCACTATATGATTATGAGAGACGCCGTAGTGGAGGGCTCCGGAAATTTAGACCACCTGTGGTTCTTTAACGTGCACCCAAATCTGAGCACACGGGCCTACAACATGTGGTCAAATTATGACTGAAATGTCTGAAGAAATACTGTAAGTTCATTATTTATAGCATCGTAGTTACCCTTAT
The DNA here is from genome assembly GCF_043290135.1 of Rhipicephalus microplus. Taxonomy (NCBI): domain Eukaryota; kingdom Metazoa; phylum Arthropoda; class Arachnida; order Ixodida; family Ixodidae; genus Rhipicephalus; species Rhipicephalus microplus. The sequence goes on from NC_134710.1 coordinate 6,348,480, forward strand.
CGTATAAGGTTGTAACATTCTTTTGTATGTGACGAGTAACAGGGCTGAAACTAGTCTGCATGTATAACTTTGTGGTCATTGATCTCATGGAGATAGTGAATTGAATACAGGCTATCAGGACTAGTTGTTAGTATTAGATCCAAAATATTAGAGGAATCGCGTGTGACACGCGTTGGCTCCGTTACTAACTGTTTTTGGTTGTAATTAAGAACAACACTAAGAAAATCACTAGTTTCTGCTGAGTTAGTGGTAGAAGTGTCATCTTCCCAGTTGATACCAGGAAAATTGAAATCACCGAAAAGAACAATTTCGGCTTTAGGATGCTTTGATATAAGCGGGTTTAAAATGCTTTGAAGTGCGCGAGAAAAGTTAGGATTGTTATGTGGAGGCCGATAGCAAACACCTAATAATACAGATTGCGGCAGTGCCTGAACCAACACCCACAAAATTTCCAAGTCTGAGTGGATGTTAATAACGGAGCATGGCAACTGATTACTTATTGCAATGAGGACACCACCCACGCGACAGCCTGTGTGATCTTTTCTATAAGCATTAAAATCCGGTATATCGGCGAGCACTTCCGCGTTGGTGACGTCATTTGTTAGCCACGTTTCCGTTAGTATGAAAATACTGCTATCTGATAACTTGACAAGGTGAGACAAGTGATCGCGTTTAGGCATGAAACTTCGATCGTTCGTAAAAATTACTGAGAAAGAAAGGTTAGCTTTTGGTTTAGGGTGACAATCCGTGGATTTAGTTTGACTTCGACATGATTGCTATTTAATTTCTTGCACTGTTTTTGAGGTTTCATTGAACGAGTAGCGTTTCTAGCCTATGTGTAGTGTTTTATAGCGCAATGAAAATGGGCAGGTCTTCTGCTTTGCGAACTTGACCAAATGCCTTTTAGCATTTTGAACACGACGTGAAAAATCCTCTCCAATGCTGTAGGTCGTCCCTTTCCGCCTACGTCCGCTTGAAAGGATTTCGTGTTTTGTCTTGTGGAAAGTGAACTTCGCGATTATTGGCCTGCATTTGTTGACTGAGTGGCGGCCCAAGCGATGCACGCGATCAATTGCTTTAGGGTTAATGTCTATGCCTATTTATGCCGAGACTGCGGGGTACCCTCACCTTCGAATACTCCTGGGGAGCTTTATCAGGCGAGATGGTGCGCAGGAAAGCTTCACCGGCAACAGATGCGAATGCAACGTGCCTGCAGCAGTACCAGACTGCCTAAACGGTACCCGGCGCCGACAGCAGTACTGGACTGCCACTTGGCGCCTGCTCCTTTGGAGCACACGGATCGCACTGCTGTTCCTTTGGTCATGACACCTGATTTTCGACCTTAATCTGTATAGCGTGGGCTCATCCTTGTACATTCAGACAAGCTGGCGAAATGGTAGCGCACAGTGGTCGGGCCCTTCATTTATAATCAAATATTTTTATAAATGAGCCAGTGGCCTGAGAGTGGGGCAATACTGGCGCGCTCGCTAGCTGTGACGTAACGATCCGCTTCTTGGGCGAGCTGCTGCACGGTCTGCATTCCGGAGGATGATAGTGTTTCTTGGTCAGCTGCGCTTGCAGTCGAGCTGTTGCTGCGTTCTTGAACCTGCCACTAGGACTAAATGACTTCCCGGGGTTGAAACAGTGCCACCATGTTCTAACGTTCAATGCCACGTTCAATACCACGTTCAATGCCACCAGCACTGCTCCTTATGGCTTGTGACGTCACGCACTCATGGCGAAATGGCGGTCGCCGGCGATGGGCGAAGTATACAGCCGACGACTTCTACGGCTTATTTTTGACTAAAACAATCTTTAACAGTCTAGTTTTCACACGTGTACAAGCATATTTTACCCCCTACCTTCGTTTCTCGCTGAAAATTGTCAATTGTTGGGTGACCATATCATGACCCCTTAAAAGCGATACCGGCCAGCATGTTATTTCACTGAGCAAGTGGATAAAGGGAGCAGAAGGCAAGGGCTAAACACACGCCTTCTGTCACTTCGGCCGATTTTAAATTCACAAAATAACAATAAAAACAAATAAAGAAAACATGAGTTTGTTACAGTTCAATATATTTTCTTTATTTGTAAAAACTATCGAAAGACTATAAATGCGAACATCTAAGTTAACCCTCTCGACTCAGGCGTCCTATAAAAGAACAGGAATGAATTTCGCTGCTAAATGTGACATAAATAGGTCAGAAATTGAAAAAGATTTTCGAACTATCCTCAATACAGCAATAAATTAGGTTATAGCCACTGGGACGTCTGCTCTGCGGTATTTGACTACATAGCTGAAACGAAGCAATTGCCATATTAGTGTGCATTTATCTACTTATATCATTCGTTTTGAACCCATCACTACCTCTGTCTCAAACGACATCTGATAGCCTGCATCCTTGCTCAAATATTCTTTTTTTCGATTATTTCTTTTTATTTATATATATAAATGTTTTTCAGTCCAAAGTTACTTTGTGTTTGTAAAGCCATAAGCCTTTAAGTTAAAGATCCTGCCGCCCGGTTCTTGGTCCATCCCCCTTTGTAGGTGTGCGCCACTAATACAAGAATCATAATCATCATCATGATCATTATCACCTGCGCAATCATAGGTAGTACTTTTTTCGCCATCTTCTTTGGAACTATGCAAAATGGAAAAGGGCGGAATGCGATAACGATGACACTCGCCACAACCAAATAATAAATTATACCTTATTGGTTAACAATTAAATCAGTATCTATCGTATTTTTCATGTTGTGTCGCTTGGTTAGCCTCCCTGCCTTTCTTCTCTACTTATATATCTCTCTCATGTTGTTTCTAAGATGTTTAACTTGCTGTTTACAAAGATCATTTTAACAGTGGCCGAGGTTGATTGATATATGGGGTTTAACGTCCCAAAAGCACCATATGATTATGAGAGACGCCGTAGTGGAGGGCTCCGGAAATTTCGACCACCTGGGGTTCTTTAACGTGCACCCGAATTTGAGCACACGGGCCTACAACATTTCCGCCTTCATCGGAAACGCAGCCGCCGCAGCCGGGATTCAATCCCGCGACCTGCGGGTCAGCAGCAGAGTACCTTAGCCACTAGACCACCGCGGCGGGCAACAGTGGCCGAGGTATATTTTGCAACGATGACAAGCTAATTGTGACTCGATCTCTGTTCCGTGAACTTGGGCCTTCTCTTTCGGATATCCTTTCCTTTCTTCTCTACCCTTCGTGCACCCTCTCCCCACACCTTTAGCTTTCTTTTGAGCATGCCTGTTTGACACAATTTCTTCCAGATTTTGTAATCTCTTGTGGCCTCATTTTAAATCGCTCTGAACTTTCGCATTTGTACGCAACTAGTGAAACGGGGTTCGCGCATGGTGCCAAAGCCTTCGTTGACCACATCGTTGAAGAACTCGTGCTCGAGGTGGATCATTTGTTCGCGTATGAACGCTGCATTATTGCTCCTATTAGTGCTATGGTTTGTCTTTCTGGCCTCAAAAATTAACGCTGACTTCCCGCTGAACACGCAGCTCATCTGACCCTATTAAATGCATGATCCCCACCTTGATTCAGAGATATTTAGATGTACTGGTGTAAAATGAAACAGTGCGTTGTCGCAAAATCAATGTACGCACAGTGTGTATGAGACACTCACAAGATGCATATAAATAGTTTGTAGCAGCCTTTGATTGCAATACATCAACTGGCACTTGTTATGTCTGTCCTATTCTTGATCATCTGCTCCCATAACACGTAAGCCACATTGTCCGGCGTCAGATAGAATAACTCTAATGGGTGGGCGAATGAGCACAAAGAAATTTTCGGCGAAAAAAATTTTTGACGAAACTTGGTTCATATCCATGGGACCATAATCCTAATATAGTCATCTTTGTAAAACATGCTAGTGATCTCTTGTGCACAACATAAAAAAAGGTATATCACGGAATATGGTTGCGTGCTTTGGGACCCTTCAGCAAACATTGATAAAGAAAAAAGGGGCAAAATCTTGGAGCCCCGTGTGTTTTAAATCACTACACAGACAGCTTAGCATGATCGCTGCTTAGCACACACTTAGATGGAAGCTGCTTTGCGAAAGAGAAAAAAAAAATGGATGATGCTACCTTTAGTGGGAATCGACGATATGTGGAGCACGAATGAGTAAGGTTGTTATTTCACTTTAAAATCAGCAGAACGTTATAAGGTGGACGGACGTAGTGCACAGTAAACAAGAGTAGAAGTGTTATCCGCACTTACGTATCTACATAAGATGCAAATATGTTGTTTATAGTCCAGTAACGACGGCACCATTGACGTTTCCAATATTGGCACCAACAGTGGTAGGCACGTAAATTATGCCGTACAAGACTTCCACGTCATGATTATTCATGTCATGAACTCAAATGCGCCTGGATTTGTGTTCATCGTTCATTCACGTCACGTATTAACAAATACGTTAAATGTGAAGCTAGTGAAACAGCCGCGAGCTCGCTTTGAGCGTAGCATGCAGCCATGTTTTATATGACACGCATATCATGATTGTCATGTTTGGACGTGTCACTTTGTCGTCCATTCAGCTGACCTAATACCAAATTTGGTATATGTGATGGTAGTGAAATGACCGTGAGCACATCATGATCGTGGCATGTAGTCATGTTTTACATGACACGCATGTCATGATTATCATTTTTGAACCAGTCCTATACCTATGACATTAATTCAGATCTCGTGTTGTCAAGTTTGGTATATTTAAAGCTCGCGGAAAGGCCGCCAACCCATCATGAGCGTGGTATGTGTGATAGATTGTGAAATCACGCGAAGTGACGTCAGTGGGAAACGGGAGAGCATGCGCCAGTTTTGTGCCCGTTTCTGTTATCACCAAGTGTGCTGATACCTATCACAGCCTTACCCCCGTATTGACAAACGCTCCCCGACTCGACTTTCACCCTTTACTCGACAGAGTTCCGCACTGCGGCGCTGCTCAGCTGAAAATGACGCTGCGCTACTCAAAAATAGCAGCAAATTACCACCGATATTCAGTGACTTTCCTTCTCTAGAGATGGCGCTCCCATCGGCTTTCTCAAGTGAAAATGAAGCGTTAAGTGAAGGGGTGCTCTAGAATACGGGGGTTAGCTATATAAGCAGTGTCCTTGTAATGAACACCTTTTTGTTCCGTGTCATTGCGACTCACGCGTCAGCAATTACAGTGGCGACGAGGCACGGTCTTACCCGTGCATGGGGTTTCGGCTGCATGGCCGTTGGCAGTCGAATTTGAGAGTTCGACCTGAGTGAAAATTAGTCGTGGGTAGAGTATGCCGAGCACTCTGAGTTCTATTGTGCAGTGAACAAGCTCACTAAAGATGAGGACAAGCGAGCTGTGTTGATCAGCTGCTGTGGCCCAGAGACGTAATCCCTCATAGCCAATCTCGTGTCCCATTGCGACAACCCACCGGGAATAAGCACGCCAATCTGAAGTCGTCCTAACTATACGCGAGGTACGTCTTTTCTAAGCGAGAACAGCAAGAAGGGGAGGGCGCCACCAACTACATCACTGTTCTGCGCAAATTATCTGAGAACTGCGAATTTGGCGGAACAAAATTTCCATTAGAAATAAATGTTGCGCGACCGGTTGGTTTTTGGAATTTGACAATGTGTTTCAACAACAATTGTTGTCGGAAAAAAGTCTGACTTTAGACACAGCATATGAATTGGCAATCACAGCATAAGCAGCTGCCAAGCAGCAAAAAGTAATACGATGCAATGCACCGGAGCCCGAATTCTGGAAAGAGTTAATGTTGAAAGCAGACATGGAAGCCAATAAGAAGCAACCAGAAAAGCAGCGGGGTTGTTTCCTCTGTTTGGGAGCGCATGAAGGATGACGTTGCAGATACAATGATTCTGTGTGTTTCAACTTCGGCGCAATGGGGCACTTAGCAAAAGCATGCCGAAAAAAACCAGCCGAAGTGGAAGCTTAGCTCGAGGACAGAAAAAAAAAATGCTGCGAAGAGCGACTATGACGACTTGTTCAGTATCTGCCAAATAAAAAGTGGCACGCCAAAGTACGTCATCACTGGAGAGATTGGTAATGAAATCCCGCCGATGGAAGTAGATGCTGGAGCGGCCAGGTCGATTATCAGTGTGAATGAATTTTGGAAGCTGGAAGTGGCGAAGCGGATCAAGGTGGAAAAGTTCGATACGCAACTGGTGACCTGGAGAAAGGAAGGTATAGACGTGCTGGGGAAAGCATCTATGCCCGTGAAGTTCAAAAAACCGAGAATTTCAGCTGCCGCTACTAGTACTGAAGAACAACGGAAACACTCTTCTGGGCCGAAATTGGTTCCAGCCTTTGGGAATCAGCCTAACTAGTCTTCACGGCATAAAGGTAGGACCTCAAGCTTTGGTGGAGAAATTCGCAGACGTGTTCACTAAAGCCTTTCTAGGCACAGATCTGCCATGAATCTGCATCGATCCAAAAGAAGCCACTCAAGCTCGGTTCCTGGAATGCCGCAGCATTCCGTATGTCATGACGGATGAAGTTGTTGCTGAGTTGAATTGCTTAGAAAAAATTGGAATTTAAAAACCCACCCAATATTTAGAATGGGCAACGCCAATCGTCGTGGTGCACGCGACAGAACGACGCCTTCCTACGATAATGCGGTATTATAGAAGCATCGTGAACCGGGCCGTAAATGTAATGTATACCCGTTACCAACAAGCGAGGGAATTGTTTGCCAGATTAGGAAGGGGACGTATTTTTTCCAAACTCGGCCTGACGCAGGCCTATCAGCAACTAATAGGTGATGAAGAAACGGCGGAGTTGCTCACGATAAATATTCAGCACCTTCACCAAATGTGAAGAGGTTTATTAGTCGTTAAGGACAGCAGCGAGACAGCGTCAAGAACCGTCCAGAGACCGGCACAGCAGTGAACCGAAGCACGAGCCGAGAGAGCCGGGCGTTGGCGATGCTGCTCGCTGCAGGCACATCTTCTTCTTCACACGTGCAAGGGCTGTAAAAGGTTTGTCGGCTACCGTGCTGAGTGTCCGTTGCCCCTGGGGTTTTATAAAGGACACAGAACATGGTGCTGGCCGCAATGCCACAAGTTTCAGTATACCTGGATGACATCCCAATTGCCAGTGAGTCTATCGAGGAATATGAACGGGTGCTTGCCGGGGTCCTCAGCTGATTGTCCAAAACTGGGCTCAGAGCCCAAGCTGGAAATTTCGAACTGTTTAACGAGAGCCTTGAGTTTCTGGGACATCGGATTGACGCTAAGGGCATCTACCCTTCAAAGGCCAAGGTCGAGGCCATCCACCAGGCCCCTGCCCTGAAGACCAAAAAGGAACTCAAGCCTTTTTAGGTATGATCAATTTCTATATTCGTTTTTTGAAGGGCAGGGCAGAAGTAGCTAAAAAATTGTATGGGTTGTTGCGTATAACCACGTACCATGCAACTGGGGTTCAGAACCCATGGAAGTATTTGATTGCCTGACGAAGTTGCTTGCCTCTAACTCTTTACTTGTGCATTTTAAACCAGATGCTCCGTTAGTGTTGTCATGCGACGAATTATCCGAGGGAGGGGGGGGGCAGTTTTGGCTCGCCGCGATAACGAAGAAAACGAGCAGTCTGTGGCGTGCGTCTAGAACATTACCTAAGGCCGAGTGTACTTGTGCTCAGATCGACCGGGAAGTTCTTGCCGTGGTTTAGAGAGGATGGGGCGACATTTCTACCAGTAATATTGCGGACTAAACTTTATCATTCTCACAAATCACAAGCCCTTGCTAGGTATCTTTCAGTGAAAAAAGCTACTTTCGGCTGTTCTTTCGCCTCGCATGTTACGGTTGGCTCTAATGCTATCAGCCTACGAATACGTGCTCGATTACAAGAAAACCAAGGATCATGGAAACGCAGATTGCCCCAGTAGGTTGCCTGCTCCCATAACACAACAAGAGACTGAAGTACCGGGTGACATACTCTTACTGGAAGCTGTCGAGTATCCCCCAGTGAGCACACGAGAAGTGGCAGCGTACACCAGCAGCGATCTCCAACTGTCCCAAGTGAACAAATGGATCCTTGAGGGCTGGCCACGCGAGCGAGTAGCCCCGAAGTATTCTGCGTATGAGGCGAGACAAAACGAGCTGTCTGTGCATCGAGACTGCGTGCTTTGGGGAAGCCGCGTAGTAATTCCTGAGGCATTGCAGAAAAAAGTGATAAGTCTTATGCACACTGACCATCCGGGAGTGACGGCCATGAATGCAATTACTAGGTCGTACGTGTGGTGGCCTCATATGGACAGAAGGATAGAAGAGCTAGTCAGGTGCTGCAAGCCATGTCAGCTAAACAGACAGAGTGAACCAAAGACACCAACGTATTTTTGGACTAAGCGAGAACAACCTTGGAGTGGAATTGACGTGGATTTCGCAGGACCAATTCAAGGCGTGCCTTTTCTGGTGGTGGTAGACGCCCAATCGAACTGGGCAGAAGTTGAAGTGATGCCGTCTTTTTATTAAGTTGCGGTCATTGAAAAGTTGCGCCAGATGTTCGCGGCGTATGGATTACCCGACCTTGTCGTGTCCGATAATGGCACCGCTTCCGCGAGCACGGAAACTCAAGACTTCCTTAAACGAAATGGTATTCGGTATATGTATACCGCGCCTTACCACCCGTCAAGTAACGGAAGGGCGGAGCGGATGGTACGAGAACTGAAATGTGCATTACGAAAACAGACATGGCACCGTACTGTGCTAGGTTTAACGTTTTTTGTTAAAAGAGCACTCTACGCCTCACTCGGCAACTGGCAAGTCACCTGCAGAAGTCATCTTGGGTGGGAACTTCAGGACTGCCGTATGTGAGCCCGGAGGTCCAAGCCATGAAGCAGCCCCCTCGTTCGCCCTCCCCACTACACCCAGCCCCACCCTGGGACCTGACGAGCCTTAGACGCCGCCACCTTTGAGGGTTCCACCCGCCAACGCCGGCCAGTGCGACGTAACAGAATCAACGGCTGAGGGGGAAGGAATGTGATATATTGTGAAATCACGCAAAGTGACGTCAGTGGGCAACAAGAGAGCAGGCGCCAGTTTAGTGCCTGTTTTGTGTTATCAGCAAGTGTGCTGATACCTATCACCTTCTTAGCTATACAAGCAGTGTCCTTCTAGCAATAAACGTCTTTTTTGCACTCACGCGTCAGTCATTACAGTATGTAGTCATGTTCTTACATGAGACGCATGTCATGATTATCGTGTTTGCACCAGTCATACACCTTCGTCATTCATTTGCGTCACGTAATACCAAATTTGGTATATGTGAAGCTAGCGAAATGACCGCGAGCGCACCATGAGTGTGGCGTGTAGCCATGACTTACATGATATGCATGTCATGATTGACACTATGTGGCCTGTCACTTATATTCACCATGCACTCATGTAATACAATGCCAGCTTTGCAATGTCATCATAACGAAACCACCGCAACAGCAGCAAGACCATGAAGTGTAAATCATGACATTTATGACATACGAGTCATCTTATGACTGTTACGTTATGCTCGTCTTAGTCATGTTATGCAATATCAATTTTGGTGTTGATTTCATTATAGATAGATAGATAGATAGATAGATAGATAGATAGATAGATAGATAGATAGATAGACGGTGAAACTCGCTGAAGTTCGCTAAGACGTGCTTCGCATTTGAAAAGTGACGACTCAAGTTCTTCCCGAACATTTATAATTCTAGATATGGCATAGACCACTATGGTACCACCTCATTATGTGTCTAGTAATGGAGATCGTGCTCCTAACGCACGCAGGCATAAGTGGAATACTGAACTATATTCCGAACTTGATGTACCCCTGAAACGATCCGTGATTACAATCGCCTCAATGAACCATTGTGCATAGTGTGGATAACGATGGCTTCGTCGCGGCGCTTTTAATTTGTGTGCTTGCTTGTTGCAGTGGCAAGTAGTACTGCCTTCTTGTGTGCCATGCTAATACACCCTGCTTCCATGTTTCTCACTAAACGTAATGCCGCTAGTTGGTGTAGGTAAGAAGAATAAATAAATATATAAATCATAACCACTGAGCTATTCCAGGCACACTTACAGAACATAACATATCCTTGTATAGTGTTACATAAAAAAATTTGACGGATCCCACCTACCTGAAAATCAACGTTATGCGAAGCATGCGGAGGGAAGGTGACCGTGTTGCAATTTTTTGTTGAGCGACTCATCATGAAGTGACGCTAAATATATGTACAAATGTTGCACGCACAAAGATATGCGTATTAGCAATATTAGAAGCTGATATGGAGCGCTGATGCTTGCGAAGGTGCTGACCCTGGACACTGCTACATAAATAAACTTTAGCGCATGGAGACTAACCAGAATTGACGTTAACCCGATGTGACGCCTGTATCAAAGGAGTACATATGTAGATTTCCCGAAGATTAGTGTCTATTTGAAAAATAGTTTCGAGACCTGGCGTAGCACTGTGGTAAAATGCTTCATTGCCACGCAGAATGCTTGGGTTCGATTTTAGCTGGGACCCTGACATTTATTCTTTGCATTCGTCAGGTCGACGCTACCGATTTCGGGTATTTATTAACGCTCACATGTTAAAATTGCCCATGTTTGGTCTCGTGGTTCCTGGGTAAATACTAAGTGTCAATCACCTGTGGCACATACCCGCATACCAGCGGCACCTACCTGCCCTTGGGTATGTGCCACTGTATGGCGGAAAGTGTTTGACGACGTACGCGACGGGATTGTGACATAATACGTGTCTTGACCAGTGCGTCATATTCGTCAAACCATCTTACGCTCCCATGCTAATTTTGGTTTGGGCCTAGTTAAGGGGTAGACCGCGAGAGCACCCAGGCGTAAACGGATAGATAGATAGGTAGATAGATAGATAGATAGATAGATAGATAGATAGATAGATAGATAGATAGATAGATAGATAGATAGATAGATAGATAGACAGATAGATAGATAGATGCGGTCAATGTCGCTGAAGTTCGCTAAGAAATGCTTCGCATTTAAGGTGATGAGAAAGGGGAGAGAGGAGGTGTAGAGATCGTAAAACAAAGCGTACGAACAAAAATACATACTCGAAAATGGAGGGAAAATACAGAGAGAGGATGAGAGAAATGTAGGCAGAAGGAGAAACAGACAGAAACAAAGAGAAAGCGAGAATAATAGTGAGAGAAAAGGAAGATGTGTAGAGAGACAAGTAGAAATAAACAAAGATGGCGTAGAAAAGAACTGAAATAGAGAGAGAAGAAGATGGCGAAACAAAGCAAAAAATAAAAGGTTCAGGTTTCTCATCATTAGTGCGACGCTAACTTACTTTTTGTTTTATTGGGGTCCTTTCAGTTATCCTTGTATCTTGTTTCCTCGAAATGCATTGGTAGTCGGGTGTACTACGCCAGTATAAACAAGTTTTGCATCTTCTAAGCTTTTTTCAGTAATTGTTACTTCCTTCCGGAAAGCTACATGTCGGCATACGTTCTTAGGCCGCGAAGCTGACCAAGGGCACGATATGAACAAGGTGGCCCAGTGAGTAGACGAGCCGGTTCTAGGTCATGGGGTCGACGTGTAGTGGCCCCGTTTGAGCGGAATGCGGCTTTCGCTCTCGGTCGAGTTTCCGGTTCCACCAAGTAGGCCAGCGCCCTCGCGACCACCGATGCGTGCGAAGGACACAACCCCGCCCGTAAGGCTTCGACTTGCACTGCTAGCAATGAAAGGTGGCGGAGAACTTACTCTCAACGGAAGAGGCATCGTCTGTACGTCATTTGATGTGTTCTCAGCAAACGAAAAACACCTCAGTCTTTATGAACAGCAAATATCTAGGTGTGATTCGCACTACCTACGCCAAAACAATCGTCATAATGAACGGATATGTGCCACAGAAGTTTGCCTAGTCCCACTGTTCGCTACCGGTCCACGAAAAGTGAAGATGGCAGCAGTTTACTCAGCAATTCGGTGCGAAGTGATGGTGGTGAGCTGACAACCCTCAGTACGTACTCACTTAGAAAGGGCAGCGCAAAGACACGGAGAAAAGAAATACAGTCCTTCTTTTCCCCGTGCCTTTGCGCTGCCCTTTATAAGTGAGTACTATGAACCAGCTAGCCCAAACTAAAGCACCTCCTGAGCACGTAAAACCAGAGAATATAGGGAACGAAGAGGCAAGCAGGCATCGAGAAAACCCTGAAGCGATTGAACGCCTATGACGACGCACTCGTGGACCGATGAGAGGTACGAGGCTCTCTCCCGGTTGTTAGGGAAACCGTGTCTTGTACTATATGACGGTGTGGGGTTTTACTCGAACTTCTGTGCACTGAGAATCAACGAAGAAACAATGTACCTAGCTAAAGCCTAGCAGCTTCTTAGTAGCAACTTAGAAACAAGACGCATTACCAGGAAGCAACATATCCCGCAGGCCGCGGGATCGAATCCCGGCTGCAGCGGCTGCATTTCCGATGGAGGCAAAAATGTTGTAGGCCCGTGTGCTCAGATTTGGGTGCACGTTAAAGAACCCCAGGTGGCCAAAATTTCCGGAGCCCTCCACTACACGGCGTCTCTCATAATCATATGATGGTTTTGGGACGTTAAACCCCACGTAATATATTATTATAAGTTTCGATAACCGTGCCTTTTCCAGCATCTGCAAGGATGCAATGCATCAAGTGGAACGTCGCGGTGTCGCATCGACGGCGCGGTGGTGTACGATGCAGGCCATGTTATTGAATGTGTGCAGCCGATGCCGTCAGTGGCGATCACATCACCGTCGCTGCTCTGGTCCTGCAAGCACGTGCACTTGTGAGCCCGCCACACAACGCTCTCGTAACAGTCGAGTGCTTTCGGAATGGTGAAATACTGCTGCATGCCTCAGTGTGCTTTGTCCGCCCGTGAAAAGGACGTTAGCTTTGACAGCAATCCTAGAGAATAGGGCTGGCCGGCCCGTTTCCTTGGAATATTTTGCTTGCAGTGCAACGATAGTGACAGTGAGGACGAGGAATGTCTGAGAAGCGCTGATTTCTGACACTCTGACATTCGAAAACAACACATGAGAAAGATTACTGCAGAGGAGAAGCTGTTTAGGTAATTACTGCAGAGAATATTCAGCAGTCAATCGACCCTTCGTGGTATCTGCTAGAAATTCAAAGCAGCATCAAATTACCAAATATGAGAAAACATGCTTGGATAGAAATTATCGTCAGCAGAGCGCAAACCCGTGTTGTAACGCGGTGAGAGGAGTTTTCAGGGGCAAGTACTGGTGTAAGTCTGGAAGGGGGAAGTTATTTATATTTATTTACAGATACTGCAATCACCATTTGGTGATTTTAGCAGGGTGGTACATGAAGTTAGTCATGAACAAATGGCAAGTACAATGACATATAATATATACAGGTTATACAATGTGTATAGGGCAAATACAAACTTCAACTGGCAATAACACACAATAAAAAAATAGGAGACTACAATTATAAAAGCATGCACAGTGGTATGTAATTGTTATTTAACAATTTAACTGGTTAGTGCACTTTCTAATTCTGAGGAAAACAATGCCAATGAGGGTGCTGAAACAATTGCATTAGTTAGTTTGTTCCACTCGACTATGGTGCGAGGAAAAAATGAATACTTAAAGCAATTATTGCGTGTGGGAAAGGGGGTTATGGTGAGGTCATGTCTCTGCCTGGTAGAGTAGCCAGAAGAAAAAGAAAAAATATCGGCTATGTCTACTTGATATTGGCCGTTAATTAGTTGGTACAGAAACTTAAGCCTTGAGTTACGGTATCTTAATGATAAAGGTGAAAGTTGAGCTCTGCTTAATAGGTCAGTAACAGAAGTCCTCAAAAAATTATTGTAGACAAAACGAACTGCTCTTTTTTGCACTTTTTCTAATTTGTTAATGTTAGTCTTAGTAAAATGATCCCATATAATAGCGGCGTAATCTAATATTGGTAAAACAATTGATTTGTACGCTAAAAGGTGGACAGAAGGAGTGGATAGTTAGTTCCGCCTAATGCACCACTTAGCCACAGCAGCTGACTGCAGTTTGTCTAGTAATGTTTGTTCAGTGAGAGTGACATCACGACATAGTTCATATTAATACCACACAGGGCTGCCGCTCGGGTATCAGAATATAACAAATAGTTATCGCTGATTGGATATACCGCGCAGGGTCCACAAAGATTGTGTGACAACCTATAGTGAATGTTCACTAAACAGCGCCAGCCGGTTTTGTTTATAATTTTTTGGTAAGCATTGCGCTAGGTGCGTGCTCGTCTTGATCAATAAACTGCGTATATATGTACGTATACCAACCAAATAAAACTGTAGTCTCAGTTGACCTGCGCCGCTCACCTGCGCTCACGACTCGTCGTCGGCTCTTTTATCTACAGGGCATTCGTGGTAGGTTTGGGACAGCGCCTCACCTGGTGTAAATGGCGTACGCCTGTAGCCTGCGTGCAATAAATAAGCTGAAGTACTGGCGAGGCGCTGAAACACGGTTGCAAAGTTACCGAAGAGAAGAGCGTATGGCGGGTATAGCAAAAGTCACTGTCAGCGAAGTGCTTGCTTGACACGGTCGATGAAGCAAAGGGGTGCTTTTTAAAGGCTAGTCTTTCTTCGGGTACCTCGACGCAAAAATTTTGGTCTGTCTGTCTGTTTGTCTGTCTGTCCACCGGAAGCGATACCCGGAACGGCCAAAAACCAACCCCGTCCGCAGCACCCACCAATATTGCTCAAGCTGCAGCTTTCATACTTGTGCGATTGTAAATTTAAAAGCGATTATTGTGCATATCTGAGGCACAATAACAAGCAGCAATATCCTGTGGTATGCCTTTCTATACCAGAGAAGGCATACAGAAGTAATTCTAAGGACCGTACCGTTTATCACGCTGCGCTGACAATGCAGCCATATGCTCAAAAAGTGTTTCCAACGCTTTTCTAAGACGACACGGTGATGGCATCTACCCGTCGCTTTGCGCTCTACACCTTATCGCCTCCGAGACAGGCGCGCACGCCATCCTTCGTTTTCGAAGATAACTGCCAGATAGCGCTCATGTCTCACGTGCCTCTATGCGCTCGTTTTCCTCCACTGTGCGCATCGAATCACTTAAATTCAGCTCCTCTAGAATACAAATCACCAAATTTCTCGCGCAGTACATGAAATAAACGTTTTGTTCACTCTCTCCAGACGCAAGAGTATAGTTTTTCGACGACATTTGCAGTGAAACATGCAGATACTGGGCCATTTTTTTTTTCCGAACCATATTCGGCCGTGGCTGAAACAGACTTTAAACCGGACTGGTTCCCCGACTTGGTGAGGCGCTCGGCCTCGTGCACTGCGTTTTGTGCATAGCACGATTTGAGGAACTCTCCGTGCTTTACCGCACTTCGTTAATAGTCGAGTGTTTCCTCGGTAACGCAAGAGCGCTCATTGTCGCTGTTTAAGTGTACTTATGCTTCAAACTATGAGTGTAGTTTTATGTTCATTCTAGCATATTTTAAGAAATCTCAATACATACCATGGCACATATGAAAATTGGCGTGGCTCTTTGGTTGGATAATTGATTTCCACGCAGAAAACCTCAGTTCGATTCTGA
Organism: Rhipicephalus microplus; assembly: GCF_043290135.1. Taxonomy (NCBI): domain Eukaryota; kingdom Metazoa; phylum Arthropoda; class Arachnida; order Ixodida; family Ixodidae; genus Rhipicephalus; species Rhipicephalus microplus. The sequence continues at coordinate 6,364,080 of NC_134710.1, forward strand.
CTCCTAATGAAATTTTTTTTATTTATTGGCATCTTCATTGATTTTTTGGTCAAGGACCAGACGATTTTTCGCTCGCGACCATTGACGCCGAAAACCGAATTTCAGCGAAACGAGCTCGTCCTTAACGGCTTTAAAGTGAAATGCATAAAAATAAGTGGAGGTGAGTCGTTTATGCGACAACGCAATTTGAGAGCATGATCAAGGCACACACTGAGAGTGTGTTGTAAAATCCAGCAGCAATGATCCAGGAGAGTGACGGGACGAGCGAAACACGTTTAGATGAAAAATAATGTAGTCGATGTTTCGAATCCGGCGTGTTAGGTGAATCATTCCCATGTCATAATTTGTTCTTGATTTGTTTACGCAAGTGTACAGCCGTGGCCACGTCTGTGTGTAGGGCGAGGGCAGCCGTCTTTGCTCTGCGGCGCGACCCTTTGCTACCGTTGCGGGTTGTGACATCGACAGGAGCATGCGCGGCCTTACAGACATGTAGGCATGGTACTATTCGCACAAACCATATCTCATGCCTAGCTCCCAGACTATTGTAAGTTAAGGTAAAATTTTATCACCGCAACATCAATACTCGAGCTAGGTAGGCTACGACACATAGTCCCCAGAATTGTTTAGTAACCTCCGCTCCATTGAAACTAAAATTCAGCTTCTAGAGGTGGTCTCGGACATACATAGCTACCTATTCCACCTCTGGGAAGCACGACATTGCCTTGTTCACCAATGGCGCCGACAAAAGCATGAGCGGAAATTGGAAGCCCTAATTACTGAGCTCAGCCAGAAGGCGGCTGAGTATACAGCCCAACTCGTGGACGCCAACTGGGTGAACATATACAACACGGAAGCTCGCCAAATGTCCGACAAGAATACTTAGAGGCTATGTCGCGTGCTCATAGACCCAACGCAGACCCATACCCAAACTCAGAAACATCTACAATCCATACTTTTCAGGGCAATACAACTCCGCTGGCGCACAAAAGAGACCAATACTTGAGCTCCACACAGCACCCCTGGGGACATTTATGCAGGTTTGGAGAATGTGGAACTAGATCACTCATTCTAGCTTTTTGAACTGTGGAAGACCCTGGCTAAAATGAAATTAGGCACCGCTCAAGATCGGGACAAAGGTACTGTGAAAAAACTAACATTCTCCTACACGACATACGAATCACCGTTACCTTATTTCCACTGAATTTGTTCCAGGCACTGCCCATACAATGGAAAACTGCCCTGGTCACATTTATACTAAAACCTAGCAACAGGGACAACCTTCGTCCATTTCTCTCACATTATGTGCAGGTAAACTGGCAGTGCGGGATCATTTGTCTGACTTCATGAAGAACAAGCGTATTTTCACGCAATCGATGCACGGGTTTCGCCCATGCAGGTCCGGGCAGGGAATTCTGCTTCAACTTGATTGCGACAACCTAGACCCTGTCAAATGCCCTCACAACGACAAGGTCGTACTCGCCTTGGACTTAAAAGGGGCATTTGACAATGTAACCCATTAGGTAATTTTAACGCACCTTTCACAAGACGGCTGTGGCTTGAGAGCGTTCGAATACATTGGGCGCATTTATGCTTACGCATACATTACAAAGAACTTCCACTTTTCCCTGTAAGAATCGAGTGCGTCCTGCCCTTTGACACCTCGTTCCCCAGCTAGCGCGAGCGCTAGCCCATGCGGCTCGAGTGCCGGGAACACGCTCACCATGTTTTCACTGCCAAGTCTTCTCGTATAACTCAAGCCGCGCGTCTGTTTTTCATGCACAGAGACACGTGTCCAAACATGCCGCTCGGTCAATACCCCCCTCCTCGCGGCACGCTGTTCCACATCGCGGTGCTTCGCCGATCCTCACTGGTCGCCCGTGACAGCCCCCTTCCCTGCGAGCTTCCTGCCGCCCAGCGTTCGCGCGCTGTGAAAGATGCGCGAGTGACCTCTCGTCCGCGCGCTTGGATGGTTTCTCCTTTGTATGGAAAGCAGTGGCGTTCCAGGCTAGTGTGCTCGTTCGGCCTTGCGGAGTTTCTCTGCTGGCCCACCAGCCCATGGTTGTCGCACTGTGCTGTACCTTGCGTTAATAATGCTGTGTTGTGGGCTAACTGCCTCGAGTTTCATCTCTTCACCGTGTCGAAGTGTCGACCAATCCGTCCGTATAGTGTCTCCGTGCCCGAGAGCAGGGGAGAACGTCGCGTGCCTTCGCGGTCGCTTCGTATGGCAAGCTTTTCGCAAACAGAACTCCACATAACTGGTGCCTAACTTGGTTTCGGCTTCCATTCAGAGCACTCCTCCTCGAAGCTCGCGTCTCTGTTCGATCCCGTGGCGACGGACGTAATCTCGTTCGATGTGGATGAAGCCTACAGCACGTGGTATGCTCGCCTTGGCGGCCCTCTGTTTTCAGCCATCGAGAGAGATCCCGTCTTTGGGGTCTCCTTTGCAATCCACTCGAATGTGAAACGGAGTCCTAGCTTAGCCAGTTTCGGCATTTCCCAGCTGTACGAGACACGCGGAGGACGTGTTTCAGGCCCCTCGAATGCGTCGTCTCCACTCGCTAGCCTTCTTTTGTGAGCAGCGCAGCTAAGTGACCAAAACAGTAAACTGGAGCGTCCCTACCTCGTCTACACAGCATAGAGTTAACATAGCACATTCTAGAAGAAAAGCTACCCATATCATCCATGCATTTAAGGCCATAGCCGCACGGGTGCCACCATGATGTAATGATACTGAGTTTTCAGGTGGTCTCACTTGCACTCGGCAGTCCAAGCTTCAATCACCCATGGCATTGCTATCGGTTTCGTGGTTCTCTGTTTCATCGCAGACTGTGACGTAAAGTCGAGCTCTTGGGTCACGGCAACTAAGCAGACGGACGACGAGACACTGCGAATCACACAAGCCGACGCATACCGCATGGCCATGTATTAAAAAAATTCAAACGCTCCTTTCCTGGCACAGCAAATTGCATAAATAACTATTGTATGTTTCCTAAATCTAGTTGATGTAAGCGTAACGTGATTTCCAATCTTTTTAACTCCCTGGAGTGCACAACAATGCATGCCACAGCAACGTGTGGAATGCATGCCACACGTTGCTAGCGTTCACACGCTCACTGTACCTTCTTTTCACGAGCGTTCTCGGTTGACCGAATCGCCTGCGAGACAGCTCGCACAAGTGACCTCGCAATTCCGACGGTCGTTTTCCTCACGCGTGCTGAGGCGATGCTTTCGGCGATTGTGAGCCACCGTGCCCGTCGTGTGAGGCATCGTGCATCCGTTGGCGACGAAACCCTACTCGTCTCTGTGCCGTTTATTTGGGTCTGGCGTGCATGGTAGTCTTCACATTCACAGTAATCTATACACAATGTGCTAAAGAAGTGCTGCTAAATATGTACTACTACTGGCACATTTTCTACATAGTTATATGTTATACTCTACCCTAACATTGACAAGTAGGGTGAAGTACAGCATGTGCGCACCCTCAAGTGCACTATCCGACAATTTGAAGCTTGCACATTTCTTCTGTATCGCGCATGGCCACTTTTCTGGTTTGATGAGGCATTTAATGCATTCGTCCTAATAAATAAAGCCGACAGCCATCGCAAAATTCAAAAGCTCCTCCACGCAACGAACGTGTGGAAGACGACGGAGAGAGAGAAAAAAATGTCCATGATAATAAGCAACAATGTTAGTAGATGGATGTGTTTTATGTCTGCGGTGCGCTAGTGACATGTCAATTAAGCTTATTCAAATATGGAATGCATTTTCGTGTCTTTTAAGGAATGTAGTCGTCAGATATGTCGCGCAAATTATCTGCATTTTCCGCTAACTGATGTTCATGAGCAATGTGTGGGAATTACCCTACTTCTAATAACAAAAACGTACTACCGCCCTAGTGCCCCACGCTTGCCGAAAAATATCGTAAATACCCTACAAATAGGGTATGTTAGCCTACGGTTGGCAGGACTGGCGGGCCGCATTAAACCACGAACTCTTCGAGTATTTAGCATTGCGTGATGGCAGGACGTCATTCTACTCTTATGCCAACACAGGTTAACGTCACTTGCCTGAAATGACGCCTGTTTTTTTCTCGAACGAGTTTCAAGCACCGACAGCAATGACACGCGGAGGGCCCAGCTCGAAATCCAATGTGATCCTGGGTGTGTTTTTCCCTCATCATGCTTACTGGTTGCTTTTTTATTTCGTTCGGTTACGCTAAAGTCTCTGAAATTTCCAATTTCGCCTTAGTATACGTGGAATATTTACGAAGCCACGTACGTCTGTGGACATAAGCCACGCATCTTTCAGCGTGCAATATGCCAAAGCGAGGTGTCTTTTTGTTCGCGCCAATGCCCTGTCACCAGTGAGCGAGAGACGTGTTTTTACAGGCGCTGAAAAAGCGTTAGAAAGGAGATAGCTACTTGAAACGAGCGTTAGCCAATAAGATTCGTCAGCCATGCTTCAATACTTTTCAGTAGTTCAAAAAGGAGAAAACCCTGAAATTCTAGGGTACGCCACTGCCAGCGCCGCCTCTAAACACAGTAATGGGCACCAAAGGGCTGTGCGCTACAAATTACGATGGACGCAACAATAAGAGCTAAATGTGAACACAACAGCAACATAGTACAGGGTAGCATTTAGGAAAGACACTACATATTGTGAAGTCTCATCGAATGTATTTCAGTGTCAGTCTTTCGGGCTTCTCATCCCGCCCCACTGTGTTGTCTAAAATCAAAACCACCAAACTCACTTTATATGGCCAGCTTATGTAGAAAACCAGACGCGATGTTTCTTCTACTGACAAATGCTGTGCGTTGTATTTGCTATCGACTCGTCGTCTTCTGGTACACTTTACGACATCCGTAAGGGCCCAATAATTCTGTCTCTTTGGTTGTCCACAGCGCTTAGGAGGAGTTTTGAAAATCCAACGCCCTTGCACCTGTAGCGTTGCAACAACGGGACTTCTCTTACACGACCTTGTTGGCCTTCGCCCTTATCTCGAGCAGAGCCACGCAGACTTCTTTCGCCGAGGACTTCGCAACCTTCGCCTGTGAAACAGAAAAAAAAAGAATGAAAGCTGCGTATGTAACGGCAGTTCGTGGCGCCGAAGCAAAAACGAACAATAATGAATGAAAAGAAATGAAAGGGATATGTATATATATAAATGCCTGGCCTGTGCGTAAGGCGCAGTACAGTCACTGCGAAAGCTAAAAAAGTGGCCCTTCAGCGGCTTTTCTGAACACTCATTGGGTAACTACTGCAAGGACACTTGCTTTATACTTACTGCGGCACTATTATTAAAATTTTTTTGGTAGGAGGCCGGCATTCGCTATGCTATCTTTTGTCATTCTTTTGAGAAATGTGGTATCCGCTAAACACTTGCAAGGAGTTTTGTGCCAGTTGTTCATGCAGTGACTTACGAAGATGAAGAAATATGCTTGAAGTGGCTATGCGCCACAGTTATAGGTGAACAATAACAAGCTTTGGTAATGAGTTGGAGCATTGGACGACCCACTCGTTAGGCTATTCGAATTGTGCGATGACTGGTTGTTCTTCCGCTGTTTTAAAACGCTTTATAAGTCGTATTAAGGCGATTGCTTTCCCGACATCAAGGCTGCCTAAGGCAAGTTTTCCAACAAGTCCCAAGCCCCGGCGTAGCTCAGTGGTAGAATACTGGGCTGGCACCCAGCAGACATGGGTTTGAGCCCCACTGTGTGGTTACGGACACCAGCGGCAGTGGCGGCGGACAACTACGGTGGCGCGTGACCCGAGTTGTGACCTCAAAACAGCTTTCGCTGTAAAATGACCAGTGAACCCCACCTAGCTTTTTGCACTTTCTCCCTTGGCTTAGGGCCACTATGTCATGCAACGTAATTTGCGGATTAACGTATCATTTAATGCCATTATAGAAATGTCCCCCAATAAAATGCAGATTTTCAGTGCATCAACTGTATGTTAAAACAGTTCATCGCCGATATATTCCTCATTTATATGCACAGAAATGTAGTAAAAAAACTGGCGCTTATTGAAGAATAACCTTTCTATTTCTCGGAAGCTACGTACAATTTGAAGCTAAGGGTCCCATAGCATTAAACGCTAATGTCATTTCGCCGAACTAAACTCCCGACTGTAATGCTTTGCTCGCGAGACCTTGGGGACCAGTATTGCGACATGTGGCGCCTACGGAGACCGGTTCTCATCAGCCCTTATGCTCCCACTGGTGGCGTGACTGGTACGCAGAAACACACGCACTCAAAAGTGTGGGTGTGTCTCCTTTTCCCAAGTGCCGGTGGCAACTAGGCTGCAGCGCTATATCGGGACTCCATTGTTTTACGCGGTAGTTTTCTGACCGCCATTCCGCCCACTAGCCTACATGCCGACGCTGAATGTTCATTCAGAAGAACTCTGCTACCGACCATTCCATCGGGCGAGGAGGACCGCACTGGCAACCGCCGCTTTGCTCCTTTCTGGAGCATGGCGCGGAGTGTGCGGGTTGATGCTTGGATGAGTGGTGTTTTCCAACAATTTTAGCATGTTTTAGGCCGAAGTGTAGATTTTATTCTCTTTCGTTTCGATGTCAGCCAGCGAAAGGTCAGCAGGAACCACTGAGCCATTTTTGATTGTTCTAAGAACTACAGAACAAAAAAGGAAACCGCCGTCTGATGCGGCACGCATCACCAAACGCGCAGCCTTTGCGGTTGCTTCACGGTACATCGTTTCTATTACTTGACAACTTGTATATTGATTGATATGTTGGGTTCAACTTCCCAAAACCACAATATGATTATGAGAGACGCCGTAGTAGAGAAAATTTTGACCACCTCGTAATATTTAACGTGCAACTAAACCTGAGCAGCATTTTTGCCTCCATCGAAAATGCAGCCGCCGCAGCCGGGATTTAATCCCTCGACCTGCTGGTCAGCAGCCGAGTACCTTAGCCACTAGACCACCATGGCGGGGTGACAAGTTGTACATCGAAAAGTGCCTCAATGTACCCAGAATGCCCAGTGTTTCACTGGGCTGATTGACAATTCGATATGGTTAGACTGAGGACCAAACATAAGCGGCAAAGTACCACCCTGTCCATTAAAGTTCGAAACATTAAAGCACCACTCGAGTAGCCACGTGTGTTGTTTTAGCTTCGTTTTATTATCATATCGTAGAATGAAGGGTTCGGTCAAAACATCTAGCCTCATAGCTCGGCTCAACACCGACAACAATCTTTAGAGTGGTGTACCGGGTATCACATTTCATTTGTGTTTTGAACCGGGCCTTGTGAAATTGGAACATTCACTGAATATGACATGAAAATGACGTGGCGGAATCCTTGTTGAGTGTACAGCTTCCGTAAGACGGCGGGATAGACCGTGCATGATGTGCGAGATCAATACCAAATAGAGAAGAAAAAGTAGTTCTGTAACTTTGTGTGTTGAATAACAACCTCTGGAGGACAATTTTTTGCGTGTTCAAGAATCCCGTATGACCAGTTGCGCAATTATATATACAACATAGTTATTGTGTTCTAAGAGCAAAACAAAAAGAAACCACGTTCTTGCGTTTGTAGATTTTTTTATAACTATCAATTCCACTGCTTAGCTTTGCGAACGACAGCCAAGACTTCGCAAAGGCCTTAGAAGTGGTAGGCGAAATTATTTATAAAATTAACTCAAGAAAGGCTCTTATGCTGATCATAGGCTCGAGTCCCAGGTGCGCTAGGTACCTCCTCGGCAGAAGAAACTCCTCTCTATTTTCACTATGCCACCGCCGCAACCCAATGAAACGCCACGACACTAAAAAGAAAAAGAGAAGAAGAAGTGAGCGCCGGCATGTAAACACCTGCATCGCTTTTTGTGTGCCAGCACCTCCCTGTAAAGAGTTGTAATTTTGCAGCAAGATGGTAAGTTGGGCCAGTTGGATTACGTTCATAGTTGAAAATTTTGTTGAAGTGCACTAAAAAACGAACCAACAAAAGAGGCTGGCAAGGACAGCGCTTGCTCTCACAACTGAAGGTTTGTTATTCAGAAAAGATATTTAAAGCGGATACATGGTCTTTAGCGCATGTGCATCTAAACAGGATGCAACACAAAACACTCTTGTCAGGGTTACAAAAATGATACATAATATGTGTCATTTATTTTATTTTACAAGTACTAGGTGTCGAAATACGCGTACTCTTTATCATGCAGCAAAATCGTTGCTTGGCTAACACAGTCATGTCCCCTCTTTCGGATGTGGTAAGATTCCACTATCTCACATGTTAGCTGATCCTCGTGTCGAAATAATATTTCTGTTTCTTTAAACTCAGGATAACATCCGCAGTTTCTACAGTGATCTGCAAGATGACTGTTGCCTGATGCCTTTCCAGATGCGCGATGTTCTCTAAGGCGGTCGTTCACGCATCTTCCTGACTGGCCTATGTAGGCTTTTCCTTAAGAAAAGGGCGTCATGTATACTACTCCCTTTACGCATTTCACGAACATGTTTCTGTGTTTTAAGGAGCAAGCTTTCGAATTTATGGGCTTATTAACGCGTGGACACAAGCTTGCTAGTTTGGTTTTTGCCGAAAAGTTCACGTCTACGCTGTATCTATTTCCAACGTGCTTTAAGTTGTGTGCAAACTTGTATGCTTTAAATACCTTTTATGAATAATAACTTTCTGAATACTTTTCTGACTAATGAACCTTCAGTTGTGAGAGCAAGCACTGTCCTTGTCAGCCTCTTCGTTCCGTCTGTTTTTAGTGCACTTCAACAAAATGTTCAGTTATGAGTTGTAACTTTGTCTGCATCAAGGTGACAATAAACGATCGAGCAATAAAGCGTTTTTAAATGCTGAGCAAAAGATAAACCACAGTTTGTGAGCAACAAGAAAATGCCGTCATCGCCTAGAAATCACTACTACGTGTTCACGCACGATCGCATGAATGGGTGGTAGTCGCTGCAACGGCATAAACAGACCGCGAGTGTAAAAACAGACCTAAATATTACGGTTCAGAAAAAAAAAATTGTATCCTCAATTGGTGCCAGCACTTGCTTTCCCTGCTAGAACAGGTCGAAATTATTTTACATTTTTCCGAAAGAGAGAGCGCCGGAAACATATGACACCGACCACTTGCGATTCGTTCGCACCGTTGCATATTATCATATTAGACCCCAAACATATAAGAACGTTTCAGAACGTCTCACAGTCTCATTTCCTAACTGTAATGCATCATTTGAAATGAAAATTTTGGGCGCCAGAACGAAAAAAAATAAAAGCAACTGCATCTCTTACCGTACGAATACGTTCTATAGAAACGCGGACTTTCACACGCTCCAGTGAGTTGCCAGACTAGCGATGGCTCCACCCGCTAAACGATATGACGGCTCCCACGTTAAAAAGGTTTATACACGCCTGTAGGATTACTTTAATTTCAATGTAAACAGGGACATCGTCTGTTGACGAGTATACCTCCCAGGTTTTACGTAACAGCAGCAGCTTAACAGAAAACTTAAACACAGTGGTTGACGTCAAGAAGACAAAGACACCCGAAGCAGGCACTTGAATTTGGCAAAATGTATTTAGGTTAACGTATCAAATCCACGAAAGCTTTCTTTTTGCGCAAACAAGATTTTGTCATCGTCATCAAGTGAAAGAAGACTTTGGTGGAGACTCGATGGAAGGAATACGTGGAGGAGAAGAGCCTGCGGTTGATTCGCTCACGTTGTTGTTTGCCCTGTCGGCATCAAAGGAAACCTCAACAGCTGCGAGAATTCAAGAAGATATCGTGCGCTCCGTCCAGTCATCACAAATGACAAGCATGTAGCCCTCCTGCTTTGCAGCACTGCGCGTATCCATGGCGATTACTGCGTTGCTTGTCAGTGATGGGCTTCATTTGAAGCCCATGACAGGGTAAAGCTTCGTTTCTGGCTTGTGTAACTTATTTTTAATATTTTCATCACATGTCTGCAAACATTGTACAGCTCACTCAAACTCACACGCGAGAAATGTTTCTTCAACCTCACTGGACTCAAACTAGCCGAAATATTACTCGCCTGATCTCACTCCGACTCACGATTCGATATGAGAGAGTCCATTAGCCTGGAATTACCTTCTTCGATCATGTGGTAATGTTCTTAAACACAAATATTTCACGTAATGGGTGCTCTTATCAGCGCCTTTTGATGTCTTTGAGTTCGAGAAGTTGCAAGCCAGTAAGGGCATTTTGCATGAATGAAGACATCAGATATATCTGTCAAGGGCTTGCCTGGAAGAGTTGGCGAGATGGGGAGGTAATTCATGCCTTTAATCAACAAATATTGAACTGGTTTACGAATAATACTGCCTTGAAATACGTGTGACTAGACATGAGTACAAATGCGAATCTATGTAAGGCTGCTAGTGATGCTGAAGATGAGTACACAAGACCGTAGGTCGGCAGAAAAATGTCGAACTCACTTAGTCTCACCCAAGAAATACATCTTTCGCTTTGAACTCACTTGGGCTCAGGCTCGTCAAAATTTTCCTCAGCCAAACTCAGCCGGACTCACACTCACGAAAATTTTCTTCAACTGGACTCGCTCGTGCTCAAAATTGTTGAAGTACTACTCACACTCACGGCTTCGTCTGAGTCTGACTGAGTACGAGTGAGTGAGTTCGCCGACTTGTGCTTATTAGCACTCCTATCGGCTCGCAGAAGTAATGCACAGTAAAAAGAATGAAAGCAGGAAAGTTTGGGGATACGTTAGCTCGTTTACTGTGCGATGCCAGCGCACGATAAAAGCACCAGGCAGGCCTGGTACGTCCCATGTTTTTTTTTTGTGATATTGAGGTATCGTTTCTTAAGTGACTTAAAATAATATTCAAATAATTCATACATCATTTGCTCCCAAGTCTTTCACTCTTTTGACTAAAGCAAGTTTATGAAAGTCCGACTAATATTATAATTTTGGTGAAGCTCTAACCGTGCAGACACAAGTTTTGAGTTAATTAGCATGTATGACAATTTGTTACACAAAAACTGCACAGTGTGTAATTTCAATTATGCTTCAGCAGCTGTATGTATTTATGCAGAATGCAAGAAAAAAATATCAACTGGTTATCTTGGAATGCATAGAAAATAATGTTACCTTAGTAATAAGAAACATAATTTTGAGATAATCAAGTTTAAAGTTAGATAACAGTGGAGAAGTGAACACACGTTGTCACAAACACTGTGCAACTATCTTATTTAGGGTGGGATGGGCTGAAATTAGACAGTGAGCAAACGTGCCATTTGGCTTTTCCAGCCTTTGAAGCTACTAAAGAAATACTTTTCTGTGTTTGCTCATTTTCAGCAATAAGTGCTGGTGCTTATTTACTTTTCTATGTGTAAAATTTGATGATTGTTCATAGCGTTCGTGCAGGAAAAATTACTCTGCTGGTGTCAGTGTTTTAGTGACCAGTCAAAAGAGGCGAAGTTTTGCTCAGCCAAATTTTCGGATCTGTGCGTGACGCTTCTGCGGTGTCAGTACAACAATCTGAGTGTTTATTCTGTTGCTTTATACTACTAGCTACATGCCACCAGAAGTACAGTTGATATGGTGCGCGGAAACAAATAATTTTTTTTTTAATTCGGTCGTGTGAAAGGGGACAAAACGTGACAAAAAGGCACAGAGTTGGCTTTGAAAATATGTTATTGAGTGAACCATCTACTTAAACTTATTATATATATTTTATTTCTTGGGTTATCAGGATTCAGGCGTACAAGAGAATAATATATAGAGCTTCCTTGGAGGAAAACGACCTGAGAAAGCACGCACTGCTGTTCAAGACATGACTCGCTCCCTTCGCGTTGCGTCATGGTTGTTCCGCGTTTCCAAAGATACTCTTCATAGACGCATGAAAAACTTGAAAGAATACGCCATGCTGTTCACAAACTCGTTTGGCATGGAGTATGAACACTATTTCCCCAGTGCCGAAAATAAAAAAAAGGCAACCACTTGAAAATTCAAATCTAGAAGAGCTTCAAAGCACGGTTGATAAAGTTGAAAGCCACAAAACGTCCGTGTAGTTCTGCATCAAAACGACGAAAATAGGCAAAAATATGCGTCAGTACGTAACTATATTTTTCACAGATGAAGCGCAAAAAAAAAAAGGTAGACAGTGAACGAAAGGCGCTACGAGGACAAGTGCTCACTTCCTGCTAAAACTTTATTGCAAGGCACCATGAACCAGGGTGAAGACAAGCAGCAGGGAATTTACTATATCCAACACCTTGCTTCAGTGCGCCTCTAACGTTCAAATAATGAATAACCCAATGAAGTGCAGACGTTGAATAAATATAACATTAGCACAAAAAAAATGGGCGGTGTTTGATATGCAAAAATTCGGAGCAGCAATGCCTAGCGTTCTGTATGAATTCAATGCGCGGAATGCAAGGACTGGCACTTCAAAGACTGCGCGTGGGCCCATTGACTGAAAATTTGAAGTGTTTCTGCAGGAAATGTTTTTTCACGCTGTTTCGTTTTGCCTCGCATGTTGGGGCAAAATGAGACATCTGGTGGATGTTTCATTTTTTAAAATAAACTTTTAAACAGTAGCAACAAGGCCATATTTATGTAGGACATACCTTCTACCCATAGGCAAGCTTCTTCATTGACGTTTTGTGGCCATGAGTGAAGTATGAAAAGTACTAACTATTTTCACATCTTTGTCAAATTTACCCCAACCTACCTTAGTAGCTACAAGCTTGGTGATAATTTCTAAAGTTAATTCTTTAGCTTGGAGCCTCTCTTACTGCTTTCCTTGGTTCTTTTGTGAGCTGTGATGCAGCTCTATCTGCAATGTATCGTCAAGTCTGGTCAAAATTTTCCAGCAAATTGACTGTACTTTGTCGAGGCTTCAATCCTATTTCCTTTGTCAGAATTTTGGATCTTGCGACACTACCATCAGTAAATACAAGAACAATATCCAATGTCGCCAACCTCAAGACTTTGAACGTAAACAAGGGCAGCACAGACTCTGCTACGCAATTAACTTGGCACTTGCACCGGGCAGTTGGCACGTATATTAGAGCACACCCGTCCTGCATGTGATCGAAGGAGGCTCAAAAGGCTCAGGAGTTCACCTGCTGGCTCAGCACTTATCGCCTCGGTTGTCATTGGGGTTTATTCGCATTTCCAAGAAAGCTTTATGTGTCACCACAAAATTTACACTTGATGATGTTTCTCACTTTCAGCATTCCTCAGCATCTGAACGTATCGACAAGAACGAGAAACACAAGGCGAAATGAAGCTAGCTGAAAGTGTTCGAACCGTTCTGCTCCAAAGACGAAGTGCGAATGCAAAGGCACACAGTTTCTTCGGACTGCCTTTTAGAAGTTACCTGACAATTTCCTACACACAGATGACTCTAGGCAAGCATTTTGACTTTCGTACAGGAAGGTTTATGAAGTTTTTTTCGGCACAAAGTGTATACGAGGAGCTTCCATAGGGGCGTTTTCACTCACTACTTCCTTTCAGACAAACTAGTTTACAGCCAAAAAATATGGTACTTAAGAAAAGCACGCATGTGCAAAAAAAAAAAGAATACCCTTTGCAAACCGTAAAAAAACGACATATCCTAGAAGTCAATGATGAGTTTGTGAATCACTGAGAACGTTCGGTGTTGCTGTAACTCACTCACACGTTTACCAAGTGGTGTACCGTTATGTCCAACATTTCTTGGTCATAACTGGTATGTTGTGTTGACTTGTGAATTTCGTTTTGCCTTGTGTTGTAGCTCAGGCGAGTTGGTCATTTACGAACTCAGCTTGTATTCACGCGTTACATATAAGAAGGGAACACAACACTGAAGTAAAGAGATAAAGAAACCCTTAACTGCGAACTGTTTATTTTATGCCATTCACATTTATTTTATACATGCTTTCTTTCCTTTTTCTTAAAGGAAGAAAAAAGCAGCTAATTTTGCACCTAGCCTCTGCAGGAAGCCCCATTTCCTTTTCCGAGAAAGCAATTGATGGCGAGCTCACACACAAGTTTCTCATATCTGCTAAAAAGTATTTTACCTAAGGAATGTGGGCATGTCCACCTTGGACTGTTAAGTTTGTTTTATTGTTTTTGTAGATTGTGATGCGAATCAATCAGGCCATCAAACATCGTATGCACCAACTCAAGCATTTTCATCTGTATGCGCCAACCGTGAAACTTTTCGTTCAGTGGTTAAAGATGCAAAAGCAAAGGTTAGCATCCCAACATGGTGGCACTGAAACCCCTCCGTAAAATGGTTTACAGCGTCGGCTTTTTTTTTATTTAACGTGTGAGCTGTTTCTGAGACCGGCCGATAACGATAAATATCTGTACACATTCGGGGAACCCCCAGAAATTGCAGTGCACTGCTAGCAACCCTCCCTATGAAAGTTCATTTCATGCGTTGTAGCTGTGTTCACGTAATCATTCATTATAGCACTGCTTAGTCGACCATATGTAGAGTACTTTCTGCATAATAATGCAAAATTGTAGACTACACAGCACTCACAATAAAGAAATCTAACCTGTTGTTTCTGTTCACGCTGCCCAGGAATGGCATGAAATAAACAGAAGTTAAGCGCCTACCTTGATCTTTACGTCTGTGTCGCGTTTCCTTAATTTATGCACTGCTCTCGCACAATTGCCAAGTTAAAGTTGTGTGAGCGGACTAAAATATTTTATATGCAAAGACGTTGCTTCTTAGCGTCAAATACATGAGATGCTTGGTATCCAGATCGGCTATATGACACTCACGAGCTCAACCTTCTCAGAATCAACAAGATTGTACCCAAGCTAGCGGATGAGCCAGATTAATGGACAGACGCGTACAGCGATTATCAGATCCGCCCACCGCGTTCGCTCTTGCCGAGGAGCAGTGCTCACTGCGCAACGCCCGCGAGCGGCACTATTCATCTCTGAGCTGAATCACACACACTATATGGACACAAACACGGGGTCATTTCGTCACGTGGTTACGATGTCTCGCGTTGAATTTCGCGCCTGCCACTGACAGTTGTATTACCGTCATGAAGCAAGCGTCCTTTTTGACATTGATGGCGGAAAATGCTATCATTTTACTTGTCTGTGCGGACATTGCTTTTACCTGTTCGTTACTGTGAAAAAAATCGTCAGACGGGTATAGTAAACAACAAAAACCTGTTCGCGCATTTAACTGCAATATTCGATAGAACCATAGCACCTTTGTTTTCAAGAGTGGCTGTTTCCGTGATCAGCTGGAAAGAAAGAAGTTGCGCATAAAGGGCAAGCACCCTTCAGCGACTGTTTTTTTTTTGTCGTCAAGAGATTCTGAGTTGCGATTTTCCTCTTTCATCGAAATTTAATTGGACGAAAATTCAGTTTACCCATGAAACAGAAGACACCGTGCCGTTTTTTTTTCATATGCTCTCATAATCATAAAACAGAGCTTTCAAACACACATACACGAGTATATAACTTCAGTTCACTCAAGACCTACCAAAAAATCACAAGGCATAAGTCTTAAAGACAGTGATGTGAACAGCCGCTATGCACTGCAGCACAAAATTTCAAAGAAAAAAAAAACATAAAAGCATACGATTGATTCAAGAATTTCAGTAAGAACGGCTAGTGAGAATGTTTTATTCAGAATGCAATATGAGATATTGGTGTTCTGGCAACAATAGATGTGTTAGCTTTTAATTTCTTTTTGGCGCCGTCGCGGAATTGTCTACGTAAGGAGAAGCCACAGAGAGGCTAAGCCGCTGTTGTTGGCGGAGCTTTCGGACCAAGAAAATGCCACTGTTTCTGTCGCCGTACAGCACCAAAAGATCGGCGGACCTCACTGATGGACGTGAACTCAATACAGCAGCTCAGCGCGCTTGAAAACCCGTCCGGACGGCAGCTGCGAGAGGCGCTGCGCTTCACAGAGACACACTGCTGTTTCTTTTAATGGCTTGTGCTGCCGATCTGAGGAAGGCGTTCCAGAAAAGTATTCGTTTCAAAGGAGGTGCGGCTGAGATAACCTTTCACTGCAATACGTTTGCGTTTTATTTTCTGCCGTGGTTTAGTAGACGTCATGAACAGTTGCCAGATATCAAAACCACGTTTTCCCGCTTGACCTGTCAAACGCTGTCCCCCTTTGCTCGGCTAATTTCTTTGCACACAGGTATCTATAACCCATTCGGAAAGTCGCGTGTCCGATTTTTTCAAAATACGGCATGAAGATGTTCATGGGTGCCGGAAACCAAACAAAAAAAAATTTTGAAGACGCTTGAACTTCATTTTGAAATGTAGAACGAGATAAGGTAATCAGGCCTGGCCCTCTCAATTTCTAGCCTCGCTTCTATTCTCAGTGCACGCGTCAACAAGGAAACAAACGAGTGTTTTCGTAACACTGGCAGTTTCGAACTATCTTAGAGTTCTTACTGCAAGTACTGTTATGTGCTCACTACGTCATAATTGCTGCTTTTGCGCCAGGCAGGACCAGGAACGCAGCAAAGACGGCTTTCTAGCAAAAAGCGATCGCTATAGGGGCCTATAACTGCCATAGGTTGCAAAGGTGGCCGACATGTGGTTATCAAAGTGCTGATGGAGTGACCTAACTCCTACTGCAACGAGGTTCCTGTCTTCATTCAGCATAGGCGTAAACCGCGTCAGGACGCCGCTTAGAAATACACATAATGCGTCTGCTACCATGGCTGCAACAGCGCCACTGCTTCTATATACTCCCGCTGAATCTACCTCCAAACTCAGTGCAGGAATTGGTCTCTGAACTGACCGTGCAGAATGTCTGCACTTGTTTTAAACGAATGGATCACTTCAGAGGGTGCCGCCTTGCACCACCAAAACAAATAGTCGAATACGGCACCACATGAACCACTTCAGGCAGTGCAGGTAAATCGAACGGACCGGTAAATAAGGGCTGCACATCTTGGGCCTTCTCAGCCTTGAAGAAGCCGGCCCGGCTTGTAAACGCCATGGTTCTCCTAAAATATAATTTGCCTAAGGTTTTCTCATTCCGAAGTTAGCTTTCAAAACTATTCGAAGGTGACGCCTGCCATTCTCCAAATTGTTTTTCACAGTACATTTCAAGGGACAAAGACATGATGAAATGCGTGTTAACTGTTACTTATTGTGCCATTCAGGCATTCGCGAACAACACTTGACATAATGGCTGCAGTGCAACTGTTTAAATGACAGGTTCGGGAGTAAATCGATCGTTCAGAATTTGCTAGAAACGCAGATCAGCATCAAATGACCTACTTTGAAATATTCGGGCTCTGATTGTAGTCACGGGAGCCTCTTCTGCTTTTTCCTATTCTTGACGGCAAATATAAAAAGCAACTAAAGAGATTGAGAAAATAATCGCCGAGGATACCAAAACAGAGTGGACGTACACAAATCTACCTCGATTGTTTCAGTTAGGGCTTGCTAAGGTACGAGTCAAATCAACCGGAAAAGAGAGACACAAACCCAAGAGCTGGTGGGATCAGGATCAGGAAGGAACCACCTCAATTTTCCAAGTAATGAGACAATTATGGAACAGAGGTTTATAACTGCAGTTCAAGGGGTTGGACTAGGATGAGGCAATGGCATATATAAAAACAATAATGACAGAAAAATTTAAACACCAAGAAAGCGCTGCATGCACCGCACCAGATGAGGATGGACCAATTAGCGCAGTGGCTCTACTGGGGAAACAAGAGTGGGAAAGGGCAGAGAAAAGGGTTCCTAATAGCACATCGACAGTCTCTGAGGGCATCCCAATTATGCCAAAAAAATTAGGACCAAACTCTAAGCAAACATTAAGAGAGGCAGCGAGCAAAGCAATAATAGATGGTGAATCCCTCAATGGGTGGAAACTAAGCAGAATGAGCATGATCTATAAAGGAAAGGGGGACCGCGCGGATATAAACAACTACCGTCCTACAACAGTTACATCAGTAGTTTTTACAGGCTGGTGATGCAGATAGTAAAGGAAATCATATAGTGGTTTTGGGACGTTAAACCCCACATATCAATCAATCAATCAGATAGTAAAGGAAAGACTACGGACATAGTGCGGAATGAGGGGGTGCTGGGGGAACTACAAGATGCGCTCTGTAAACGAAAGAGGTAGGAAGACAATCGGTTTTCATTGATGCAGTGTATTGAAATAGCAGAAAAAGAACACAGGCCCCTGTCGCTGGCATTTCTGAATATCAAGGGAGCTTATGATTGTGTGATTTAAGAAGATTTGGGGAGAATACTGGACTCACTAGATGTGGAAGATGGAATAACTAATCTTCTAAAGCATATCTATAAAAGTGAAAAGGTAGTTATAAAATGGAAAGAACAGGTATGCGAACCTATAGAGATACAACGGGGGCATCAACAGTGATCTCCCTTGTCACCTTTGTTATTTATGTTGTATCTCCAGGGGCTAGAAGTCAAATTAGAGGGGAGTCGACTCGGATTCAGCCTTTTTTTTGCCAAGCGAGGAAAACACATTGAACAGTCATTACTAGCATTGATGTATGCAGATGATATAGTATTATATACTATAGCCGACAACAAGGAAGACCTGCAGAGATTGATAGACATCTGTGGTAATCAAGGAGATAGATTAATTTGAAGTTCAGCCGGAAAAAAATCGGTAATCATGATTTTTAATGATACCAAAGGCAGTGAGCATAAGATACGGGAAGTCACGCTAGAAATAGCGGATAAATACAAATACTTGGGCGTAGGGATAAATGACGGGGCTGAGTACTTAAAGGAGCACGAAAGATACGTAATGGCTAAGGACACAAGGAATACAGCTGTAATAAAAAATAGGGCACTGTGGAGCTAAAATAGGTATGACGTTGTGAGAGGGATTTGAAAATATGTCGTGTTCCTGGGTTTGACGTTCGTCAATGCGGTGTTTTGTATGAATACAGACGTTCAAGCAAAATTGGAAATTAAACAACGTGGCACAGGTAGACTTGCTTTGGGAGCACACGGGAATACCCCAAATCAGGGGATGACAAGGGATATACGCCGTTCGAGTGCACGGAAACTAGCAGCAAGATGAAATTTGAGGAATGATTGAGAAAAATGGGAGAGGAGCGTTGGGCCAGAAAAGTTTTCAGCTACTTGTACGTGAAGAATGTTAACACTGAATGGAGGAAGCGAAGTCTAAAATTGTCAAGCAAATATTTAGACAACAGCAGAACACCAAGCTAAAAGGAAACATCGGTTAAGAAGAAGGTGAAGGAAACAAAGAGGGACATATGGAAGTTTGGAATGCTTAGGAAATCATCACTGAAGACCTGCCAAGCTTTCAACCAAGAAATTGCAAAAGAAAGTATTTACGGTACTTTTCAGGGTAGTTCTCTGCTTTTCAAGGCCAGAACAGAAGTATTGCGGACTAGGACGTACCGAGCCAAGCACGAAGGCACAGACACATTATGCAGTGCGTGTGGAGAGGAGGAAATAGCTGAACATTTGATAATGTTCTGTAAAGGGCTCCACCCTATAGTCCAAGATAATGGCACGGGGCTTTTGGAAAGCATAGGGCTATAGGGACGGTGAAGGCAAAGTAGATTTTAAAATAGTAGAAATAACCAGGAGGAGGCTAACTGATTGGTGAGTACAATCAAGGCGCGAATGAAATTCGATCCTTGAACACATAGGGATAGTACTTTATGGCTAGCTGGCGAGGGGCGCCGCCCCATCTAAAGGTGGCAGTCGGATCCATCCATCCATCCATCCATCCATCCATCCATCCATCCATCCATCCATCCATCCATTCATCCATCCATCCATCCATCCGTCCATCCATCCATCCATCGTCCATCCGTCCGTCCATCCGTCCATCCATCCATCCGTCGTCCATCCATCCGTCCATCCGTCCATCCATCCGTCCATCCGTCCATCCATCGTCCATCCATCGTCCATCCGTCCATCCATCGTCCATCCATCCATCGTCCATCCATCCATCCATCCATCGTCCATCCATCGTCCATCCATCGTCCATCCATCCATCCATCCGTCCATCCATCCATCCATCCATCCATCCATCCATCCGTCCATCCATCCCGTCCATCCCGTCCATCCCGTCCGTCCATCCATCCATCCATCCATCTTCCATCCATCCATCCATCCATCTTCCATCCATCCATCCATCTTCCATCCATCCATCCATCCATCCATCCATCCATCCATCCATCCATCCATCCATCCATCCCATCCATCCATCCATCCATCCATCCATTCATCCATCCATCCATCCATCCATCCATCCATCCATCCATCCATCCCATCCATCCATCCATTCAACCATCCATCCATTCATCCATCCATCCATCCATCCATCCATCCATCCCATCCATCCATCCATCCATCCATCCATCCATCCATCCATCCATCCATCCATCCATCCATCCATCAGAATGTGATCGACGTCGTTGAGAGTTCGTGATGCCGTCGGGGACAACATCGTAGACGACCGCTCCAAGACCGTACTACCTTGTGGGCTCCAAAAACTGTCGCAGAAGTTTTTCCTTTAGTCCACGTCGGTGTATCGGCGTCCATACCCAAAGGCGGTCGCCGGGCTGGTATTCCACGAAGCTTCGTCGAAGATTGTAACGGTGGCTTTCAGTCGTCTGTTTGTTCCTGATGCTCAGGTGGGCGAATTGACGAGCTTCTTCAGCGCGCTGAAGATAGAGGGTGGCGTCGAGTACTTCTTCAACAGCAACGTTTGGGAGCATGACGTCGAGCGTTGTTGCCGGGTTTCTCCCGTAGACCAACTTGAATGGCGACATGCTAGTCGTCTCTTGCGCTACCGTGTTGTATGCGAAGGTCACATATGGAAGAATGGCGTCCCACGTCATGTGTTCGACTTGTGTTCGACGACGACGTACAAAAACAGCATGTCGGCGATGGTCTTGTTTAACCGTTTGGTCACATATGGAAGGATGGCATCCTATTTCATGTGTTCATCATCGACGTACATGGACAGCATGCCAGCGATGATCTTGTTTAACCGTTTTGTGAGGCCATTGGTCAGTGAGTTGTATACTGTCATCCGGCAGTGGCTTATACCGCTGTACGCCGAGATCGCCTGATTTAGGTCAGCAGTAAATGGCGTACCTCTGACGGTGATGAGGACCTCTGGAACTCTGTGACATTAGACGATGTTTTCAAGAAAGGATTTGACTAACTAGGATGCACCGCCTTTGGGCCGGGCACTTGTCTCGGCATAACGGGTGATGCAGTCAGTGGTGACGATGATCCATTGGTTCCCGAATCGCAGGGGGGAAAGGCCCCGGTAGGTTCATGCCGATTTGCTGGAATGGCCGACGAGATGGCTCGATATACTGTAGAAGCTCTGTGGGCCAAGTCGGTGGTACCTTCGTTAACTGACAATCTCGTCCAGTCCTGATGTCACGAGTGACGTCGGCGGCAAGTCGTAGCCAGTAGTATTTATTCTGTATTTTTGCGAGTGCACGGGGAACACCCAAATGTACAGCCGTTGGGTCTTCGTGCAGGGCCTGTAGGACTTTTGGTTTCGCTGCTGAGGCAACAACGAGACTGTGTTTGGCTCGAAGGGGTGAGAAGTTCGTACTCCGTCTAGCAGAAAGAACGATGACATTCCTCTCTTGAATACCTTCGAACTGTTAGAATACAATATAAGCCGTGGCAATATACATCGAATAAGCTTATTTGTGCCTTTTTGTGCCGAAGTGAAACGAACGCCGAAAATAGATCGAAATCAATTGGTCCTACCACGTAGTTATATCGCCAGTGACAAAGCATTTTCAAACAGGTGTCATTTGATATAAGAAAAGAAGATGGTGCAAGCTGTGCATAACGTACACTCCTGAGCATTATTCAAGTACAAAGCAGAAGGACATTTTTAGAAAAGAACATAGTTTTAGTAACGTTTTTTAGAAATGGAGGAAAAACAAAAACTAAAAGGGAGCGGCCCGCGATTCCGCTAGACTTGACAAGCGCTACCCGGTATTACAGTGACACGGTAATGCTGAAATGTATGTGGGTACAAGATAAAAGCCTATAATATTTGCCTCTAATGCGCTTCAAAAATTTGAGTTCTACGGAATTACGTTTGGGGCATTGCTACCGAGATGTGTGGTCGGCGCATTCGTTTGGCACAGCAGGCGGGGGGGGGGGGGGAGCCTTTGCACATCATTAGGGGCGACCATTAAATGAACATTTGCGCCGAAATGACCTGAGCAGCTCAAGGTCGAACCCGGTAAGTAGAATTTGCATTTTTTGTATTTGTAACACAATTTGATGTTTTACTTTTGAGCAATCCACCGGCGTCCATCGTGCGGCCAAGGAAGACGAAACTCACCAACTTGAACAGTACGAGGGAGTTACGGGAGCGCGTTGAAAATAGCCAAAATGGAATGATTTTAAAATGCAAGCGACCACTCGCTAGGTACCAAGCAGACCGTGGCTGTGCGATGTCTGAGCAAAATACAGCTTTTTAATTTGGTTGTGCTTGTGCCTCCAAAACAGAAAATTTAAGTACAACCAGTTATAAATAAAAAAGTACTATCAACGCAAAGGCAAACCAACTATTGCGATATAGCAACAAATTGTAATGTTCCGCGAAGTAATGCTGGCAGCTAGCTCTTTTGCATTCGATCTTAAGAAAGCTCGCCTAAGATAGTACGGCTGCTAAGGAGCGGTTTTCGCAGTCTCTTTGCGTTGACAGCACATCCGTCTCCCGATGCCTGCTAAAATAGAACGCGCGCCAGAGAATGTATGCCCAATGTCCACAGTTGCTGCTCGAGCGACACACCCTTTTCGCTCCCTGCACTGATCCTCAAGAAGGGCGTGACGTTTACTCTCTGCTTGAGTATCAAGCGACGCAGGCCTCGCGCGCTAGAAGATGTTATTCAATTTTTATGGAACATCTGTCAGATGCTTGGTGCACTTACAGAAAGCCTAAATTAGCTTGACTAAGTCTGTGCACCCGACCATGCAATACGGCGGTGTGAAAACGTATCATATAAGATGTTAGGAAGCAACACGTAAATAAAAAAGCATAAAGGAAGTACATAAAGGAAAATATTCGGCAGATCCCACGTACCTGAGAGTGAACGTTATGCGAAGCATGCGGAGGGAAAATGACCGTGTTGGGATTTTTTTATTGAACGACTCATCATGAAATGATGCTAAATATATGTACAAATGTTGCACGCACAGACATATGCGTATCAGAACACCACAAGCTGAAATGAAGCGCTGATGCTCGCGAGGGTGCTGACCCTGGACACTGCTACATAAATCAACTTTAGCGCATGATGACTAACCGCGATTGACGTTACGCCTGTATCAAAAAAGTACATATGTAATGTTTATAAAATTGGGTAGGCAGTACTGCAACCACTATTGACGTTTCACGAATATTAGCGTCTGTTTGAAAAGTGGTTTCGAGACCTGGCATAGCGCTGTGGTAAAATGCCTAATTGCCACGCAGAATGCTTTGGTTTGATTCCAGCTGGAACCCTGACATTCATTCTTTGCATTCGTCGGGTCGACGCTACCGATGTTGGGTATTTCTTAACGCTCACGCGTTAAAATTGCCCATGTGTGTTCTTGGGTAAATATTAGGTGTCAATCACTTGTGGCACATACCCGCATACCAGCGGCCCATACCTGCCCTTGTGTATGTGCCACTGTATGGTGAAAAGTGTTTGATGACGTACGCGACGGGATTGTGACATAACACATGTCTTGACCACGGCGTCATATTCGTCAAACCGTCTTACCCTTCCATGCTAATTTTGGTTCACGCCAAGTTAAGGGGTAGACCACGAGAGCACTTAGATGTCAACGGATATATTAGATAGATAGATAGATAGATAGATAGATAGATAGATAGATAGATAGATAGATAGATAGATAGATATATAGATAGATAGATAGATAGATAGATAGATAGATAGATAGATAGATAGATAGATAGATACTCTCAAAGTCACCGAAGTTATCTAAGAAATGCTTCGCATTTAAAAACGCCAGGCCTGCGCGGAAGGCGCAGCACAGTCACGGCGAATGCTAGCAGAGCGGTCTTTCAGGGCCTTTTCTAAACACTCTTTGGGTAACTGCTGCAAACACACGTGCTTGCTGTCCACTGCAGAATTAATTATAAAAATGTTAGGATAGTAGGCTGGCATTTACTATGCTATTTTTCGTCATTCTTCTGAGAAGCTCGGATTCGTTGATCTATTGCGAGGAATTTTGTGCCATCTGTTTATGCGTGGCTGACAACGACGAGGAATTACGCCTGGAGTGGGTATGTGCCACAGTTATTCGGAGAACAAGAACAAGCTTTTGTAATGGGTTGGAGCATTGGACGACCCACTCGTTACGCTAATCGCATTGTACGACGACTGCTTCTTATTTCGCTGTTTTAAAACGCTTTATAAGTCGTATTAACGTGATGCCTTTCCCGAAATCAAGTCTGCCTAAGACAAGTTTGCCAAGAAGTCCCAACCACCAGCGCAGTTTAGTGGTATAATTCTGGGCTGGCACCCAGCGTACCCGGGTTCGAGCTCCACTGAGTCATTGGTACTGAGTTTTTTTCCTAATTTCGTGTGATGTGGTTACGAACACCAGCGGCACGCAACTACGGCGCTGCGCATGACCCAAGTTGTGATTTCAATAAAGCTTTCGCTGTAAAAAATCAATCGTACATACACATCGAAACTACAAGAAGCTGTACGACTACGAGAAACTGCCTGTATGACAAGCATTTGTGACCAGTCATAACATAAAAATCATTAAATGTATCTGATGAATGTCAAGAATTACATGTCATGGTCTTGCTGCTCTTGCAGTGGCTTCGTTCACATGACATATTACAAAACTGGTATGGTATGATAGACTACACGGCGAACATAAGTGAGTGGCCCTAACGTAAAAATAATGAAATGCATGTCTTATAAGGCATGACTGCACGCCATAAGCTCATGGTGCTCTCGTGGTCATTTCGCTAGCTTCACATATTCCAAATCTGATGTTACGAGACGTGAATGTTTGACGAAAGTATATGACCGGTGCGAACATGATAATCATGACATGCGTGTCGTGTAAGAACAATACATTAAACTACGCTAATGGTGCAATCGCGGCCGTTTCGCTCGCTTCAAATATACCAAATTGGGTATTACGTGGCGTGCATGGACGATGAACACAGATACCAAGCGCACACACAATAATCATGACATAGAGGTCATGTGCGCCATAACTTCCATGCCTAACGCTGCTGTTGCTGGTATTGCAAATGTGTGTGGTGCCGTCATTACGTGACTATAAACAACATACTGGCATCTTTTTAAATACCTGCGTGCGCTTAACATTTCTACTTGTGCTTACTGTGTACTACATTCGTGCGCCTCGTGACTTTGTGCTGATTTTAAAGTTACTTATCAACGTTCCTCACTCGTGCTTCGCAAATCATGGATTCCCACTGTAAGTGGGATCTGCCAATTTTTAGGGTGTTCAGTTAATTGATTGATATGTGGGGTTTAACGTCCCAAAACCACCATATGATTATGAGAGACGACGTAGTGGAGGGCTCCGGAAATTTCGACCACCTGGGGTATTTTAACGTGCGCCCAAATCTGAGCACACGGGCCTACAACATTTGCGCCTCTTTTGGAAATTCAGCCGCCGTAGCCGGGATTCGATCCCGCGACTTGCGGGTCAGCAGCCGAGTACCTTAGCCACTAGACCACCGCGGTGGGGCAGGGTGTTCAGTTCAAGCTTATTTGCCTTGAACTATAGTGATAGGTGCTTAAGCCACCTGTTACCTTGTTCTTCTCCGCTGTCAATATTATTGCCGGAGAAAAAAACGTTTGCATCGTTGGCGTATAAAACCCTGTCAGGAGTTTGTGGAATATTAACAATATCGTTTGCATATAAGGGGAACAGGAGTGGTCCTAATATAGATCCCTGAGGGACGGCATACTTAATTTTATTCATTTTTAATGTTGCGTATATATGCTGCCTGTCACAATACTGAAATCAATTTGCTAGACTCTTAATTTGAGGGAAATACCTCTCATGCCGTATTGATTTAATTTCACCAGTAGAAGCTCATATCTGATAGAATCAAAAGCTTTGAATTCTAGGAATATTCCAAGTGTAAGATTTCTTCTCAAAATTAGTTATTATTTTGTCCTTGATGATAGCAAAGCCTGCTCCGTACTTTTTTTTTATCTGAAAGTCGTATTGCTGTGTTTTGGTATTATATTTTCTTGGCTACAAAAGTTTGAGACTCGGATGTAGAAGATTTGTTCTATGATATATAAAAATGTGGATGTATAAAAATATGGATATATAAAAATATGTGCAAGCGCAAGATCACATGCTACTTTGTTTAGCTTTTCTAGGAGGTTTTCATTGGCGTGTTGGGATAAGTCGTGCGTTTCTAGGTTTAGGCGTCTGTTTTACTAATCCAGCTCGTTGACTTCGTGTTCCAGCTAATCCACTTCCTTTTTTTAGGCTCAGGTTCAAGTTTCATGACCCGTTTTTTGAGGTCTGAAATGTCATCTGACTGGTGCTTCAGTTTCGCCACAGCTTCATCATATTTGTTGGACATAACTTTTACTGACTCTTCAAAGTTGTCAACAGTTGTTCCAATTTTTCTTGTAAAGCATAAACCTTCGATGTATCGGGTTAATTTACCTTCCGGTAAAATTCCGGTAGTTCAGATTCAAAGCTCGTATCCGAACTGTGGATTGAACCGTCGGAATGATTTTCAGTAGCAGACTTGCAAGTAGTGATGCCGAATACATTTAGTGGCTGTCGATTTCTTTTTGTAGGTATTTTATATTACCCCTCAGCATGAATCAGCATAACACTCACATTCAGAGCATACAAGCTACAAATCACTGTCATTTAACTTGACCTTCAAACTGCGACACGTGTCACCCATGATGTCAGTCAAGCGAAAAGCACCTTATAATATGCACTCATCAGCAAGCAGAAAATTCTACCGAATAACAGGCTCTTTTAAAATGCCAGGATTTCAAGACCAAACCAACCTGCAACATAAAATCTACGTTTTTAGAAGGCGCTTCAATGCGTAGGTGTCGCTACTGCTGCTGAGTGCCCAAATGCCGTAGATCCTTAAAGGAGACGTGTTCTTATGGAAGCGAAGGTACTCGTACGTCACGGAACTATCTTTGCGCCCCCGCTTAGCCAGTGCTTTGATTCATTTTTACGGCGCATGCTCCAGTAGGCACTCATCGTCAAACTCCAGTTTTGATTTCATTGATATGTGGGTTTTAACGCCCCAAAACCACTATATAATTATGAGAGACGCCGTAGCAGATGGCTCCGGAAATTTTGACCAGCTGGGGTTCTTTAACGTGCATCCATACTGAAGTTTTCTGCAGTATAGGTGCACATTAGGTGCACTTCGGAGCTACCAGCAGCTGCTGTTGCATGGCGCTCAGCACGCTTTTCTCATGCTATGTGGTGTGAATAAGAGTGCGGCTCAAGATAGTAGCCTAACGAACACAGCATAACGTTGGAGCGTGGCGGCGTTTAGCGAGCGCAAAGCTCAGTGATATTTGCCCGACGTTTCACCGCCTGACGATAGTTATAGCGCGAGAACGAAATGACGTTACAGAGACAGGAAGGACACGAAGGACACGAGGGCTAACTTGGAAGTTGGCGGTCGTGTCCTTCGTGTCCTTCTTATCTCTGTGTCGTCGTTCTGTTCTCGCTCTATAACTATCGTCATGTCATACCAACTAGCCCAAGCTGCCACACTAAGTTTCACGGACGTTATCGTATTCAGCAATATTTGTATGCTTGTGAGCACATGCGAGATCAAAACTGGTCGCGTTCCTCACTTACCAGCTAGTTGTCAGTGCTCTTGGTGTCCTGTGTAGTTTCTTGTTCTCGCCATTTCGCACACTTTCTACAACTCCCTATCAGGCCAATCACTTTCCAAGACGCTTCGTGGTGAAGCGCCCTTCCATGAAAAAGATGAAGCCAACGTCCCGGGGCGTTTCGCCTTGCCCCATGTTCAATATGTATGAAGTGTTCCAGCTACTGTGATTTGTTGTAACGGAAGATGTCCTGTGCATTGATATGAAGGTATTGTCGTATTTCGAAATATACAGTTCAACTGAAATGGTTATTCTATTTACTCAGGTCGGACATATTCGGTTTCACAGTACTCACCAAAAATAAATTGACTGGTTAATATTACTGGGATGAAGTGCGTGAAACCGCTGTGGTTCTGCGTCACTCTTTAGCTTTTATAGAATGGTGGCCAAACGAGCACAGCCTAACGTTGGAGCGTGGCACACTTTGGCTATTTGTGCCTAGTGCTTTAGGCTATCTGGCTATTTGGGCCTATGCACTGCATTGAACGTGCTGCACGTTAGTACCTTGCGTGTTTCATCGCTTCATCTTTCTGCGCAATGTTTTTCCACTAGTTCAGGGAAGCGGCCTCTGCGAAGTATCCGGTCTCTGCTGATCTCGAGGCTTTGATTCGGTGAAATTACAAGAAACACCCGTGCGCTTCACCTGCAGTCCCTTACGACAGCGCACCTCTGCACGGACAACTTCGTAGATGTTACTCCCTCCTCCATTTTTTATGACACCGGCGCCGCATCAATAGTGGCCAGCTTATGTCACGTGGGACCACGCTCAGTTCGTTTAGTAGTGCTCGATTGTGCTCCATCTAAAGAGTGGCGTGGTGCCCATGATGCCACCAAGCCGCTGTTGCAAAGAACGCAGCACTGATTTTTATTGCCAGTTGCTGCGTCGTCGGGTGTTGAGGTAGGAAAACAGATACACCTAATCGGAAGGGAGTGCTCCTGGCCATTAACGAGTTTGAGAGTGGGGGCCCAAGACACTTGGTCACCAAGCTGCACTGAGTTCGGAGAAGGAGCACAATTCGAGATTTCGGGCATGAAGTGCCACACGTCATTAACCTAAATCTATGCGAGACGCGGGCCGGACTGCATTGCGGCTTGTCCGCATCGCCTACTGGCGGCCCATGCTAGTTTTCCATTGATCGGGGGTCTTCGGTCAACACGAGTGGAAGAGCCCAAGAACTAGTGGCTGGGCTGTTGCGCATGCGCCCCGGTGGCTCTCTAATTGCTCGGGTCCTCAATCTGTTCGGATCCTCAATTCTAAAACAATGATATCTTCAACGTCATTATGCGACTTGGGTGGTGAGTCTATGACATTGCATACACGGGTTGCAGTACATTGGGCATGCCATGATTTCTATTGAGCGTTGTAACATGGAACTTGCACTTCGTTTGTGCAAACACTGTTTAATGTCTTTCTCGTCGGCAATATCATGAGACACGATAAAGATGTTAAACAAGGGAAGGACTTCTTGTAGTTGTTGACTGTAATACAGTAAGCAAACACTGACAAATGTGCTGCAACGACACCCAGCCTGAACCAAACGGTAAGGACTGTAGATGTATGTATTACATCAGTGGCTGCCTGCAACTTGTGGTGGTGGCAGTCCTTGTCCAACTCAATTTGTGGTTGCAGCGCTCGCTATGCGTCTTACAAATATGTATTAAACGTGCCTTTGTGCATCAGCTAAACCACACATTTTTTCCTCGCGACCCATGGTTACCGTCTGCAGATGCTGTATTCTTTGGCTACCTAGGAATTACACGTATAACTTTACCTTGTTCTTGTTATTCGGCTGTAAGGTGTTTATATTTCATCTGAAGCGTGTACTTGTGAAACCGTGCAGGTGTCTGGGCCAAGTACTATGGCAAGCTCATCGGGCGCATGGAGAAGCTACAGCACGGGGTGTCCGGCGTCGTGTACGCGGCCACCGAGGATAGTTTCTACCTGGTCAACTTTACGTACGATGGCAGCGGACCAGGTGAGACTCAGACAAGCCTTTTTTTTGCTGAAGTGTGCCTGGCTATGAATGTCTTTATAATGTCACGCATGACATTTCGTTTATTTGTCGCTTACGATCTTTGTGACAGCGTGATATACGAGTAGTATACGCGCTGTTAGCGTTCTTCGCCAGGAGTGAATACGGAGTGAGGTGCATAGGTTGTATACTTGCCTGCTACCCTGCCTGCATCCAGGTGTCTGAATTACACCTGTGGAATGCTTCTATACTTCGCGGTCGGGACGTTGTAATTATCTGTTAATTTCGCATTGTACCTAAGAAAACCTTCGACTTTTTTTATTTTCCTGTAGGGGCGGCCACTTGAGCGCTTCTTCTCGCAGAAAAACAAAACAGTTCTTAGCGTTCATCTAGACTTTAATTAACACTGTGCCGGCGAAAAACGGGATCTAATGGTCCCCCACAAAACACGAATTTCGGGGCGTCGCAGCTAAGTTACGTGCACTCATTTCGATGCCCTATCTTCGGCTTCAATGAAAGCAATGTACAACTGTTAATACTCACTAAAAGCATGCTGTGTGGTAGGGGAAGTACTTGAATTAGGGAAACAGAAAGTGGCTAAGTGGGGTGCGCGTGCTGAAACGTCTTCTTTCAGAAAAGCAAAAGTCAGAGCTTTGCCGCAAAGACGAAGCAATGAATGTAATAGCAACAAATCGGAATATCAAGTGAAAATTCACAAGCAGATAAGAACGTGTCCCACGTTTCTCACGCATAAATGACGCATGAAACCTACTCATAGGTACAAATCACCGCGAATAAGTGTCTCAGTTGCTACTTCGCTGTGTCTGAGAAGCGTGCCTTTTTTCGCAAACGGAGACTGTGCAGCGAGTGCAGTGAGCTTTGGGCGCCTGGTAACTACAACAGAATCGTTCTGGTGAAAGTCCAAGAACTTCTATGAATTCGATTAAGCAATATTTTTGTACAACGCTCGGAAGGGAAAGGGTGAAAAGGGCCATAAAACCCTACTTCCTATCATAATCTGTGTTATGTGGCTCATTCCTTGTGTATTTAAAAATATGCTGACGAAACTTCTGTGCTCTTCATAGAGCGATTCATTTATTAGTGAACATTTCTATTAGTTTGTGAGTGTCCTGAGAGCGGGCAACACTGGCGAGACGTGGTGCAAATGTAGCAGCTAGCATATGCATTAAGGCAATATTTTTGTTCAATTGCCAGCTGCGCGTCAACTTTTAGTTTTCCTATCATCTTGCCACTGAGACTGAACGATTTGAAGTAGGTGATAATATAAAAATATGAGGAGTCTTATTTTCCAAAAACAATATAAGATTATCAGAGGCGCCGTAGAGAAGGGATCCAGAAATTAGACAATCTGGTGTTCTTTAACGTGCACTGATATTGCACAGTTCACGGGCCTCTGCAATTACGCCTCCATCGAAATGCGACCGCCGCGATCGAACACACGACCATCGGGTCAGCAGCCACCGAGGCCACTGATCCACCGAGGTGGACTGATTTGTTCATCCGTTGTGTTCAGCATATAAGTATTCTTTACGGCCTGCTTATCATATCTAGGTATGCTAGACTATCTACTTGTCGTTTTCACCGAAACTCACAAGCTGTTGCGTGACCGAGGCTGGTTCACATCGCCGACGAGCACCAGTCGCACGACCAAGTTAGTCGCTTTGCGACTGGTCGCAAATGATCTCATTAGCCGTGAAGCGACTGCTTTCGCTAGTCACTTGCTGATTGCTTTTTCAGTCGCGCAACTGTAGTCGCAAAACCGCGGGAACCAATCAACGAAGACCAGAAGAGACGCTAGCATTTCTTTACGTCCGGACTCGTTGCTTTTTTTTCCCATTGTGCTGGCCCACTGCCTTCAAATGCAAACGAGTGCGTTCTTCTTCACCATCATGGCCGCCACGAAGTACTCGGCTTCGAGATAGCGGTGTGCAGCTTGAGCAAAGTGTCGAATGTTCGTGGGGGCATTCGCAAGAAGCTAAACACCATCGAAACAAAGAGAAAATGGATTGACCACTATCTTATAAGCACGCAAAACAACGAGAGCCTTACTCTTAGAACTCCTCGTCGTGCCAGCGCAGGTGCGGAAGTTGGCGGCTTACGTGGCCAGCCACCTCTCGGGGGAAGTTCTTTTTGACACAAATGAGCTTAACGCTCGTAACAGCCGCACGCCGCTGCATCCAGACGACGGCTTATGGCCACCGCGCCCACAATTCTCCGTTTACGAACCCTATGTATACAACTTTTCCATATAAACTTCTGTGTATTCAGCAGTAGGTACGCCGAATAAATCTAGTGTGATAAAAAGTTGATCCGGTATCTGCATGTTTCACTGCAAATGTCATCGAAAAACGATAGGCTTTTGTCTGGGGAGAGTTAATAAAATGTTTATTTGATGTTTTGCGCGAGAAAATCGGTGAATGGGGCTCTGGAGGTGCTGCGTTAGAGTGCCTCGACGCGGGCAGCGGAGGCAAACGAGTACATCGAGGTACTCTGCGCCGCGATAAAACCACTGGAACGGGGAAAGTACCGCCATCCTTTTCTCTTCACCGCCATGTGCAGTCAGTAAGCTTCGCCGGAGAGATTTTCCAACTCGCTCGGTTTTCCAGCCTCTCCCTGCCATCGGAGTTTGGCGATTAGCGTGCGGTTGTTTTATAGCCTCAGAAAAGTATTGAGGAACTTTCAGACGTCAAGAGTCATTTGCACACTTAGTCGCACGCTTGTTGAGCCATCGAAAAATTCCCGGGTGCAGCGCTTCTGAATGCAGCAACCGGCAGAAAACGGGCAAAGGCATTTTTGCTATTCCAAGAGGAAAAAATGACGCCAAACGACGAGCTGTGGCGCTCCGCCGAATATGACGGGAAAAGTTCACTTCCACAGCTGGTACGGCGCCTTTGTGAGGTATAAGCACATTATTGAGAATTGGCAATTGTTGTTTCGAGAAATGAAGATATATGAGAAATAACATTGCTGTATTTAATTAAGTCTGCCGTAAGATGGACGCCCTAGGGCTCACATGTAGCGTTGAGTGCGTCATGAAAGCTGACTGCTACATATTCACTGGTATAACTTTCGATTGGGCTCGCATTTCATTTTTGCTGTTTTACGCAGATGCTGTTCTTTTTGTATATGCGTGCTTTCATGCGGTCGTTTCACTTGCTTCATGAACGATGAAAGTATTACTCGTTGATGCTCCTGCATGGCGAACATAAATGACTGGTGGTAATATGAAAATCATGACATACCTGCCATATACGACATGACATGCATGTCATGGTCATAATGCACTCGCGGTTGGCTCACAAGCTTGTTATATACCAAAATTCGTATTGCATGACACGACTACATTTTTGGGCCTTTTATGTGAAGTGCAGGAGAAATTTCTTGTGCTTCGTGTAAATGAACGCGTACAAGTACACATTTTGTACAGCTTACCTACGCAGATCCTTTGTATGTGTCTTGAAATTAATAAAAACTAACAAAGGTTTATGCTACACTTTTCTTTTCACTTCTTCCCAGTAAAAGCGAAATGCTGCTCCAGAAGAATCAGCATGCGCGCAGATGTGACAAAATTAGTGTCATGGTGCATGTAGTAACTTATTTACGGTGTCCGGCTGCTGTCCCGGAGGACGCGCGCTTGATTCCGGCTAATTTCAGTGGAGGCGAAATGATGAAAACCCGAGTATGGTGTCATGTGAGTGCACACTAAAGACGTGACCAAACACCGGTGACCACTCCTATTTGCCTATTTTAAGAAAAAGCACCGAGTGGTTCTTCTTTCCAGAGCCCTCTACTATCGCGTCTCTCATAATAACATCGTGCTTTAGGACGTATACATTACTCCTGCACTCATGTCATGTATTTTAGCATGTACCGATATCACCATAAGAAATACGAACAGCGTGGTGCCTGCGGCCCTACGCACTTCGCTGATAAGATTCTTTTTATCATGCTCTCACAATAACGGGAAAAAGAATCACGCTTCAATGTGTTATGCGCGAGCTGGTTCTGTTTTTATCAACAGATAGTCTACAAGCGCTTTAAGGTGGCTGTCCAACTCCTGTGTCAGCCACTCCACATTTCACGCAATGTTTGCGGACGCACTGTTCTCGCTGCGCTGGACGAATAAATTTTAATTGTAGAAATTCAGAAGGCTGATGACTCGTTTTTTCTAATGACACCTAATCGTGAGGCCTGGTTTGAAGGCTAATTTATTAGCAATGAGAATAGTGCGAGCAACAAAAGAGACTTTTGTTGCACAATCCTTCGTTCTACTGATGCGAGTACAGCCCCGCCGTGGTGGTCTAGTGGCTAAGGTACTCGGCTGCTGACCCGCAGGTCGCGGGATCAAATACCGGCTGTGGCGGCTGCATTTCCGCTGGAGGTGGAAATATTGTAGGCCCGTGTACTCAGATTTCGGTGCGCGTTAAAGAACCTCAGGTGGTCGAAATTTTCGGAGCCCTCTCTACGGCCTCTCACGTAATCATATGGTGGTTTTGAGATGTTAAACCCCACATATCATATCAATCTACTGTGAGTATAGTGAAACTGCTTATCATAACAGTGCCAAACTTACTGTGCTTTTAGACGAAGCGCCATTCAATCATTCTATGAAGGAATATTGAATATAAACAAACTAGTCATATATTTACACTCCATTGAAAGTGAGCAAATGATAAAAGTTTGTGTGTGAATATCTTGCTTTCTTTTCAAAGTAGGACCATGATGCTTAGTGGTTCTCCGGAATACAATACACTTACTTTCCATACGTAGTTTCTTCGGGCTCCATTGAAACCTTGATGAATCATAATTGTGTCTATGCGGCAGTTCATGGCTCTACTTGGTCCCGCATCACCGATGAAGCGACAAAATTATGCAAGCTAACACTATAAACTCCAGTTTAATGAAGCAGCAAGTTCTCTCTAGGATTCTATGCAAAGATTTTGTTAGGGAACCTACAATACAACAGTGAATTTAGGTAATTTTTCTGCAGGCCAGTTCCACAGAAACTGGCTTTTTTTTAATTCGCTAATTAGCAACACGTATTGCACGTTAGTAGATGCATATAGATGGGTATACCGACCCCAGAGGCAAAATGATCATGGATATGTGTAAAAGGCTTGATTTGATCATTTGCAACAGTACCGAGAAGTGTGAAGGGCAAATAACATGGGAGGTAGGAAGGCTTCAGTCGACGATAGATTATGCACTGATGTCCCATAGGATGTATGATAAGCTCAGGGCAATGCACATAGATGAAGGTGGCTACAGAAGTCTGGGTAGTGATCACAAACGTATCAAGCTAAGTTTCACAAGAGCAGTGAAAGTGGGAAGGAGACAAGATGAGCAACTACAGGAAAATTTTTATCCAGAAAGGCAAATTGAAATAGCCACTAAACAAATTGAGAAAGTAATCATGGAGGATAATAAGACAGTGTGGACATACACGAACCTAATTAGACTCTTTGAGCTAAAGCTTGCTAAGACGCGTGACAAGTCACCCCGGAAAAGAAGACACAAACCCAAAAGTTGGTGGGATGAGGAAGTTAAGAGAGCCATAGCAAAACGTCAGGAAGCCTCTAGGAAACACAGACATGCTAAGCAGCGGGGTGAACCGACAGATAATGTTGAAAGAAAATGGGAAACCTTTCTAAGCTGTAGAAGGGATGCATCCCTTCTGATCAATGAAAAAACTAGAAGAAAGGGAGCTCAATGGCTGGAAGAAGTACATAAAAAAGATAGAAAGGCAGCTGCGAAATTTTAGAACCATCTAAACTCCTTAAGAAATGAGACGAGCCTAGAGCAGAGTTTTATAACTACAGCCCAAGGTGCTAGGCTAAAAGGGGACGAAGCTATTGAATATATAAGAACAAGGGTGACAGAAAAATTTCAACAAAGAAGTACTTTATGCACCACAATAGACAAGGACGAATCAAGTGGTGCAATGGCTCCATTTTCACAACGAGAGTGGGAAAGGGCTGAGAAAAGGGTTCCTAGTAGTACATCAACAGGTCCAGATGGCATTCCAATTATGCTGATAAAGATATTAGGTCCGAAGTCTAAGCAGGCTTTGAGAGAGGCAGTGAGCAAAATGATATTCGATGGTGAAGTTCCCGATGGATGGAAACTCAGCAGGATGAGCATGATCTATAAAGGAAAGGGGGACAAAGCTGACAGAAACAACTACCGTCCTATAACAGTGACATCAGTGGTCTACAGGCTGGCGGTGCAGATTATAAAAGAAAGACTGCAGGCATGGATAGAGGATGAGGGGGTGCTGGGGGAACAGCAGAATGGGTTTCGGAAACACAGGAGGTTGGAAGACAATCTGTTCTCACTGACGCAGTGCATCGAAATAGCAGAAAAGGAACACAGGCCCCTGTGGCTAGCATTTTTGGATATCAAGGAAGCGTACGATAGCGTAGTTCAAGAGGAATTGTGGGGAATACTGAACACACTAAGCGTGGAACATGTAGTTATTATTCTTTTGAAGGATATCTATAAAGGTAACAAGGTAGCTATAAAGTGGGAAAAACAGGTATCCAAGCCTGCAGTTGTAAAACGGGGGCTTAGACAGGGGTGTCCCCTGTCACCCTTACTATTCATGATGTACCTACAAGGATTAGAGGCCAAATTAGAAGGAAGTGGTCTGAGCTTCAACCTCTCTTTCGTCGAACAAGGAAAACTCATTGAACAGGCACTACCAGCATTGATGTACGCAGACATTATAGTGCTAATGGCCGACAACAAGGAAGGCTTGCAGATATTGATGGACATCTGCGGTAATGAGGGAGATAGGTTAGATTTTAGATTCAGTAAAGAAAAATCAGAAGTCATGATTTTCAATGACAACCAAGGTAGTGAGCTT
The DNA here is from genome assembly GCF_043290135.1 of Rhipicephalus microplus. NCBI lineage: Eukaryota > Metazoa > Arthropoda > Arachnida > Ixodida > Ixodidae > Rhipicephalus > Rhipicephalus microplus. Next base: position 6,400,805 of record NC_134710.1, read on the forward strand.
AGAATACAGGAGGTCACGCTAGAGATAACAGATAAATACAAATATCTGGGCGTATGGATAAGCAATGGGACCGAGTACCTGAGGGAACACGAAATATACGTGACGACTAAAGGTAACAGGAATGCAGCAGTGATGAAAAATAGGGCACTGTGGAATTACAATAGGTATGATGTTGTGAGAGGAATATGGAAAGGAGTCATGGTACCTGGGCTGACGTTCGGCAATGCGGTCTCGTGCATGAGATCAGAAGTTCAAGCAAAATTAGAAATTAAGCAACGTGGAATAGGTAGGCTTGCTTTAGGAGCTCACGCGAATATACCAAATCAGGGAGTACAAGGTGATATGGGATGGGCATCATTTGAGGGCAGGGAAGCTAGCAGCAAGATAAAATTTGAGAAGCGATTGAGAGAAATGGGGGAGGAGCGTTGTGTTAGGAAGGTATTCAGCTACTTGTGCATGAAGAATGTCGATACAAAACGGAGGAAGCGAACCAGGAAATTGACTGGTAAATACTTAGAAAACAGCAGGTGTGCCGAACCAAAAAGAACTCTCGGTTAGGAAGAAAGTGAAGGAAACGGAGACTGACATGTGGAGAATGGGCATGATTATGAAGTCCGCACTAGAGATCTATCGAACTTTTAAGCAGGAAATTGCCAAGGAAAGGATCTATGATAATACTCGGGGTAGTTCTCTACTGTTTGAGGCCAGGACGGGAGTGCTGCAAACCAAGACATATCGGGCCAAATACGAAGAGGTAGATACTGTATGCAGTGCGTGTGGAGAGGAAGAAGAAACTACCGAACACTTGATAATGTTCTGTAAAGGGCTTCACCCTATAGTTCAGGATGATGGCGCAGAGTTTTTCAAAGCACTAGGGTTTAGGGACCGGGAGGGCAAAATAGACTTTAAGCGGATAGACTTAACTAGAAGGTGATTATCTGATTAGTGGTTAAAGTCAAGGCACGAGTGAAAATTAAACCCTTCACTGCAAAGTACGAATTCTCAAACTAACTTTTTAAAGAAAAAAAAAGAAATCTAGTTTTTGGTTCATTAAGTATTACGGCTTGGTGGCGCTAGCCACCGCCCGATCTAAAGGGTACAGCCATATCCATCCATCCATCCATCCAAAGCACCGTGTTGGTGCGCGCGCGCATTGAGAGGCTCGGCAACGGAGGATGGTGAAGGCTGCTGAGCGGTGTGCGCGCAGGGCGGCGGCGGCTCGCAGACGAAGGGACGCCGACGTGCGGGCGCGCGGGGATGATGCGCGCCGCGAAGCTGTTTGGCGGTGCCGCGAGGACTCTGCAGTACGACAAAGGGAGACCGAAGCAGCACGGCAGTGGCATGCGGACCCAGCTTCGCCCCACTCTCCATCATTCACCCTGTGGATATGCTGTCTTTTTTTTTCTGTCGGTATTACGTGAGGCATTAGTTAAAACTGCTTTCGTGTCGTTGGAGTAGTTTTGGGTAATGCATTGTGCCTTGGCTATACGCCGTCCCGTATGGTGTTGGGGGCGCATGTTGCGAAGCAATGGGGGCACGTATGCTTGCTCGCGTAGCATTCTGGAAATTTCACCTTCATGTTGTGCTGCGTATATTATGTGATGCCGAGTTTATCGAGCACGTGTGAGCATGTGTGGGCACACGTGGATCTTGCGCCGAGACTGACCGCACTCGGAAGAGAGAATCTTCATCTATTTTTAAGCCCAGAGAGAAAAAAAATCGTTTCTGATCAGATGCAATAATTATCGTACTGTTTCTTAGTGCGAACAAATTCATTGAAAGCAGTCTCGCTAGCCTCCACAGCGTTGCCATGATGTATGAAACAGATTATAGCAAAAGACATTCGTAGAACCGACGCACATGAGCTCAGACATGTCGCTCTAATGTACACATTTCTATGAATGCTCACTGAGAGTCATCATAATCTACTATTACTTGTGAATATGTACAACCCCTTCCCGCCCCCCCCCCCCCCTATAAGTGAAATGGTGAGTCCGATTGTGCTGCTACTCGCTAATCTCTGCGTTCGTGCGCTTCCGTGGCATCTATAAAACGGCTGTCGGTGAAAATTAATTTTCTAAAGCATACAGTTCGTGGGAGCTTAGTTTATCATAATTTTGGCAATAGCCCATACATGGAGAAAGCAAGACGGGAAATCGCACAAACTGACTTATATATTGCCACATTCCTTTCCTCAAGTTTTGTTATCATCGCGTTACACTACGTTCATTGCGAACCGCATCTACGATGTTCGAGAAGCTTCGAGGCAGTAGTAGATAGTTTTCTTAAGATTACACCCACTTCGTAAACCTTTCAGATTATTCTGGAACCTACGTCGCCGCTAGCGACAACGCAAGATTATTCTATTGCAAGTGTCTAATGCCGACACGCTTCGCCGATTGTCAGTCGATCGACGGCCGACGCTCTGAACGCCGCTATCAGTGCCAGTGGCTTGCTGTAATCTAACTCTCCTTTTACGTGACCACAGGTTCGGCCCGAATAAACAGTTTATTATTCGACCTGCAGTCTGCTCCCTTCATCCATGGGACCACGTCACGGCCCCGTGACAATATTATCCCACGTGATCAGTTATAATAGGTGTTCCACCTAATTCTGATAAAAAAAGCTTTAGGTTTTAGGAGAACCATTTGCTTTAGCAGGTTTTATCTCCTATGTACAGGGTGTCCCACATAACTTGAGCAAGGAATTAGAAAGTGAAAGCACTATAGATTGGATTGAACCAAGCGCATACAACTTGCACTAGCCTGTAGGTACTCAGGCTATTTGTTTATTTTTTCCCATACTAATTATTAATAATTTCTAATTACGCATTCTTTCATTATGGGCTGGAAACCCAAATTATGAACACTGAGATGTAAAGCACTTTTAGAAACCACCGACTGAATTGTTTCCTGTACGATACGTCTAGCGCTAATATTTTGTCCGCGTTCAAAAGAAAGCATATAACAGCACTATAGCAGTGTGCTCGTGGTGCGTCCCACGCCTTTTTTTTTTCTCAATTCCGCGGGCTTTCTTTACGACGTGGAAAAAATAACAACGTGAGACGTATCGTACAGGAAACAATTTAGTCGGTGGTTTCTGAAAGTGCTCTACATCTCGTTGTTCATATTTTGGATTTCCAGCCAATAATTAAACAAATTGGTAATTAAGAAGAATAATTATTTAGTATGGGGAGAAATAAAATATATCAGGAGTACGTACATGCTAGTGCGAGTAGTACGCGTTTGGTTCAATTCGCCACTGAAGTGTCTTGCATTTTCAAATTCTTGGCTCAAGTTATGTGGGACACCCTGTATAAGTGGTAGTCATGTGTTAGAGTAATCATCAACAAGATCAACTTTATTCAGGTAACGATTTCATTGGAGTTGAAGAGGGTAAAACTTCGGAGTGACCCTATAGAACACCAAGGTTATTTTGTGTTGAAATCTACCGGAGTGTTCTCGTAGCGTAAGCTACATTGGCCGAAGTTGACCAGTTTCACGTGGGTTACGGTGAGCAGTTCTGCGCAAGCGCGACAAGCACTGACATCACACGACGAGCAGCTGGCGCACCGAGGACCTGGAAGTTGCTGGTGTGTAGTGTAACATTAGTGGCTGGCGTTTGACTCGCGTGGAATCGCTCATTCATAGTGGTTATAAGAGGGAAAAGAAGAGGAAAGTGAGCCCCGTAACTGTCTCCATCAGCGTGCGACACCGCAACAGTAGCTCACAAGGGATGGGAGTGAGGAAGGATTAAAAGGATAGGATTAAAGGTATAGAGAGAAATGGAGATGCGCTAGGACAGCGAGCGACGACATATGAGAGATAGGAAAGATGGAAACATGGTCACAGGAGTCCGAGGACGGGGAACCACTTCTGGGAGCTCTCGTCGGCGACAGGAGATGGCGTAGGGCTAATCCAGTCGGCCAGAGCTGTGCTGACGTCGTCGTATGGGACCGGCGGCAGGAGGTGGCGTAGGACCAACCCAGTCGGCCCGAGCTGTGCTGTCGTCGGAGATCGCGAGGGCACAACCGGTCGGCACCGAATCCAGCGAGCGAGTTCGCTAGTCCTTCTGTAACTCGCGCTACGTATATCTTGGCACAGCCGAGCTATGCCGCAGTAATCAATTTCTCGAGACATGAAAATGCCAAGAAAAAACGTTGTGCTCGTACGACGCTTCATCAAGCCAGTGCCACAGTCTCTACATCAAAAAGAAGGTTAGCGGCCATGCCAGTGCACTCAAACGCTTCAAAGCATTTGATTGATCTTATGTTCAATTGTTATTTCATTGACGTGAGTGAGTGAGAGAGAGAGTCTGTGCGTGCGTGCGTGTGTGTGTGTGTTGTGTGTGTGTGTGCGTGCGTGCGTGCGCGCGCGTTTGTGTGTGCGCGTGCGTGCGTGTGTGTGTGCGTGCGTGCGTGCGCGTGCGTGTGTGTGTGTGTGTGTGTGTGTGTGTGTGTGTGTGTGTGTGTGTGCTTGCACTTGAGCAAAACGACTCGCAAGAAGCGCGCGGACTTTATATGAACAGGCGCAAAAAATTATTAAACTGATGCGACCTAACTTAACTAAGAGACACCGGCTAATTTGGTGCCCCGCACACGCTGGCCTGGAAGGGGGTGAAATACCGAGTGCTTTAGCTCGAGATTCGACTAACCGAGCGGAGCGATAGCCTCCCGCAATCGAGACCCATTTAATGGCCCCACACGACAATCTCGCTTACCAATGAAGCACTTGACAAAAATATAGTACCCCTCATAAATCAGTTGAAGAAGAACACGCCACGGATCTCCGCAAGCTGTAGACGGGAGTATTTTTGAATTTATTGCGGCTCAGCAAAATATGTATCCTACGTTATCGTGGCGCTTGTATGTGGTGCAGCAGTTCTCCAAAATTATATCAAATACCCTGTGTGATCGAAAGCGAGATACTTTGAAATAGTTTTGAGGCAACACAATTGTAATGAGTTCGGAGCAGTGGGAGGCACAACTTGCCAGCTTGGACCGAGAGGTGCAATTAGCACTTCTGAGTCATGCTAGGCGACCGGAGCAAGCCAGTGGGGCCCTGTACTTGGGGTCCCAACCAACATGCTCCGGAGTACCCTATTTTACTCCTTCCCTCAAAATAAAGTTCTGTTCATCAGTCTGTCAGCCGTAGCTGGGGCATCTTTCGTGGGGCCGGTGAAAAGACGCCTACAGTTAGCCGATTGTAGGTGAAATACGCCGTCTGCGTCTGGGCTCCTTGCTTTTCGTCGGCCGATATCGGTCGCGAGATGCGAAAAACGCGCGAGGGGACGCTAAACGTACTTGCGCGCCCAATTTTCTTCCTTTTCGAAAACGTGGATGAGTGGCGTCGGCTGGTTTCTTCCTTCGAACTACTGGCAAGATGGTGTTAGCAAACGCCTCTTTAGAGAAATCTTGTAGATACCACCAATGGTGGGAATCGTTGTAATGCGAAGCAGCCAGTAAAGAGTTGCATTGATTGCCTTGCTTGTCTTCGAGCCAGATGAAGCTATTCACATTACGAAATGTACTTTAAAATATATCAGATGTTTGTGATGCATGCACGCATGTGGAATCGGGTATATGTCGAGCGACTGAAATACGTTTTCGTACATTCTGGTATAGATAGCGCATAACCTGTTTATTATGTTCGGCACACACCCGTGTCATACCAAACCAGTTTTGGTATCGAACCAGTGAATAAAATGGCCGGACGTGCAGCCAGGCACTGTTATGTGAATTGTGTGGTATATGTTATGCATGCCATTATTTTCATGTTACAATCTGTCATTCAATTGCATCACATAGTAACGTTGCGGAATACTATATTAAGGTAGCGGAAAAGCCGCAAACATGAGCTTTTTATAGAAATCATGCAGTACATAAAATTCAAGCCAAGATTTTGTTTTTTGCCCCGCCGCGGTGGTCTAGTGGCTAAGGTACTCGGCTGCTGACCCGCAGGGCGCGGGTTTGAATCCCGGCTGCGGCGGCTGCATTTCCGATGAAGGCGGAAATGTTGTAGGCCTGTGTGCTCAGATTTGGGTGCACGTTAAAGAACCCCAGGTGGTCAAAATTTCCGGAGCCCTCCACTATGGCGTCTCTCATAATCATATCGTGGTTTTGGGACGTTAAACCTCACAAATCAATCAATCAATCAATCAATCAATCAATCAATCAATCAATCAATCAATCAATCAATCAATCAAGATTTTGTTTTATCACCTGTCATTGATGTTGGTCATCTAGTTCCCCCCCCCCTTCCTACTCTATAAACTTTGGTGTATACCAATGTAACGAACCGGACGCGTGAACAGTGTGAGCGAGGCATGTATCATGACCGACAGAGAGGAAAACCAAATTTTTGTGTTCAAGTATCCTAAGAAAGCCCATCGTCTATAAAATCTAGAAGCTTCTTAGCACATATTCAACGCTCCACAAAGAAGAGTGTTCCACACTCAGAAGTGTGGCAGCTTGGGCTAGTTGGTATGGCATGACGATAGTCATAGCGCGAAAACAAAACGACGACACAGAGACAAGAAGGACACGAAAGACATGAGCGCTCATGTCTTTCGTGTTCTTCTTGTCTCTGTGTCGTCGTTTTGTTTTCGCGCTATAACTATCGTCGTTCCACACTCGCCATGATGTCTACGAGTGGCACTGAGACTTGCACGAACATAAATAGCTGACCCGATGACGACGACCGTATCTGCAGTTGGCAAGAGCAGCGTAATGCGAAGGTTGCAGGTGTGGTCCGCTTTACATTTTTCACATTTATATCTTCTTCTGGTTTTGTGTCATTGACAATGGGAATGGGCTTGAATGGGACTGACAACTTGGTGACTGTTTGCGCAGACGCGTTCTTTTGGGCAGGCAGCAGTCCGGAGCCAGACGGTGCGGGCGAGATCGTGGCTGACGAGAACGGCAGGTGAGCAAGCGATGCACAATTCATAAAGATGGCATGTCACACTTTGCAAAAGCTCTTTCAAGCGTCGTTTTACAGAAAGGTCAAGTAAGCAGTGCTTCCATGGTTAGGCCTTATACTTCTTTTTTGTGTGTCATGAGATGATAGTGCACGCGCGGTCTTCGTAGTTTTTCAAATCATGCGCAGAGTCATTCAAGGCGACAAAACAACCTGGAATATTTTTACATGCTCATACGGGACGCTTCTCTTGCGAGGACACTTTCGGATGCTCTCAGCACGTAGGTATAGGTTTGATTCCTTTGTAGAATTTAGGTGCCCAACCCAATCTGGTATAAATTAATTCTACAGTACGTCGTGCCTCAAAGTTATATCCTAGCACTGGCATGCAAAATACCGCACAATTATATGGTCAAGGGTACGAAAATTCCTCTCAAGCACGGCCGCTGAAATGGCGCCGAATGAACAGAGATTGCAGTGATGTTGTTTTGGGGCGTAGTGCCTGTATACGCTGACGACATCGCAATTTTTGCTACAGCTGCAGATATACGTACACTGTATTAGAGTACAGTTTTTATTTGGATGGTCTGGATACGTGTTTCGACATTATTCTATCAATAAATATCAGGAAAAGCGCAATCGTACCAGGTGGTCAAAGTTCCTGGAGCCCTCCACTATGGCATCTCTCATAATCATGTCGTGGTTTTGGGACGTTAAACCCCACATATCAATCAAGTGCAATCGTAGTTTTCGGCTAAGTGTTCCTGTGCAGATTTCAGTACTTTACAGACGGGACGCTATCCCACAGGTAGAATTTGTTTAGTGTTTGGAGCGACTTACACCAAAAAACTGAATTGGACTCGAATATAGAAAATATGGCAGCTAAATAGGCACGGGTGGTAGGGATGCTTCGTAGACTCGGCACTAAACGATCTGGTTTACGTCGCCATGTGCTCGTCCTGATATATTGTAAGTATATTCGCCGAATATTAGACTTAGGCTGCGTCTTGTTTCCTTAAGCACCCGCTTACAAACTTCGATCACTGGTATTTCTAGAACATTAGGCATCCCAAGTCCAAGAATTTGAGCACCCTAAATTTGTCGCAAATATTATAATAAATAAAGAAGCGCACCTGCCTTTTCTTTACAAGGTTCCAAAAACTAGCAATTCGTACCTTGCTAAAAACATATGCATCCCCATAGAAGAGGTGGCATTGGGTTTTCATTGATGAGCCGATGACATTTTTTCGCCAAAACTTGTCTAGATTAAGGGGCCCACAAGTGATCGTCGTAGGAAAGCTCTTGGAAAAATTACAAGTAAACCTTCGTGGAGTACTGATGTGAAGGAGACCTATTCAAACAATTAGATTGAAATTTGACAACATATTTCTTAAGAATCACAAAGGTCTTCCCGGTAGCTACCTAACTACCATTTTAAAAGACCAACTGGCAAGATTAGCAGTAAACATAGTAATAGCAACTGATGCGTCAGTTTGTGAAGAAAAAGCAAGAGTGGGCATTGCTGATTGATTGATTGATTGATTGATATGTGGGGTTTAATGTCCCAAAACCACCATATGATTATGAGAGACACCGTAGTTGAGGGCTCCGGAAATTTCGACCACCTGGAGTTCTTTAACGTGCACCCAAATCTTAGAACACGGGCCTACAACATTTCCGCCTCCATGGGAAATGCAGCCGACGCAGCCGGGATTCGAACCCGCAACCTGCGGGTCAGCAGCCGAGTACCTCAGCCACTAGAAAGAGTGGGCATTGCATCTTCATTGTCGGATTGATTTTTTTTCCAACTCGTTCACCTGATTTTACACATGTTTTTCAAGCGTAATGGCTTGCAGTTGTTTTGGCATTACGAGAATTGCCTCTGTCCATAACAGACACTGTCATTCTTATAGACTGCCTGTCTGTCAGTTCTTTGTTAATTACACCTATTATGTGTAATGCTTTACAAGTGTTTTTTCCTTTGCCCCAAGACATTTACGTCTCATTCGCTCGGTATGCTTACAAGGTCATAACACTTCAACCCTCAATGAATATGCAGATGCACTTGCTGTGGCCTCGCATAATAGACCCATAATGGTCCTATAAATTCTATAAAATTGATCGCCGTGGCATGATTTGAAAATTTTGTCTCATCGGATGACTTTGAATGATCTCGCTTGACAACATCTCAGTTTGCTCATCTTAAATACCCTTAAAACCATCGATGGTGCTCCTCTAAGAGGGCGGAAATACCAAGTACAAGAACACAATGTCTAGTTCCCCCATCCCCACTGAATTTTTGCCTACACAGTAATCATTATGCTTCCACTTCAACGAGAGTGAATCTCTGCATCATTTTTTAGCATGCTGGTTATTTACAAATAAAAAGAAAAGACTGTTAGAAGATTTCTCCGTATGATAGCCTTAAATTTATCCCCTCCGGTGGTTATTCTTTTGGAGCAACTAAAAATGGCTATAGCCACAGGAACGCTTGTGAAGCCATATGCGATTTTCTAAAGGAAAGAACACGAATACAATGTTAAGCTTAGGCCTCCATTCGCTTTAGCTTTAACCCTATCAGCTTGTTCAGCTTCCTTTTCCTTTATTCATTCTATTCTTAAAATATGTTTCACCAATCTTTTATCCTTATGCAAACGTATTCGGCGGGTAAAACAATTTTATTGCTAAGAGAAGGTACCGTCTATTTCATGGCCAATCGCCCGAAGTGTGTTGCGCCAGGAATTTAAGGGACAACCAACCAACTAACCAACCAATCAGTTAACCTGTAAACCTGTGCGCTTTTTGTAGTGCTATCTCTATCATTGCTGTCTACAGCGGGATAAATACTCCCCATAGCGTCTTTTTGGGGAAGGTTGAGGGTCTTACAAAACGCCCGGCTATGAAACTAAGCAGCGACGCAGGTCGTGGGCTCGAATCGCGGCTCCGGCGGCTGCATTTTTGATGGAAGTGAAAATGCTATAGGCCCGTGTGCTCAGATTTAGGTGCATGTTAAAGAACCTCAGGTGGTCGAAATTTCCAGAGCCCTCCACAACGGTATCTCTCATAATCATGTGATAATTTTGGGACGTTAAAACTCCCACATCAATCAATCAATCAATCAATCAATCAATCAATCAATCGAAACTACACAGCGGATGCCACCTTCGTCCAGCCAGTATGCACGAAGATGGCGCGCAGTCCTCGCAGTTCCTCACTAACTCTAACACTTATAATTCCTTCACACCATCTCGACCCTGGCACATTTTGCGACATGCACGAAACTGAAGTTGAATAATGGCTCGTGTTATACAAGCACGTGAGCAAGAACTACAGGTGGAATCAAACGCCTGTGCTGAAAAACGTCTTACCTAAGAGGTACTGCATGCGCATGGCATGAGATGCACGAGGAAGAACTTGCAAGTTGGGACATCTGTGAACAGAAGCTCCGTGACTTGTTCAGTGGGCTGCTCTACAGGTGGCTGTCCGACTGGAACTGGCGGCGTGAGTTAAGTTATTCACGGATTCGTCCGTCGCATGCATATATTCAAAACGTTCGAGCACTGTGCCGCATAACCGACAAAGACATTGCCAAGGTGGACAAAGTCAGCTATTTGTCGCAGGGGATAGCTGACAACGCCTTTGGCCTTGATTGATTGATATGTGGGGTTGAACTTCCCAAAACCTTCATATGATTATGAGAGAAGCCGTAGTGGAGGGCTCCGGAAATTTCGACCACCTGGGGTTCTTTAACGTGCACCCAAATCTGAGAACACGGGCCTGGAACATTTCCGCCTCCATCTGAAATGCAGCCGCCGCAACCGGGATTCGATCCCGCGACCTGCGGGTCAGCAGCCGAGTACCTTAGCCACTAGACCACCGCGGCGGAGCTGCCTCCGGCCTACTAATGTGCCAGGACTATTATACCGTTGACTCGATCATCACTGAATGTCGGTGGTGTAAATAAGCTAAAAACAGGAGGATTATTCAGTGCTCAAGCCGCCTTCCGATCGCCGCTGCGACTTCTGCGTGCGAAGATCCAGCGACACCGCACCATATGGCAAATTCTAACCTCAGCAAGATTCTTCGCCAAGAGCTGCAAGCCATGGCCCACATTAGGCCATGGCGTAAGAAAACTTACTAACAATATCACTAATTCTACTCGAAGTGCGTCAGAAGTTCGCAAACATTTATGTGTCCTGAATTCTCAAACCGCTAGCTTTGCACACCAGCTTACGAGCATTCATCCTTGCCCACAACGCCTAGCCCAATGCCATGACACTTGTTGCTGCTGCCTCTTTGGTTCCACGGTTTACTCCACGATACCAGAATGCATTTGAATGGCTCCGTACAGACTATTGACCAATATGTTCTTCATGTTCTCGCATTGGCCGCATTTTTCGCAATGGCTGCTACAAATGATATTTCCGATTGGGTGTTCCCGGTGACTGGCGTCCGAATCGTGGGCAGCACTCTGCAACAATTTCTCCCGAAGGCCACTTCCAGGACCACCCATCTCGCCTACCATTTCCACGTTCGGAACTATGCTCCCTACAACGCTGACGTGGTCGCCCAGAAAAATTTCAGCCCCTCGCCGTCGCCTCAGGGTCGCCAGTTACACTCCCCTCAGCGCCGTCGCTCTCCGTCACCTGGTTATTCTAGACACCTCCCGGAAAACTAACAAGTGCCGCCCTTCAAAAGACGGCACTCTATTGACGAATCTGACCCAAATACTTCTACCGATCCCTAAATGCAGACGAAATTTACTTACTGTCCTCATTGATGGTATAGCCATTACAGCTCAAATCAACACTGGCGCTTACTCATCTGCTGCGCGGGTTCTACGCTTAATTCTAGCCTAAAGGAAGTTCTGCCAAACCTGTTATAACTGCCAAAAATACGGCATTCTTGGGCCAAATTATCTCCAATGGCCTATAGCTTTCCAAGTAAAAATACTATGATGTCATCTTTCCTTATCTTGATATTTTTGACATCTATGAGCATCCTGTAGGTCACGCAAGCGTCGTATCTCACCGTATTGACACCGCCAATGTCAGTCCCTTGCAGAAATGCCGTTACAGTGTGTCTTACATTGAGCACCAAGTTATCCTGAAGGAGGTAGACAAAATGCTCAAGGAAGACGTCATTGAGTCTTCATCTAGACCTTGGGCATCACCTGTGGTGCTAGTTAGGACAACAGCTGTGATGCATCGACTATAGCCATAACAAAAGAAAACCAAGTAGTATGACGTCTGTCCTTCGCGCTCGATTGCCTTCACGGTGCCCGTTTTTATCGTCACTTGATCTTCGATATGGATACTCGCAAATTTTTTTTGATGACCGCGACCGTGAGAAGACAGCGTTCGTCACACCCGATAGTTTTTACCACTTTACGGTCATGCCTTTTGGGTGGTGTAAAACTTTTGAACGCAAGATGGACTGTCTCCTACGTGGTTTTCGGTAAAGAAACCTCTGTGTTGTCTGAACATTGTAATTGTTTCCTGCCCACATTTGTGAATCACTTCTCTTGTCTGTCGGCTATTCTCAACATTTTTAGCTGTGCTCGCCTTCAGCTCAATTCGATGAAGTGCACATTTGAGCGCCCACAAATTAAACTACTTGGCCACCTTGTTGACGCTACTGGGGCCCAACACGACCCTGGCAAAGTACGCGCAGTCCGCGACTTCACGGTTCCGCTTTCTGTACAAGAGGTAGCAGCTTCTCTGCTCTTACTTCAGCCGCTTTGTCAGGAACTTCGCGCACAATGCTTGACCCCTCACGGATCCCCTCAAAAAGAACGTGAAGGGGCGGGCCTTTGCTTCTATAATTTTCGCTCTCAAGTAACCAGGCTCATTTGGATCCCACCACCTCGACTGAGCTGCGCACTCACGCAAGTGGCCACGCTATTGAGGTGCACTCGCTATAGTACAAAGTGACACAAACTGTGTTATTGCGTATGCTAGCCGCCTTGTGTCACAGTCGGGAAAGTATTATTGTATTACCGAGCGGGACAGTCTAGTTCTTGCTGGGGCCGTCGCTAAATTGCGTTTATACCTATATAAAGGCTCGCAATGATCATAGACCCTCAAGCGCTGTGCTGGCTTTCAACACTTAAAGACCCTTCTAGAAGACTCGGCGTTTGACATGACGATCGCAAGAATACACGTTTGGAGTAGTGTACAAATCTGAAAAATTGCACAGCGATGCAGAGTGTTTATCACGGCACCCTGTTGATCCACTCCCACCTGCACCGAATTGAAAGCCGATGCTTCCATCTTCTTCATCACCGACTTCCTACACGTGGACGATCAACAACGGCGAGATTAGTCATTACTCCTCATCATTGACCGCTTTCAAGCCGGTACAGGCGAATGTTAGCTGATCATGTTCTTGCTGAGGCGTCCCCCGCTACGCGACCGATTACCAAAGAGAGGGAAGACCACTCAACCCCTTGTCTATCCGGTTCCCTCTTGGCTATGTGTCTCAATCACTTCTCACATACAGGGATTTGGGCTGGGGCCGGGAAGTAAGAGACGCTACGACCTGTTTCTGTTTACTGATTCATTTAATTTAATAGCAAGTGCAAATGGCGTACACACATACTGTCCGTGAACTACATCTCTGTTAGACGAAATTGTAACACATCAGGAAATACACGCGGCCCGCGAAACAGCATACATAAGCGAAGTAACGGTGACAATACAAGGGTGCCTCAATACAGAGTAAACACAGGACGACACAAATGATAAAGTTATCAATGAATAAAACCGCGCAATGTCTCAATATGCCGCATCCCTATACGCAAAGCTCGTTTAAATAAGGGAGGTGAAGTTCGTCTCACAGAATGTCCATGTAGTCGGGGCCTCGGAGTTGGCTGCTGGAATTGGGGCTGAAGGTTGGTTCTTGGCGTCGAGGTCTGATCTGTCCGATTCGTCAGCGTCTTCATCGTCTTCGTCATCATCGCCTACGTTGTCCCTCTCAGTGATTTCCATCTTAGCCCTCTTTCGTAACGCTCCATTCACTCGCCTCATATCCCTAACTTTCATTCCTCATCGTACCATTCTTGCCTCTCTACCATCTCGAGCTCATCGCAGCGTAAATCTCCGACCCTCCTCGGGTCGTCTCGTAGTCCCTTTTTGTATGACCAGACTCCGCCCTACCGGGGCACCAAACCAATCGCCACTATCAACGCGGCATATTTTCTTGTCACTCGGTGTGCGTCATCTTCGACGGCCGCTCCCGCGGCCCACACCAGTAGAAAACCCTCTCCCAAACAAAGCCGAGCAAGTAACAATGTTCAAACTCAAGCCTCAGAAAGAGAGATGGGCGAGCCGTCCGAAGACACTTTAATTACGGGCGAACAATGGTGCTGATGCTTCCGGTACTTGATGAGCCGATGTCCCGACAAAGTCTCAACGGTTCCATGCAGCTCGGTGTCTCCCGCGAAATTCTCCGTAGCCGCCGCTTCTTCGTCATTCAACGCCGCAGGTGGCCATCCGCGCAGAACACAGTAATGAGTCCTGGAGCCACGGAGGCTGACGGAAAGTCAGACCGGACCCGGCACAGGCGCTGCGGCAGGGTCGCATTTCCCGAACCAACAAAAGGTGCTCTGCTGCTCCCCCATGCCACAAATCTGAAGGGTGCGTGCGGATTATCTCCACCGTACACTGTCACGCTGTCTGTAGACGACAAGGTGCCGCCCGCTCCTCGTGTTTGCGCGAGGGAGGGGGGGCGAGAACAGTAAAAATAATCCTTCCAGGTACTCCACTCCGGAATGCCCATCCGTTACACCGATGGTTTTCTTTTCCTTTTTTTATGCGTGGGTTTAAGAAACGAGCGAAAAAATCTTGAAAGGTCCGGGGTTCAGTCCGTGTTTGCGAGAACGTCACATTGCTGCAAGACAACGTTGTGTACCATCACACCTTACACCTAGGGGCGTAGAACATTTACTTATTCCACAACTTTCGGGTGTCTACCGAACCTTCAATCGTGTTCGATGATGTTTTTTTATGTTTTTTTTATCGTTACGTTCGGTGCTACGTTGCAGCATGCCAGTTCTGCTATTGCTGAAAATACCTACTATTGCCGCTGCCGGTCACCTTCGGCCGGTTGAAATCTCGGTTGAGACCTTTCATCGAGTCATATTGGACTCACCAGGTCCCCTTCCGATTTCGACAGCCGGAAAAAACTGGGTTGCAGTAGCCACAAATGACGCCACTTCATATGCACTCACTCGAGTGCTACGGACCAGCTGCGTGGAAGACATTGCCGTCTTCCTCCAGCATGACGCTCTTAGTCACATAATCACAGACTGTGGTTGTTGCTTCCTCTCGTGTCGTTGACAACCTACTTATGCTAGACTCGCCGCAGCATTAGCATTTATTTCCCTACCGTTGTCAGAAAGGAAGAGGAGTTGGCTCTCGAAAGCGCCTCGTCCCAGAGTACATGTCACTCATCAACCCTTCATCATCCAATTACGTTCAACCCGGTAAGGGTCCCGCCCCTGGGAGGGGGACGGGTCTTATGTTGTTTCGGTTGAACGGCCCTACCCGGACAAGGGTGCCACCTCCGCACGACGCCCAGAACTCACCAAACGCCTCCACCACACACTGATGGTCTCACGTCTACACCGATTTCCTTCCCGTTCGTCACCTTTGCCGGTGTTGTGTTCCAAGCACCCCTGTGTCACGAGCGAGCTCCGAACCCGCGAAGGACCAGTTGCTGAAACTGCTTCCAGATGCTGACTCCTCCCCTTCCCCCGCTCGGCGCAAACGAGCCACCGTCGTTTCCCCCGGCAGTTCGGCCCCGCCTCCATCCGAATAGGAATAAACTTGTTTTTAACCGTTCGAGGCTGTCTGAGCTTTTTGGACTACCGCGGCCAACGCGTACGTCTATGGGCCGACGACAACACCGGACATAACAGTGGCGACGAGGAAGTGGATTTGGACCAACGTACGCAACGATATTAACAAGCTACAAGCTATGGCTACGCACGGGCTCCCAAATCGGCTACCCGAATTCAACGGCTCATCATGGTCATCGTGGTTTGGACGCCTGCAATTTTACTTCGAGGCTAACAACATCACTGATGCAGCATTGAAGAGAGCCAACCTGCTAACGCTGTGTGGGGAGCAGACAAACGACACAGTCTATGCCCTGATTCAGCCACGCACTCCAGCAGCCGTTGACTACGACGACATCGTAGCAGCGCTACAAGAGCACTATGACCCAAGGCCATCGGAGGTCTACTGTCGAGCCCGCTTCCAACGGCGAGACCAACTGGAAGGCGAAAAAGTGGCCGAATACGTAGCGGCTCTCAAAAAGCTCGCTGCTGACTGCAATTTCAGGACGTTGACCGCGACAGCTGCAGCTACTGCGCACGAGGAAGGATCGACTGCCACACCTGCTAACACCACTATGCTCTTCTTGGACGTTATGTTGCGTGACCGTTTTGTGTGCGGACTGCGTGACGCAGGCCTACAACAACGCCTGTTCGCGGAGATGGGTCTCACCTTCTCCAAAGCCTACGACATCGCCCAACGAGCGGAGAGCGCCGGTCACCAGCAGGGGGATATTAGACGGAACGTCGAGCCGGTGCATCACACCAGTCAGCAGTCAGGCCATTCCACGTCTAAGGCGAAATGAAGCAGAAAGACACAGCGCTGTTGGCGATGCGACGACATGCACGATCCTCAGGTATGTCGATACAAGACAGCGACCTGCAATTTTTGCCAAAAACTGGGACACATTGAAAAGGCATGCATCTCGAAGCGCAAACAGCTCAGACCAAAGACTTCAGTGCAACGGAACAACAATGTCGACGCACAGGAGGGCCAGACGCAAGATACAAGCCAAACAGCACTAACGTCATCGGCACTATATGACTTAAACGCCGTTACAGTTCAAGATTGTCAGCCTTGCCAATGCAACCGCAGAAGCCCGCCAAGAGCTCCTATTCCTGAATGGGAAAGACCAGACACGCCTTGGCACACCCTGCACATTGATTTTGCTGGACCTATCGAAGGGTGTTCGTTCCTGGTGGTTGTAGACGCATACACCAAGTGGCTGGAGGTAAAAAAAAATGGCTACAACGACATCGGCAGCAGTTATCGACACCCTGCGGTCGTTGTTTCTAACGTTTGGCCTACCGCGCAAGGTGGTCTCGGACAACGGCACTCCGTTTGTGTCCACGGAGATTCTCAAGTTTTACAGCGACAACGGCGTCTCGTCTGTTACATCAGCTCCTTACCACCCGGCTACGAACGGACAAGCCGAGTGCTACGTGGCTGAGCTAAAGCGCGCCCTTACTAGAGACCAGACTGGGACGATGCAACGCCGCATCGCGCGCTTTCTCTTCAGACAGCACAACACTGTTCAAAGCACTACTGATCAAACGCCAGCGAAATTAATGTCCAGACGAGAAATGAGAACCCAGCTGACAGCAATTGTCCCGGAGCCCTCAGCGAAAGCACCGTCGGAGGAAGAAAAGCTCCCGCATAGCAGGAGAATTGAAAGTGGACAGCGCATATACGCCCGCCAGTTCCACAGAAAGTCCGGCTGGGTTGGAGCGACGGCACTCAAACACATAGGTTTGCGGTCATGGCTCATCGACATTGGTGGAAAGGCCACACGCGGCCACCTTAATCAGCTACGCCGTTCAGGTAATTTGCCATGGGAACCTCCCATTCAAGCAGCCACCTCGACGGAAGCTTCGTTCCACTTAGCCTGGCATCTCGCACCAGATGAATCGGCGCCGCCACCCGTCCCGCCGCCCGCCGGCCCTGAACACAAGAGAAACGACACCCAGCGAGCAGAGGCTTCTCTTCCTAGTGCGTCCAGAGCGTCCACGCGCCCACGGCGGCCCCCATATTGCTTCCAAGCGACAAGCTAAGGAGGGAGGAGATGTTGTGTTCCAAGCACCCCTGTGTCATGAGCGAGCTCCGAACCCGCGAAGGACCGGTTGTTGAAACTGCTTCCAGATGTTGACTCCTCCCCTTCCCCCGCTCGGCGCAAACGAGCCACCGTCGTTTCCCCCGGCAGTTCGGCCGCCGCCTCCATCCGAATAGGAATAAACTTGTTTTTAACTGTTCGAGGCTGTCTGAGCTTTTTGGGCTACCACGACCAACGCGTACGTCTATGGGCCGACGACAACACCGGCCATAACAGCCGGTAACCCGTGGCGTCATGACAATGCCGGCGATCCATCCTTCTATTTTTGGTCGTGATCTAACGCGACCTTTCGGCACCATGCTTTCGTCTGTCACACTGCATTTTTGGTGGAGGCGAAAATGCTGCAGGCCCGTGTGCTCAGATTTGGGTGCACGTTAAGGAACCCCAGGTGGTCGAAATTTACATAGCCCTGCATTACGGCATCTCCCATAATTATATGGCCATTTCGGCACGTTAAAGCCCACATACCAGTAAATGGTCTGACCCAGCAACCACCACTTATGCTCAAGATGTCATCAGCCGTGCTCTCATGGCACGCTCACTCCTCCTACTGTGGCTCCCATCTCGTCGTGTTGGTCTCAGCTAGAAGGCCTTACCACAATATGCCAGGCCCTACCTAGTCCTTGCACCAGGTGGCTCCTGCCACCTACGAGATTTCCAACAACTCGATGGTGCACCCGGAATTGAAATCGTACATTTTCCCCCTCTTAAGGCCTACAACGTTGAGAAGCCCTTTTAAACATAGCAGGCACTGAGAAAGTGCGTTACAAGCTGAGGTAATGTCATAGGTATGAAAAGGCTGCTCTGGCGCGGCTCCTGAAATGGCGCCGTATGAACAAAGACAACAACAATGTTGTTTTGCGGCTGAGCATAACCTGCCGTGTTGACCTGCGAATGTGTGCGTTCTGTGTAGTGCTATCTCTATCAGTACTGACTTCCACTGAATGCGTACTGCCCGCAACAGTATAATCATTTAGTGGAGAAATATAGAAGAAAACTTACCAAACTTGGAACGAATATCCCATGTCTTCATTTCCAATCGAATTGTACACAATTATAGCTGCACTCACTGACCTTGACTTGAGTGTTCACATATTTTAATAGAAATACAACTACACGACGTCTGCTATTCATGTGTGCAGGCGGGAGCGGCTCCGACCCTACAACCACGAGAACATAGTCATCAAACTGGACAAGCCGATCCGCAACTACCGCTACCTGGCAGTGTACTGCCGCCGATACTCGGTGAGGAATTCACCAATCTTCCTCTCTCTCTCTCGGACTTCCTCAGTGAGAGAATTAATGTGCCATCTATTTCGTGGCCTTGCACGAGTTTTCTTCGAGTGTGCCAATCTATGCGCGCCATGAATGCTAGCAGTTTTCCTTGCAGCCTGTTGCTTGTGATTCTTGTGCATAGCTACTAAATGAAACAGTATTGAATATGTGGCATGTTTTGTATTTTGCGAAACATAGGAACGACAATTTGTTGAGGCACCTCTACCAGTATATGTTGCTTCTCTGTAGATTCGCATGCGAGCGGGACAGTCTAGTTTTCGCTGGGGCCAGCAAAAGAGGTTATTTTGCCATGTTAATGCACCCCCGTGCACGCCGAGTTGAGATCTATTTTTGCTAAGTAGTGTAATAAAAATAAGAACCTGTGCAGACACCACTTGAGTGTCAGTTTTACACTCGAAGTCTAAAAAAAAAAAACGTACACTGCTTACGAAACCTTGCTCACTTCAATGCCTAGGAAGCAGTATTTATGACATGGCATGGAGAGACTTGGGGTCTACCAGTACCCATAACAAATTCACGTAGAGAACCTTCCCTTTTTAATTTCGGATGTACATAGTAGTTGCAACCTCTCGAGTTCGTCACAATGTTTTGCATGCTATAGATACGTTAACATGTAGTATATATCGGTTTTTTACCTTTACAGGCATACCTCTATGCAAGTAATGTGAATAATATTTATATCATATTGTAAAATTGCGTTTTGTCTCTTTTTTTATTTGTCGATTATTGTATATTTGTCTTCACATTTTGTTATTAATGTTGTTTCATTTCCCTCGCTCTGAAGCCGCTGCCACGCAAAAGGATGCCGCGGCTTTCTTAAGCTGTCTCTGACAGCTTTTTCTGCCCCTCACTACACGGCAGAAAACAAAAACTTGAAAATCTCGGAAGGCATTGGCAAATCTGACAATATATGAACAAAGGATTATCCGATCAAATTATTGTACGTACTATAGAAATGAGAGTTATGTCTCGTGCAGGCGAACTTCGGTTGGGTGAGGATCCCACACGACTTTGAGCCGCCTTCACCGCAAGATTTGGGGTTCTTGAGTGGTGGCCACGGCGTCGCTGCTGACCCAGTAATTCTGACAGATTCCAGGACTGTGCAGCTTACCAACTTCCGCTACGACGGAGGGGCACCAGGTGCGTAAAGAAAATTTGACGGTGTGGGTGGCTTTCCTATTTGGCCCGCATGGTCCAATCGTATGCAATTTTTACTTACGCAGATTGTACTGCAACACGCGTTCCGGGTGGCTTAACTGTTTGAGGCCTATCATTCATGTAAAACTCACCACTATTCCAATTAGCAGGGAGCACTGGTGATCGTCTGAAACGTTGTAGCTACGTATTGTTTCACTGGATTTATGGAGTGGGCGCATTGCGGATTCAAGAAACTGGGCAAATTTTATTTGTAAGTCAAAGAATCACTTTACTGTGCACAAATCAGCATGCCTGGTTAATAAAAAATCCCATTAGCTTGTCGCGTAAGCATCTCTGACTATATAAATGTCTTGTCTCGCAAACAAATCTCTGGGATCGACTTCATGTAACGGTCGCACGGCAGTCACTGTGTCGACTAGGTCTTCTTCTGATCTGTCTCCCACTGGGACTGAAGTGAGTTTCTGTTATTGCCGATGTCATCGCTGAGACAGCTATAGTTCTACTTTAAGTGCACTGGGTTTGTTCATGGTATTTACAAACTCCTCGCCCAGCCCAAGTGTCCGCCCTCCTGAGCGCATGGTGCGTCTTATGAAGCCATGGTCCTGTTTGATTAATTTGACGTCATTACATTAAAATGCTAGCGACTTGTCCTAGTTTGTATCTGCGTGAGTGTCTTCAGTTTGGCTAAACCACTCGTTTCACCTGAAAAGCCACAGGTTTGCCGCAAAGGTGAAGCAATGAACGCAATAGCAACCAATTGGAAGGTCACGCGCAGAATGGCAATCAGATCGCACAAATGATGCACGAAACGTACTCACATGTACAGGTGAATGAGAGTGGGGGTCGCGGTTGTTACTTTGCTGTGTCTGAAAAGCGTACCCTTTTCTATAATGGAGACTGTGCAATGGTCGCAGTGACCTTTGTGCGCCAGGTAATTACAACCTAATCGTTCCAGTGAAGGCCCAAGGTCAGCAAAGAGGTACGATTGTCCCCACCGCGAGACAAGCGCACGCGTGTGCGTGCACCCTGCCCCCTCTCTGCGGGGCAAAGTACGCGTGGGAGATGAGAGAGCGCGGCACTGCATCGTGACGATGTGGCGACGCGCACTCATTGGGACATCTTGCTGGTAATGCTGAAAACACGATTCTCCCCCCCCCCCGCCTCGAGATGCCATCACCGGCGGTAAGTGGTAGATATATATATTGCTTGCCCTTTAAACATTGAAGGAGGTGCTCCTTGGTGGCTTTGTGGCTAACGCCTCGCACTCACAATTTAGAGGTCCGACGTCTGATTTCGCGCGCCGGAGTCATTTTCTGTATTATTTTTCTTTCTTGCGTTTTTATATATATAGATATGTATATATATTCGGTGAGTGATGGTTACGCCAACGCTGGCGGCAAAATTCAGCCGAGAGTGTCGATAATATTGCTATCGCAACAATAAATACAATTTTCTGCACGTCATTGCTAACGTCCTTACGCAAGCCCAGCGCACACCGGGCGGTAAATTGCTTCAACTCTTTCGGGCCTCTTTTATCTTCTTTGCTTTGGCGCATCAATGCCGGTCATTATTATTCACGGCGTCTGTGAGCTCTCTGAGCACTGTACAGGCCAAACTACATAATGAAACACAGTGTGACTATGGGCTTCCGTGCTGTAAAAGGATGACTTCATCAGATTTGGCGTTCTTTACACTCAAGAATATCAGATCACAGAGATGGCACCTGGATTCGTTTTTTAAGAAGCCGAATACTTGGCGTGTCTGGATTTTGATCCTGTCAAGCATAGCGTAGCTGGAAAAGAGGGACGTAAAACACGTATACTCGCCTAAATTTTTCAATTGTGCACTCGTATATATGCATGCATACATACAAACTCAGGCACGAGCATGCATAATGTATACTTCACCCGCCCTGATTCCGCTAAAAAATTTGACTGGTTGCCACAAACGTCTGGCGTTCTCGCCCGCCCTCCCTTGTGCCTTTGTGTTGGTGGAGAAGCTTCCGACGACAAGCTATTCGTCAACGGCGCTGGAGTGTCTTCCTTGTATCGGTACCAAAGGGGGTCACGGAGTTGTTCGGAGAAATTGACCTCGAGGAGGATGCGTACGCCCCGAAGAGAATTCGACTGCTTCGGCAGTTGACGTTGTACAAGCGAATAAGGTTACCATCGGTGCCGCGAGTCTCGCGTCGGCGGGAAGTACGCAGTGCCACGGGCAACGTATTGAGACGGCTGCATCATTAGACACCGTCGTCGTCTACTCAGCTGGCGAGACCTTTAGCGACACCCCGTCAACTCTCTTACGTGAACCACAAGCTGGACTGGTCCATATAGAACTTTTTATCGGAATTTTCTGTCAACCGGCACTTTATTACACCCAGCTTTTAAATATCGTACTAGTGTGCGCTGCGCGTCTCGTTACAACTGAGAAGCGCAACCACGATTCTTCTCTTAATTCTTCTTTGCATCTCTTTTAGTTTTCATCATGTCGTTGTTTTGTTAACGTTCCGCTTTGTGACTAGTTGTAGTGTTCGTTTAGGGCAGATTTTGTGTTGTAACAGTTGTTTTCATCGCGCGCATTTGTGTTTTTCCTACTAATTAACCTTTGTAAGCTCTTACCTAGCGCTTGTTTAAACTAAATGCTTCTTTCTTTTTAAAGAAATGTCCGTGTTTGCTCCATGACTACGTCAGTGAGACCCAAACATCACCACGCGTGCAATCCCGCACGGGTCGACAGGCCTGCAAATAAATTTGATATGTACCACTTGCAGGCCTTTCAGGCGTCGCAGGCCTAAACGTAAAGTGGAAGCCTGTGGGCCTGCCGCACGCCGACGTTAGGCAGGCGGGGCCTCACCAGGTGCGTGTTACATCTTCGTTCGTCTGCGAAAAGGATTTCTGCGACCGCGTGGTGATGTCTGCGAGACAGACGTAACTCTGAGTGTGCATCATGTAGCCATCCTGTTATTGCTTTGTTGATTGGCAACTGCCTATAGCGATAAACGGCATGGACATTGCCGAGATTATTCCACAGAGCAAAATCTTTGTCGGCTTTGTAGGCAAAGAGTTGTATACTTTTGTAAAAAAAACGAAACAAACGAAAAAAGGAGGGCAACGCTGAACGAAAGTGGTACATAGAACATTTGCAACGCGAGATGGAGTGAAAATAAAAAAAGAATGGTCAAGGATAAGCGTATAGAAAGAAAGAGGGTGCTTAAATTCAGATTGTTAACGACTCAGTCAGATCACATCTCAGGCATTAGAACGCCTCGTAGAGTAACCAACCCTGCTCTGAAGAAGTTGGTACAGTCCCACCATGAGTACGTTAAAAAGAAACCGGGCCTGCGTGGAAGGCGCAGCACAGTCTCAGTGAAAGCTCGAAGAGGGGCCTTTCAGAACCTTTTCTAAACACTCATTGGGTAACTGCTGCAAACACTCTTCCTGGGTACCCAATACGGCATTAATAATAATATATTTTGGGTAGTAGGCTAGCATTCGCTATGTTATCCTTCGTCATTCTTCTGAGAAACGTGGTATCCGCTGATAGTTTGTGTGCCAATCGTTCATGCAGTGACTGGCGATGATGAGGAATTATGTCTGAAGTGGGTATGCGCCACAGTTAATAGGTGATCAAAAATAAGCTTTTAAAATGGGTTGCAGCATTGGGCGACCCACTCATGACGCTATTCACATTGTGTGATGACAGGTTGTTCTTTCAGTGTTCTAAAACGCGTTATAAGCCGTATTATTGTGATACCTTACCTGATATAAAGCCTGCCCAAGGCAAGTTTGCCAACAAGTCCCAAGTACCGGCCTAGCTAAGTGGTAGAATACTGGGCTGGCACGCAGCGGACCCGGGTTGAAGTGCCACTGTGTCCTTGGTACTAGGTTTTTTTTTTCTTTTTGCGATTGTGGTTATGCACACCGGTGGCGGCGGCGGACGAATACGGCGCCGTGTGCGACCCGAGATTTGTTCTCATGCAGCTTTTGCTGTAAAATTGGCCAGAATAATGAGAGCAGGCGGTGCGAGTTTGAGGCACTAGATTTTATGCCCGAAAGATGCAAAGAGTCTGTAGGCACCAAACCGTCGAGAGCCAGGAAAAAATGATAGCACGTGTGGCGCGAAGAGCCAGTTCATGACAAAACTAGGTGTGTTAGCTGCCGAAAGCACCGTGATGACCACAGAGGACACTGAAGGCCGCAATGATGGCGACGAGGGGCTGTGCCGGCAGAGTCCTGTTATTACCGAACGGCCATCTATAATTGACTTAGTGTAGTCACCGTGCGTGTTCGTCACCGTGGCAGCTGTGATGTTCGTAGTAATATCGACCCAGCAGGAGAAAACCCCTGCAAAGATAGCGGGTCAGGGGCGTGTGCTGACGCACACTGTGAATTGGACGATGCAGCCACAAATAGTTCGTTGAGGTGTGAGCGGCGCAGCCTTGAAGGCTTTTGCATTGTTTAAAAGTCGGACAAGCTCTTCGCCAGTAGAAGAACAATGATTTCGATGCAAAGCATTGCTACATCGGGAAAGATAGAGCAGTCGACACCAGCCGACGACATTAGCTCTGGCCAGCAAGAATGACAAGCTGACGTTTTGAATTGAAAAGAGCGAGGCAAAATGCGTAAAGATGAAAAGGCGCTGCATGTACAAGCGCACAACAAAGAATACAAAGCTACCCAAGGAGATGAGAAGGGGCAAATGGCCAAGTAAACCGCGACGAATATTGCTTTTCCGCTTTGGGGCGTTTTCTAGCAAAACACGTCCCCGTGTTCCAAGCCCGCCGACAGGTAGAAGGGAGAGGCATGCATCTGTTCTTCGAACACAGATGAAAGACAACTTGCCGCGTTGGTCGCCTTCGCTTCCCATGTTCTGTTCGAGCCGCGCGCTGAATCGGAAAGGGGTGCCTTATGGGAGGCGACGTGACCTAGTCAGGAGACCCATTTCCATAGAACCTATGTCAATGATGGCATGCAAGTACGGGACAAACTGGCGGGAAACAGCCGTAGTATTGATTACCGTGTGTGATTTTTTTTTTTGCTTTGTGAGAACGGCTCCGAAAGAGCAACTGCCTCGAGCACGGGTCAAACTTATGAGCCCACCATGCACAAAATGAACCGAACCCGCAGACGCATCACAAATTATCGAGATATGATGTTTATACATTGCCTTGTTGATTTTGCGGCGTTAAATACGTTTTGTGACATGTAGCACAATTACTTCAATTTATTCAGTTGTGTCATCTGTGTGAGTTTGTAGGTGATGTTCTGCATAAAATTATTTCATGCTTAGTCATTTACTGAGCTTCATTTTTAAGAACATTTTTTAAAGCAGGTGGGCCTCTTAGATGCCTTTAAGTTTATATGATGATGATATGTGGTGTTTAACGTCCCAAAACCACCACATGATTATGAGAGATGCTGTAGTGGAGAGCTTCGGAAATTCCAACCAGCTGAGGTTCTTTAACATGCACCCAAATTGAGCACACAGGCAGTATATCTGTTCGAGGCCTATCAGATACACGTACGTGCTAAAAAAACTACAGACAATCTCCCTGAACGAAATACCGGTGGGATGCGAAGCAGCAGCGGTGTGCACAGCGTTGACTCGGTTGAAACGGGCGTCGACGCGGGTGCTGGAAGAACGGTTTGAAGCGAAACTCGGTGTAGCGTTTACTAGAGTAAATGTTTGTTTGCAACGCAAAGACACGGGAGGCGGGACGCGTTGAAGACGCTTGCGCTCGGCTTCCTTGGCTCGTGTATCGTTGGTGTTACCCGCGCGCCGTGTGTATTCCCGAACGCGACTGGTGTTCTTGACCTACACCTCGTCGGTGTCGCTGGTTTTTTACGGCCGACGCTTGCGTTTGGTTTACCTGTCTCGTGCCTCGTCGGTGTGGATGCCACCTTTCGTGAACGCGATCGGCTTCGCTGACCCTCGCAATGCTGATTACAGCTGAGAAGGTACGCGCACACTAGCGGGAAACAGATCGCGATGGATTGCCGCTCAACGGCGTGATCGCGCGACGAGCAGCGGCACGCTGTCCTCCTTGTCGGCGCCGCGAGAATCTCGAGGCGCGCGCATGGCGTACACCCACCTGCTCGCAGCTTCTCTTCGCTGAGAGATAGAGAAGTGGCGCGGGTGCAATGATGCCTACGTGAGGAGTGGGTGCGTAGGTTGCGAGCGGTGGACAGGGTGAAGCGAAAGAGCTGCCTTCCGGCAAGCGCGCGGCAGGCCAGGGAGAGAGACGTCTCAGCGCACTGCTAGGAAGGCGTGAGCTACTTGGCACCGCTCCAACACCTGTGGCGAGGGGAGGGGTGCGGACGCAGAGACAGCTTTACAAAGGCTAGTCAAAGAGCTGCTCCGCATCAAATATGACGTGTTGTTTTTCCAAGTTTCCGTTGTTTTTCAACGGGGCGCATTGGTATGAAACGGTTTGAAAGTAAAACAGTGCTCAAGCCGGGATCCAGATCTTTCATTTCTTTTATTTTGTTTTAGAGCTTGTTAATAGGTGACTTTGGGTATACGGCTCAATGCATGTATTTCAGGAGGTGTTTCCCATACAAGCATGATTTAGTCACATGCCTTCGATGTGTGCATTAATTTTTTTATGTAGCATTAGTGCAGCCATGATTTAGTGTGGCGAGACATGAGTTTCGTCAAAGTGTCACAATGAAGTGCGGTGTGCCTCTGCGAAGTCGTCCACATCAGTGGAATTGTGCGCGAAAAACAATACGGGTTCGTGAACGACAGGAACATTGAAAACTGTCTCGAACACTACGCATTTGTTATTTTCTTGAATATTACGGAGTAATATTCTTGAAATGAAGTCTATGTCACAAACGTCTGGCATTCTCGCCCGTGCATCGTTGAGCCTTTGTGCTTGGAGAGAAGCTTCCCGCGACAAAATGGTCGTCAGCGGCGCCCACGTGTCTTTCTGCACCTGTACCGAAATGGTGGGGGGCACGGAGTTGCTGGGGGAAAATGACCTCGAAAAAGATGCGTATGTCCCGAAGAGAGTTTCACTGCTCCGGCAGTTGACCTTGCACAAGCGAAGAAGGCTGTCATCGCGGTGCCGCGAGCCTCGCATAGGCGGCGAGTAGGAGTGTCCCGCGCAACGTAATTAGGCAGCTGTAACACCGGGCGCCCTCGGGCGCCCTCGTCGTAAACTGGCGAGACCTTCAGCGGCACCCCGTCAACACCCTTACGTGAACCACGAGCTGGACAGGCCCATGTGGAGTTTTTATTGTGATTTTTTTCAACCGTTGTCATACACCCTGATTTCACCTATTGTCTTTGACGGTGTGCTCCATCGCAAGTTTAAACTCAGAAGCGCGACCACGATCGTTCTCGTAATTTTATTGCGACAGCAATTATACGGACACTGTCGGCTGTATTTTGCTGCTGGCGTGTGCATCGCCGTTACTTACCGTATATGTATACGTGTGTATATATGTGAAAATGCGACGCATGTATATATATAAAAATTCGAGGAAGACAAAAACAGTAGAAAAACACTCCGGTGCGCTGAATAGAACTTCAGTCCTCTGAATCGTGAATGCGAGGCGTTAACCACTGAGACACTGAGGAGAACGTCGTTTACCCTTCAAACGGATGGATAAATGGATGGATTGATATTGCTGTACCTTTCAGATCGGGCGGTAGCTATCGCCACCAAGCCTAGATTGTTTTCCTTTAAATAGTGAGGTTGAGGACTCGCACTTTGCAGTGACGGGTTTATTTTCACTCGTGCCTTGACTTTAGCCACCAATCAGATAACCTCCTTCTAGTTAATTCTACCCGCTTAAAGTCTATTTTGCCCTCCCTGTCCGTAAACCCCAGTGCTTTGAAAAACTCTGCGCCATCATCCTGAACTATAGGGTGAAGCCCTTTACAGAACATTATCAAGTGTTCGGCAGTTTCCTCCTCCTCTCCGCATGCACTGCATACCGTGTCTACGCCTTCGTATTTGGCGCGATATGTCTTCGTTAACAATACTCCCGTCCTGGCCTCAAACAGTAGAAAACTACCCCGAGTATTTTCATAGATCCTTTCCATGGCAATTTCCTGCTTAACTGTTCGATATATCTCTAGTGCGGACTACTTAATCATGCCAATTCTCCCCATATCGGTCTCAGCTTCCTTCAACTTCTTAATAACCGATAATTTTTTTTTTGGTTTGGCCCCCTGCTGTTTTTTAAGTATTTACAAGTCACTTTTCTGGTTCGCTTCCTCCATTTTGTATTGACATTATTCATGTACAAATAGCTGAATACCTTCCTAGCCCAGCACTCCTCCCCGATTTCTCTCAATCGCTTCTCAAACTTTATCTTGCTGCTAGCTTCCCTGCCATCAAATAATGTCCATCCCATATCACCTTGTACTCCCTGATTTGGTGTATTCCCGTGAAGTCCTAAGGCAAGCCTACCTATTTATTCCACATTGCCTAATTTCTAATCTTGCTTGAACTTCTGATCGCATACACAAGACCACATTGCCGAACGCCAGACCAAGAACCATGACCCCTTTCCATAATCCTCTCACAACATCATACCTATTGTAATTCCACAGTGCCCTGTTTTTCATTACCGCCGCATTCCTGTTACCTTTTGTCGTCGCATATATTTCGTATTCTTTTAGGTTCTCGGCCCCATTGCTTATCCATACGCCCAGATAATTGTATTTATCTGTTATCTTTAGCGTGACCTCCTGTATTCGAACCTCACTACCTTCATTACCATTAAAAATGATGACTGCTGATTTTTTCTTACTGAATTAGAAATCTAACCTATCTCCCTCATTACCGCAGATGTCCATCAATCTCTGCAAATCTTTCTTGTTGTCGGCCATTAGCACTATATCGTCTGCGTACATCAATGCTGGTAGTGCCTGTTCAATAAGTTTTCCTTGCTTGACTAAAGAGAGGTTGAACCCCAGTCCACTTTCCTCTAATTTGGCCTCTAATACTTGTAGGTTCATCATGAATAATAAGGGTGACAGAGGACACCCCTGCCTAAGCCCCCGTTTTACCTCTTCAGGTTTGGATATCTGTTTTCCCACGTTATAACTGCCTTTTTACCTTTATAGATACCCTTTAAAAGATTAGTGACTCCATCTTCCACACCTGGAGTGTCCAGTATTCCCCAAAAGTCTTCTTGAACCACGCTATCGTATGCTCCTTTGATATCCAAAAATGCTAGCCGCAGGGGCCTGTGTTCCTTTTCTGCTATTTCGATGCACTGCGTCAGTGAGAACATATTGTCTTCCAACCTCCTGTGTTTCCAAAGCCCATTCTGCAGTCCCCCAGCACACCCTCATCTTACCATTGCCTGGTTTCCCTCTCTGGCCTTTGCTCCCGTCCATAAGTACACCAAACTAAGGAGTGTCATATGCCCTGCCACTTTCCCTTTTAGCCATAAATGTTCCTTGCACTCCTGCTTGACCCTTTGCCAGTCTGTACTTTTATGAATGAATGTCCCAATACCACGCCTCTTTCTGCTGCCTTCTGTTCTATTACAATATTCCCACGTGTAGTCCGGATTGTTAGGAGGTTGTTCCATGTCCCTAAGATGTGTTTCTACAAACCCGTATACCATCGGCCTCTCCTCCCTTAGCTGTTCTTCTATCTCTTTCTACTTCAGCCTATTCCTGCCACCCTGCATGTTAATATAACCTATGTCTGAATTGGCTCGGCGCTCGTGGCTACGTCTATTTCCTCCCTGGGCTCTTCCTATCTTAGATACTGGTGCCGCTTTGGAATCGCATCTGTTCATACCACTTGTCAGAAAGTCTCCCTGGTCTTTTTTTCTCGTCACTGGCTATCCTGCACCCCGATGGGCCCGCGTGACCCCCAAAAAGGCTACTGCGCGTCCTGCAAGCCGTCAACCCACTTCATGACCTAGCCACCCTTTGAAGTGAATTCTGTGTCGTTGAAAACCACCCCACCTATGCACATCTCTGTTTATTTCCACCACCTCAAAGCCTTTCTCTCGACTCATCCACGATATCTCTTGGTTTGCGTTGACAACCGCTCTTTGCAGGTTACTGTCACGCACCGGTACCTCCGGTATTGTGCATACCACTACCTGTACCTGAGGAGAAGTGGCGTGCATGTCATCGACCCCTTTCGCCAGTGTGGTCGCTAGTCCTGCCATATCTTCATTTAAGACATCTTTTAAACCGCCTGAAATTATCACAAGATTTCGTCTATCAGCTGCAGTTTTGAGTTTTGTGCTCGCTCGCCTCATGACTGCTTCCAGCTTGCGTCCTGGGAACGTTCTTGCTGCAACCCTTTTGTCACCTCTTACCCTCTCTTTGATTGCTTCTGCGCATCGATTTCAAATTGAGTCCTCGGCGATTATCACAGGATGTGACTTTTCAGCTGGAGCGTCCTGCACTTGGGGGTTATTTGCACATGTGACGCCGGCTGCTTTGTCCTCACCCAGCCCCACCACTACTTCGCTAAAGCTGGGCCTTGCGACAATTGAACCGGCTGAACCT
The DNA here is from genome assembly GCF_043290135.1 of Rhipicephalus microplus. Taxonomy (NCBI): domain Eukaryota; kingdom Metazoa; phylum Arthropoda; class Arachnida; order Ixodida; family Ixodidae; genus Rhipicephalus; species Rhipicephalus microplus. Next base: position 6,431,617 of record NC_134710.1, read on the forward strand.
GTTTTTTTCCAAACTTGCTTGCTCTTTCTTCTCCGCCGTTCTGGTTGCCGGTGCCCTACTGTTCTCTCGGACGGCTGCTCCTCTGTTCATCTTGGCTAGTGCTTCCTGGGCGGACTTCAGCCTTTCTCCCATTGCCCTCGTTTTCTCTTGCTCTGTCCCCAACGCAGTCTCCAGCTCGGGGATTCTCAACAGCAGTTCACTCTGGGCAACCGCTGTTTTCTCCATTTTTACTAAACCTCACATGCCTACACTTTGCGTCAGCCTCCTCTTCATTTGCTTCGGCTCCTAGATTCCGTATGCGAGTCCAATAATTCCATATGTTTCCATAAAGAATGCATATGTTTCCCATATATTTTCTATATATTTCCATAAGATTCTTACGGAAACATACGGAATCATTGGACATCGCTAACGGAACGTTTCAGTAGCCGGGTCCATTTTCAAACTCAACCCACATACTGAACACTTTACAGCCTTTTTAACCATGTCTTTCTGACACCAATTGTCCTTATGACTTGTCTCACTCGATAATTACAAAACACGATCCCTGTCCTACGAAAAAGAGAAAGGGTAAGCCCTATTACAAAAAATTGCGTGTTCAATGTACGTGCCCCTCCCCCACGGGGTGGCAAGAGAAAAAAACACAAAGAAACAAACACATGCACACGCGCAAACCATTAAATACCTGGTGGCTGACCCAAGGAAAAGCCGTACAATGTAATAAGTGCTAAAAATATATTAACTGCTGCCTTATTATTATAAAGGCAAGCTCATAATAACATGCAAAACCGCTTATCTACGCAGTCGATCGGGAGCTCTCAAAAAACATGTCCATCCACTGTGGCACCGTGCCGCCTCAGTAAGCTATTTATATATGCCACCTACCGCTCCTTACGGGCACCTCGGGGGGAATGATCGTGTTTACAGCATTGCCAGCACAATTGCGCATTGAGCGCGCGTCGTCAGATTGTGCGGCGGCACGTGCTCTGATCTGCCATGCGTACTTTGCCCCGCTTAAAAGAGAAGAACGACGCTCCCTTACGCGCCTTTATCTCGTGGTGGGGAGGAGGGGAGAATCGTACGTCTTAGCTGGCGTTGGGCTTTAGCTGGAACGATTCTGTTGTATTTACTGGGCGCAAAAAAGTTACTGTTATCATTGCACTATCCGTTTACGAAAAGCGCGTGCTTTTCAGACACAGGGAAGTAACAACTGAGACGCTTATTCGCGTGAAAATCTACCTGTGAGTACGTTTCGTGCGTCATTTGTGCTTGAGAAACGCGGGGAAAGTTACCATGTGCTTACCGTTTTGCGTGTGACCTTCAAATTTGTTGCTATCGCGTTGATTGATTCGCCTTCCGGCAAAGCTGTGACTTTTTCTTTTGTATGTTCTTCAGTTTCACCATGTGCCATTACTTTAGTAACCTTCGCGTTGTTTTTATGTTTGTACTTGGAATACACTTTTAAATGCATAGTTAGTCTTGTAGTTGTTCCGTTTCATCACGCAAATTTTGTTTTTTTTGCTCAGTTTTTTTCTGTTATCTCTAGTCCTTTTTCTTATTTTAATTAAATTCTTGCTTGTGTCTGTGTCTGCTCGTTAAGTCCGTCGGTCAGACCCAAACCGCACTACACGTTCAACGCCGCACGGGCCAACCTACCTACACAAATTTGATATGCACAACTTCGAGGCCTTTCAGGCGTCACAGCCTACACGTATAATGACAGCCTGTGTAGCGAATGGATGGATTGATACTATGAGCGTCGCCTTCATAGTTGGGCGGGGACATGTGTGTCACCAGGCTGAGCAACCAGTATCAACGCGGCCGCTACAGCGCACCGTCGCGGTCATAAAACATTCTGTGGGTTGTTTTAGGTTCTGGCCGGACCGTGAGCTCCTATTTCTTCGTTTCTTTACGAGCATTCCAAGCAACCTGTTGTTGTCCTCTCTGTTTCTCCTTCGTCTTTTTTTCACTCTTGCCACTTCCGATGCACTGCATGCATTTTCTTTACTTTCGGCTCTCTGGTTGACACAAAAAAGTACTCATTGTTACTGAAAAGACGTGTCCGTATTTGTCACGGACTGCCATTTTTGCGACCCGGCGTCACGGCAATTAACGGGCGCCGTACTACCCCGCTGACCGGCGGGAACGGCGGGTGCATGAAAGAGAGCCGGGAAGTGCAGAATGGGGTGCTCTTCTTCGAACGTCGCCGCCGACGTTTGATCCTTTGTACCTACGGCGGCGTCTGCAGGTTCGTGGAAGGCCGCGATGTACCCCGAACAAGTTTTAGACTACGGGACGTACCGGCTGAGAGCCAAACAGTCTGACCGTTCCCACGGGAAAACTTCTGGTGGCCAAGCCGTATGACAGCACCCCAAGAGGTTTTCACTCTCGCTAGTTGAGGGCCCTCTCCTAATTAAAAAGGGGTGGGGTCAGTATATTTTTTGGGCCGGAGTTTCCACCAATGAAACGCGCATGATTGGACCCATGTAGAAGTCTCTTGTCCCCAAGGAAGAGAACGAGGGGACACGAGGGGGATTTAAGCGCAGGATTTTGCCCTGCTAGGCAGTCTAGTCGCTGACCAACATGGTTTAGAAACAGATCAACAAGTATCTCTTCTAGAAGTTTTTAGTGTGGCTCTGTATCGGCTGGCAATCTAAACTTAGCTGTTCGTCTAGTTGTGACGCGATATTAACGTCTGCAACGTTGACATCGGGACTTCGCCTCGAGTTAGCTCAACCTGCTCGAGGTCACCTGCAAGCACTAGCCTCCCGGAGCCACCAGCGTTGCAAGACCGCCGACATCGCAGTCGTGCCAGAACTCTCTTCGACTTTTCGCATCCGATCGTCAGGGACGCAACGCTGCCGGTCATCACACGTATGCCTTCACCTGTTTATATCGTCGAACTTTCTCCTCCGTAGTTCTATTGTTGTTAGTTTGTGTAGTTCGTAATACTTCTCTCTCGTAAGCTGATTTATTGTTTTTATATGCATGTTTTAGTTGTATCAAGTGTTGATGTGTTTTGTTAGTTGTATTGAAGTGTTGTACTAGATCGCGTGTGCTGCAATATCACTGGAGCAAAGTTTGTTCTGTTTTCTCACGTCTCTGATCTCTTCACTGTCTCTGCTTGCGTACGGAACGAACTAACCTGCTGTCATTCCCGCCGCTAACTTCGCGCTGGCGACGCTAGAGTGGCAGCTTGTAACAAAACTGGCGTCCGTGACGAGGACGTTCCGTACAAGAGTAAGACAGTGAGGGGTGAACGAGAACCGTGCGGACAGCGTGGTGAAATAGCCACACAGTTGAAGCGGTTGCATCCTGCATATGATTGCGCTGGTTTTATAGTGGCATTATAGTGACAGTTTGCAGTATGGTGTGTATGGATTTTGATAAGTGGATCGCGCACGATAAACAGTTAGGCTTCGAGGGCACCGAACTGAGACAATGAGTTAAGGAGCAGCAGAAACAGGCGCAGGCGTTAGCCAGAGAAGAGTGGGCACTGGCCCGGGAGGAAAAGGAAAAAGAAAGGGAGAGAAAGCGCGAAGAAAAGGAGAGAGAGCGCAAAGAAAAGGAGAGAGAACGCGAAGAAAGGGAGAAAGAATGAGAAGCGGCAAGGGAAGCGCCAAGGGAAGCCGGAGAACGGGAAGTGCAGTTACTGCAACTAAAGATTCGCCTCAGTAAGAGTAGCAGTGTGAGCCGTATCAGCAGTGAGCACGGCGATGCCGGGGAGAAGCCGAGTTTGAGAATACACACAGGTAGACTGCTCGTCACCTTTGATGAAGGGAAGCGACGACTTAGATGCGTTTATACGCCGGTTTGAGAGCATCGCCAGAGGGCAAAAGTGGCCTGAAAGCCAATGGGCGACGGCGCTTTCGACATGTCTTACAGGAGAGGCGCTAAGTGTTTATGACAGGCTACCGCCTGCAGATGCAGCGGACTACACCAAGGTTAAAACCACCCTCCTGAAGCGCTTTCGCTTCATGGCGGATGGGTTCCGAGACAAGTTTAATAAGGAGAGGCCAGTAGGGGGTGAAACAGCAACACAGTACGCGGCTCGCTTAAGACATCACTTCAATAGATGGGTTGAGCTGTCCAAAACTGAGACAGAATTCGAGTCCCTCCGCGCATTGTTGATTAGAGAGAGGTTTTTGCATGGATGTGGTTCGAACCTGGCATTATATTTGAAAGAAAGGAGGGCGGAATCCCTGAGAGACATGCTTGAGCTGACAGACCATAACTGAATGTAGGAACAGCGCAACCTAGAAGTAGTTACTTCGCAACTACGGAAACGAAAAAAAACAAAAACAGAAAAGAGTGCTGGCTTTCAACAAAGCGCTGACTTTCTAGGTTGCGCTGCTCCTGCATTCAGTTATGTCCTACCAACTTGCCCAAGCTTCCACGCTGGCAGACCAGTTTTTGGAAGCTCAGCGTGGAGCAAGCCTAGCGAAAACAAAGAAAGATGGTCCCATAACGGACGAGAAGGGGAAATACGAGAAAGGAGGCAACAGCCACGCACCACTACCACGGTGCTATATTTGCAATCGTAGGAATCACCCGCCGCACTTTTGTCGTAACAGACCTGCCGCTAATGTAGCCATCGTCTGCTTCAAGTGTGGGAAAAAAGGACATAGGGCAAACGACTGCCGGTCAGGAGCAAATAACTCACTCCAGGCGTCCTGCCTCTACACACCAAGGGAAACGCGTGAGGATCCCATATGCGACGGGTATATCGAGCTTAGGAATGGCGAAAAAGTCCCCGTCGTCAACGCCGTAAGGGTGACACCGCCGAAAAATCTGGCCGAGAACTTACCAGTGGCCACAGGGACCCTCCGAGGCACAGACATATCAGTGTTGCGGGATACGTGGTGCAACACAGTAATCGTGCGGAGGAAGTTGGTGAAGGAAGACGAGCTGACAAGTACAAGCAGACTCGTCTACTTGATTGACGGAACAGCGAGGATTCTGCCCGAAGCACGGATTGAGGTTGACACCCCCTGCTTTACTGGCAACCTGACAGCACTATGCCTGCAAGAGACACTGTATGACCTCATTCTGGGCAATATCGATGGCGTAAGACCTCCTAATTATTCCAGAAAGGAGACTGAAAAACCTGTCTTGACAAAGGAGTTAAGGGAAGAGCCTGTAGCAGGTGCTATCACCCGTTCCCAAGCACATGCACAGCCGGAAAAATTTGCCAAGCTTCGTACACCTTGGACCACGACGGGATTGCCGGGAGATAACTATGGCTGCGAGCAGAGGGGAGATGCGACACTCAAACAGTGTTTTGAGAAGATCGGCAGGAAGCATTACACACATTTAATAAAAAAAAGCAAACATGCCGAAATAAGAAGGGAAGCGTCGAGTATAAACACGAACAGGGACTGCTGTACCGACAGTACACAGAGGCCAACGGACGGCTTGTACGCTAATTAGTCGTTCCGCACTGCCACCGAGAAGCTGTGCTTAAAACCGCACACAATGGTATAATGGCAGGACACTTGGGCACTCAGAAAACTAAGGACCGGATCTCGGAGGAGTTTTTTTGGCCAGGCATCAAAGCTGACGTAATAAGGTTCGTCGCCTCATGTGACATTTGTCAGCGCACCGTACCAAAGGGCCGTGTACCACATGTTCCACTGGGGAGGGCACCCATAATCGACACCCCGTTCAAGCGAGTGGCGATCGATATAGAGGGACCGATTTACCCGCCCTCAAAGCATGGGAACCGATACATTTTTACTTTGATGGATTATGCCACCCGGTATCCAGACGCAGTGGCGCTCCCGAGTATCGAAACTGAGCGAGTGGCCGAAGCCCTGGTCGAGATGTTCTCCCGATTTGGCGTCCCCCACAAGGTACTGAGCGACCGTGGCACGAACTTCACATCGGACCTGATGAAGGAAGTAGCGCGGCTCCTTTCCGTGTGCCAGCTCCACACCACCCCATATCACCTTATGGTGAATGGCTTGGTGGAAAAATTCAACGGCACCTGAAAATTAATGTTGAAGCGCATGTGCGCCGAAAAACCGAGAGATTGGGACCGCTACCTTGCACCTCTCCTCTTTGCCTATAGGGAGGTTCCGCAGGCCTGTATGGGGTTTTCACCCTTCGAGCTTCTCTACGGCCGCCATGTGAGGGGACCTTTGGCGATACTGAAGGAGCTGTGGACGAACGCCGACTTGGCTGAAGAAGCTAAGACGACGTACCAGCATGTCTTCGACCTTCGGAACCGTTTGGAGGAAACGTGCCGCCTGGCACACGAGGAGTTGGAAAAAGCCGGAGCACGGTACACGATGCTGTACAATCGCAAAGCGACGGAGCGTAGTTTCAACCCCGGAGACAAGGCACTGATTTTACTTCCCACCGACACGAACAAGCTGCTGCTGCAATGGGAGGGCCCTTTTGAAGTCCGGGAAAAAAAAAGTTGAAGCTGACTACGTCGTAGACACGGCTGGCGGCAGAAAAAATTTTCACGCCAACTTACTGAAAAGATACGAGGAGAGGGACAGCAGCCCACGAGGAGGCTTTTCGAAGTCTCAAACAACATGTCTCTACGGAGCCGATACTACGGCTACCAAATTTGCACCAACCATTCGTACTTCGAACGGACGCATCGTACACAAGTCTCGGAGCCGTGCTCATGCAGGCCCACGAAGGCAAGCTCCACCCCACAGCTTATGCCAGCCGAAAGCGGCTTCCACGGGAGGCTTCCTATAGTACCACAGAACGCGAATGTCTCGCGTTGGTACGGGGAATTCAGAAAATCTCCATGTACTTATATGGAGTACATTTTTGTGTCCAGACAGACCACGAACCTTTGAGTTATATCCAACAGGCAAAACAGCTGAACGCTCGAGTACTTCGATGGAGTTTACTACTCCAAGAGTACCAGTTCACCATTACGCATATTAAGGGTAGCGAAAACGTGGGAGCCGATTACTTGAGCCGGATATAGTTCTTGAGGTCTGGGGATCATGTTAATTTTTTATTCCTTTCGTCGTTTGTTTTCTGTTTGTATGTGCGTATTTCATTCTATAAGAAGTTTTTTTTAGTTATTTTCTTTTTGCTTGGTGCATTGGTTGTTTTTACATATTGTAATGCACATTGAAGCATTTCACTACAGTAGAGGAGCGCACCTGTTCCGTTTTGTTTCGTAGTATACATTCGTGCAGTGTATCCTGTATGGATGGCGGCCGTACATGGCTATTTATTTTTCTTGTTTGTATGGCGCATTGATATTGTTGCGTGTAACTGAAGCTGGTACTCTAACAGTTGTTTTTTTTCTTTTGTTGTTACTTTGATGCACTCTGCCTATTCATGTTGTGTATGAGGACAGTTTTCATGTCTCCCTTGTTGGTGGTGTTTTGTTCCTTGTTGTCGAAAAATTCCCCTCTGTGTGAGCAAATGTCATAAATAACTATCTGAAAGCGGGGGGCAATGTCACGGACTGTCATTTTTGCGACCCGGCGTCACGGCAATTACGGGCGCTGTACTACCCCGCTGACCGGCGGGAACGGCAGGCGCATGAAAGAGAGCCGGGAAGTGCAGAATGGGGTGCTCTTCGAAGGTTGTCGCCGACGTTTGATCCTTTGTACCTACGGCGGCGTCTGCAGGGTCGTGGAAGGCCGCGATGTATCCCGAATAAGGCTTAGACTACGAGACCCACCGGCTGAGAGCCAAACAGTCTGACCGTTCCCACGGGAAAACTTCTGGTGGCCAAGCCGTATGACAGCACCCCAAGAGGTTTTCACTCTCGCTAGTTGAGGGCCCTCTCCTAATTAAAAAGGGGTGGGGTCAGTATATTTTTTGGGGCGGAGTTTCCACCAATGAAACGCGCATGATTGGACCCATGTAGAAGTCTCTTGTCCCCAAGGAAGAGAACGAGGGGACACGAGGGGGATTTAAGCGCAGGATTTTGCCCTGCTAGGCAGTCTAGTCGCTGACCAACATGGTTTAGAAACAGATCAACAAGTATCTCTTCTAGAAGTTTTTAGTGTGGCTCTGTATCGGCTGGCCACCTAAACTTAGCTGTTCGTCTAGTTGTGACGCAATATTAACGTCTGCAACGTAGACATCGGGACTTTGCCTCGAGTTAGCTCAACCTGCTCGAAGTCACCTGCAAGCACTAGCCTCCCGGAGCCACCAGCGTTGCAACACCGCCGACATCGCAGTCTTGCCAGAACTCTCTTCGACTTCTCGCATGCGATCGTCGGGGACGCAACGCTGCCGGTCATCACACGTATGCCTTCACCTGTTTATATCTTCGAACTTTCTCCTCCATAGTTCTATTGTTGTTAGTTTGTGTAGTTTGTAATAGTTCCCTCTCGTAAGCTGAATAATTGTTTTATACGTATTTTTAGTTGTATCAAGTGTTGATGTATTTTGTTAGTTGTATTGAAGTGTTGTACTAGATCCCGTGTCCTGCAATATCACTAGAGTAAAGTTTGTTTTGTTTTCTCACGTCTCTGAACTCTTCACTATCTCTGCTTGCGTACGGAACGATTTAACCTGCTGTCATGCCCGTCGCCGACTTCGCGCTGGCGACGCTAGAGTGGCAGCTTGTAACAGTATTGTACAACTCAATTGGTACTACACAGTGGTGACCCGTAGTCCTTCGCGGCACTGCTCAGGTATCGCAGAGTGATGCAGAGCAACGAGACGCACCTAAACACGAAAGCTACTGGGACGACAAATTATGACGTCTCTGAGGTCTCCCCCTGATTTCCAACTTACTGAGAGTGCAACCCTTTGATCTGGCTCGTTCAAGCAGAGTCACAATTCGTGCTTTCTGGCGTGCGCACCGAACAACGCAATTACCATCTCGTTGTTTTGGCGCTGTCACCAGCTGCTGCCAAAGTATCTTACCTGTTTTGGGACCCCCCTTCATCACAATGTTCAGCACTTACAAGGCTGCTCTGCTGGAGCGAACGATGACACCACAGCACTCCCACATACAGCAGCTGTCATCCGTGGAGGAATTAGGCGACCGCTGGCCCAGCCATCTTCGTCGTCATATGCATTAAATCATGAGCGGAAACACCCCCACTACTGACGAGAACTTCTTGCGAGAACTGTTTATGCAACGCCGTCCTAGCAATGTGCAAATGGTAGTATTCAATACGTCCACGTTGAACCTCAACCGTTTAGACAACCTGACGGACAAGATCTTGGAGGTGGCCACGCCATATGTCAGGTCATCACTCCGCAACGTGAGGGCCACTCTACAAACACCATCTATCTCTACTACTCCCATCGACGCGCTTTGCGATTGCCCAGAACAACTGGTTTGCGTCCGGGAGCGTCATTACACAACTCTGTATCACCGAAACCGCAGCTGAAGCTTCCCGCGTCATGGACGGGCACAATGCTGTTGGTCCCCCACTGCACCTGGGTTATGCCTTTACCACCGCCGTCTCGGACCGGACGCGCGTCATTGACTCCAACCTTGCTTCTGGTAGGGAACAAGCAGGCGGACCGTTGGTGGTGATGACTGGTCAAGGCCAACCGAAAAGTCGCCTGTTTCACGTCATAGACAAAATTCCAGGCCTGCAGTACCTCGTGGGCACTGGTGCAGAGGTGAGCATCGTTCGGGCTCAAAAATCTGACCAAACAATACACCCGATTTCCTACCTGCAAGCTGTCAGTGGTAGCAATATCCTCTTATAAAAATCGCGGTTAGTCACTCTGAACCGCGTGTTTCGTTGAGTTTTCTTCGTCGCTGACGTATGGCGTGCCCTCATTGGCGCTGACTTCTTAAAGCATTATTGACTGCTGGTCGACGTGAAACGGCAGCGCCTGCTCAACACTACTACGTTGCTCTATGTCCATGGGGTTGTTTCCCATGACTCCAACATAATCGCCCCAACTGCAACAGTGGCCGATAACCGTTTCGCAGGTCATCTTCGAGAATTCCGAAACATCACGCAACAACCTGACTGGACAAAAGCCGTGCAACATCATGTCCGCCATCATATCACCACTACTGGTCTACCCGTTTTCGCTCACCCACGGTGACTTGCTCGAGATGAATTCCAGGTTGGCAGGGCTGACATTGAACACAAGTTTGAACTTGGACTAATACAACCATCATCGAGCAGCTGGGCGTTTCTTCTTTACCTCGACCCCAAAAATCACGTGACTGGAGATCCCGGCACAAAACCGTTTCCTGAACGCAAAACAATTCTGAAGCGGTACCCCTGCCTGAAATTCAGGATTTCACATCAGCTCTACATGCCATAACAGTGTTCCCTGAAATCGACTTAGTCAAAGCTTTTCACTAAATTATGTTCGAAAGATGGCGATTACCACCTCATCTGGCCTTTTTGAGTTCTTGAGAATGCCTTTCGGCCTCCGTAGGGCTCCACAAACGTTCCAGCGGTTCATTGACACAGTCCTATACGACGTCTGCCGTTTGTGTTCGCCCACGTCGACGACCTACTGCGGTGGCAAGCTTTTCCCACGAGGAGCACTTGCAACATCTCCGTCAACTTTTAGAGTGCCTTCCAGCCAACGGAGTCATTGTGAACACCACGAAAAGTGCGTTGGGTGTGTCATCTGTTGAAATTCAGGATCATCGTTTGGACAGCAGTCGAATTAGCTTTCTTCGCTACAAAGTGCAAGCAATAGTCGAGTTCCTCAAGCCTACGTCAATAAGCAAGCTGTGCCAGTTTATAGGGCTCGTACATTTTTATCGCCGATTTATTAGGAACTGCGCTGCGTGCATTTGCTCTACTTTCAGCTCTCTGGTTGGCACAATAAACTAGACGTTGCTACCCAAGAGGTGTGTCCATCTCGTACAACTGGGCTATACAGCTGTTAGTCTACCGCACGCCGGTGGTAGATTGACGGGGCCTCACTAGAAGTGTGTGACATTGGTGTGCGTGGGGGGCTCCTCACCAACGCGATGTTCTCCAAGGCAGCTTTGAATCTGCTGCATTCACTTGATCCTAGAGGGTGGAGGAGACCTTAGGGCTGGGCGCTTCGACGACGCTACAAGCGCTTCGGTATGTCGACGGCACCGTCCGCTGTCTACGAACATGTCTGCACACTAAGAAAATAGTCGCAGGCTTGAAGAACAAGACGAGTACACTTGTCGAAACGTCGGCTCTAGTGTTCATCTCGTGACCATGCATTTATCACCTCTGTTAGAAAAAAACTTGATTGATTGATATGTGGGGTTTAACGTCCCAAAACCACCATATGATTATGAGAGACGCCGTAGTGGAGGGCTCCGGAAATTTTGACCACCTGGGGTTCTTTAACGTGCACCCAAATCTGAGCACACGGGCCTACAACATTTCCGCCTCCATCGAAAATGCAGCCACCACAGCCGGGATTCGAACCCGCGACGTGCGGGTCAGCAGCCGAGTACCTTAGCCACTAGACCACCGCGGCGGGGAGAAAAAAAAAACTTACAAGGTGTTCATTAGGGGCTTAAATAATTATATGAAAAATTCAATCTTTTTATTTCGGCTTTCTCTCTGGTGGTTCAAATAGCTTGGTGATAATATCAGTAACAAACTAAATTGACAATTCGATTGATGAAGTCGACATATGGTTGGCTAAGTGTTTTTCAAGAAATTGTTCGAAAGCCTTTGGCATATCACCCCTAGTTCGATCTTGTGAATAGCAACAGTACACTCTTTCTTTCTGTCGAAATGAAACTCGCTTGTAGTTTTCTAGCTTTTTTACGCTTTTACATCTTACTTAACTGAAATTTTGTTTGGAACATGGTGTTTTATGCATGCGAAATTCGCCGCACACAACATACACAACGCAAATCTGACACGCTAGAGACGCCATACCATCCTACTCGTTGCTTTAAGAGCGACTTCCAACGTTTTACATCCCACGATAACATTCATGAAGCAGCCGTTTTGTCACATGGCTTCGACGCGTACTTATGTTGAGGCTCGCAGCTAAAAGGCCCCGCACGACGTACGGTGTCACTGTCTGCAAGCATTGCTAATCATTCACTGGGACGTACGCACCTGCATAAAAACCACTGCGTCCTCCTTGGGACTTGAGCCGGCCGCAAGTTTACCTAATGATCCCAGGAATGCGGAAACAAATTGGACCTACCGATACATGACCTAAAACAACTTCGACTACAACATCCGGTTCTGGTGGAGCAGAGGTTATATCGTCACAAGGGGTAACTCTGCGTATTAGGGCTTCACATGTGACAACGTCCATGGTGGAAGAACTCGAGGCTCTGCGTAGTGCTCTGGAGCTCATCAATTGAGAAGAAAGACCAAGTATATGGACCGTGTCTTCCGACTCAAAACCGGCGTTACAGTGCCTGTGGTCAGTTCTCTGACGCGGATGCCACGACCAGCTGACCTATCAAACCCTGTCACTCCACCACGTTTTACTACAAAAATGCCACGACATCGTCTTTCAGTGGTACCTGGACATTGTGGTATCAGAGGAAATGATTATGCAGATCATGCGGCTCGCACGTCTCATAAGAAAGCAAACAGCATTTCAATGCTGCTTTTAAGAGCCGGAATCTGCGAGGCAGTTTTGTCAACTGGCCCGCAATCTCACACTGACTGAGTGGAACAAAACAAGCATATGACGTACCAGACTACATGAACTTGACCCTTTACTAAAACTCCGGCCTCCACCCGGCCTACATCGACGCCAAGCTTCACTTCTTTATCGCCTTTGGCTTGGAGTTGCTTTCACGAAAACTAATGCCACGTTAATCGGAATGACTGACAGTGCGGCATGTGATGTTTGCGACACAGATTAAAATATCGAACACCTGTTGTGCCACTGCCTCCGATTAGCCTCAGAGAGACAAACAATTGGGCATCTTTCTGTATAGGTGCTATTACAGCACTATCCACGTCCCTCGAGAGCCCAGAAGGCAGTGCAAGCCCTTTTGTGTTTTTTTGAGGACGACAGATTTGTGTGAACGCCTCTGACTTGCGGTGCAGTTCTACACGCTGCAGTGAATTTACTGTCTGTCTCTCCCATTTTCTTTTTCTTCTCTTCCCTCTTTCTCATCTTTCTTATCTCTTTGCTCAGTCCCCCAGTGTAGGGTAGCCAAACGAATGTCTCTTTGGTTAACCTCCCGGCCTTCTCCCTTTTGTTCCTTCCTTCCTATGTTATCATCGTACGTGTACTGAGAGTTGGCAGCATCTGTGCGCATACGTGAGAGGGATTTTAAAATGGTCACCTGTTGTGCTCAAAAATAATAAATCGACGTGATTCTGAAAACGATTACTACCTGTTTCAAAACGTGATAGCATTTGCTGCGTTAAAAACGTGCCTGTTGACGTTCTTTATGTTTGCCCATTTTCTCTTCTCGCTTCGTTCTCTGCAACGCGCGAAATATAGTCTACCGATCCGCAAAAAATTGGCCCCGAATCTGCATGTTAATCTGCAAATGTCTTTGAAAGACGATAGTCTTGCGTCTAAAGAGATTGAACAAAACGTTTATTTCATGTTCTGCGTGAGAAAATTGGTGGATGGCATTCTGGAGGTGCTGGGTTAGAGTGCCTCGAGCGTGCAGCGGAGGTGAACGAGCGCACCAAGTCACGTCACTCGTGAAACATGAGCACTCTCTGGCAGTTATCTTCGAAAACGAAACGCGGTCTGAGACGGGCGTGCGTATTCGTCTCAGAGGTGATAAGGTGTAGAACGCAAGGCGACGGGTAGGTGCCACCATCGTGTCGTCTTAGCGAAGCGTTGGAAACACTTGCCTTTTCGTGCAAACGTTGCATGGTCAGCGCCGGGCGATAAACGCTACGGTCTTTAGAATAACTTATGTATGCCTTTTCTAATAAAAGACGCACGTACATAATATTTACGGGTTGTTATGGTGCCTCTGATATGCGCAATAATTGCTTTTTCATTGACAATCGCACACGTATAAACGCTGAAGCTTGAGCAACATTGGTGGGCGCTGCGGATGGGGTCGGCCGTTTGGGATAGCCACTAATGCCGTTTAAAATGCCCGGTACTGTTAAGGGTGGACAAACAAACAAATGCACAGACAGACAGAGAAAAACTTTTGCGTTGAAGGTGCCCAAAAAAGACTATCGTCTTTAAAAACAAAATAATTACTGGAACAAGCGGTAACGCACACGTCACAGACTTGCGCGTGTAACCTTTGCGAGTGCATTGTGCATCAGACACTTTGAAGCATTGAAGGGATAGGCCTCGTACCGGAAGCACCGTTTCAGACGACACGCCGTTTTGCTATCGACATACTTTTCTACAGATGGCTATTCGCACGGTTCAAAGCTCTGTAGAGAGTGCCTAGTAGGAAGTATCATAAGAAGCTTCTCGACAAAGCCAAGATTTTATATCACCACAGGAATCAGTGCACCCTCCAACTGTCCCAACCGTTCAAAATTGAAAAAAAAGTGCTTCATGTGGATGCATTAGCGAAGATTCTGTATATCTTGCTCATTGTAAGCTGGAATTTTCAGATGCCACATTGTGACGTGTGCTTATCTTTGTCCAATGAGCTTTATTCATCACGTGTTCACTGCATGTACGCCGCGTTTCAACTACTAAACATAGAGTTGTGAGTGTGCGCGCATCCTGTCTTTCATTTGTTTTGTCCGTGTTCGATGTCACCGTTAATAGGCCTCTAAAATGAGTCTGAATGAACTAGCTCGACCAAATGCCTTAAATCAGTTATCTATGTGTATACAGTGCGGAAGGTTGAAAACGTCGGCAGGTTTCACTTTCGTCTTAACGCAGTATTTTGCGTGGCACTAATGCCAGGGTTTAGTAATGACTTATCCACGACCCCACTTCCGGGGTCTAGTAGGATGATAGGTTTATGTAGTACATGTCGAACGTATGAATCAACTTTTATGGGGCCCCTTATACGTAGGGCAGACCGGACTCCGTGAACATGAGAAGTCGTTAACCAGATGCTCGCCATGTAATAAATATTGGGACTCCAAAACGTTTTACGGAGTAACTTCACAGTCATACCGGAAAGGGCACTTTCCTCCTCCAAGGAACACTGTCTGCCACAGAGGCAAGAAGCGTGTTTTCTCCCCAGGGAGAAGAAGCGCCCCCCTTCCTCATTTTTTTCCGAGTTAGTGCAGAAATGTCCGCGCCATGTGCAAACAGCCCATCAGTGTCTACATAAACCCGTTTCCTTCTAGCTGGGGCCGTAGCATGGTGTGGTGTAGTGTTTAAAGCAAAAAAAAAAGCGTGGTGTGGTGTAGTGGTTAGTGTGCGCGCACGCTGGCTTGGTGGTCGCGAGTTCGAATCACGTGAGCGTCTTGTAAATGTCCTCAAATTTATTTCTGATTATGATGCGTGTATATTTATTGTACATACATATAATCAAATGTCCGCACAAATCTGAATGTGCTGGTCAAGTCAACGACTAAGGGATTTCTCTTTTGCACAAAAGGTAACTGTTGCTCCCTGGAGGAGTGACCGCAAAGGGGGAATAACAGTTTATTGATATGTAGTTACCCACAAAAAGTCGTTATTGTTCTAATAGAGAATTCCATATACCCCTCTTCCTCTTGCACTTCTTATAGTGTGCTTTGTCGAGTGTGAAAAAGCACGTGTGAATTCGAATAACTTGTGGTGTTCTCCAGACACTACATTGACGAGATTACACTACACACACACACACACACACACACACGCACGCACGCACACACGCACGCACACACACGCACACACACACACACACACACACACACACACACACACACACATATATATATATATATATATATATATATATATATATATATATATATATATATATATATATATATATATATAAAAATTTAAATGCGTGGCCAGTTATCTGCCGCGTATAATAGTTCTCAGTCTTTAAGCCACGTACCTCTTCAGTTGATAGACGGCGTTTGTGTTCTTATGCTCTCTTGCGTTTGCACCCCTTCTTTTATGCCTGTGCCAACTCGCTCAAACTTCTGCCGTTTTAATTAATCAAAACTGCATTAGCGGAGGTTGCTCACGTGATGATTGTGACCTTGATATACGATGTTTTAGGGTGCCTAAAGTTGTGCCGAAATTCGTTTTATGCACAGATACGCATTTCCTGGTCGGCAGAGGTGAAGTATCTGGAACGAATGGCGTCATCATCGCTGACGAAAAGGGCAGGTGAGGAGAAGCGCTTGTAATTCGAGTAGGCCTTTGAGAAACACCTTTTTCCAGCCTCGAAAAGCTGGGCCGCTACACCGGGCAAAACGTGACGCTGTCGCTGAATCAAGGGGCTAGCTGGGACCAGTACGAGTGGCTCTCAGTCTACTGTGTCAAGGCTTCTCAGGATTTTGCTCACATACGGATACCCGACAAACTCAGCGTGCCGCTTGCCCAAGGTGAGCGTTATCAACGTTGCCGTTGCTGTTGTTTATCTGATTTCTTCGTTATGTGGGAGAGTGTATATAGAGCAGACGCGAAGATGCCTCAACGAACGCATGCGTGAACACTGGCCGAAAAAAAGTGGTGGTCACTGGGATTTTCATTGTAGGACATGTGACTGCACCGCACAATTTGAGAATGTGACAGCCATGGAAAGAAGATAATTGAAACGTATATTATTAGGAAATTTGATGACAAATGCATAAGCGTGCCATCACTCTCACTTTCAGACAAGAAAATAGTCTTTCTATATAGCTATATTAAACTTTGTGGGTAACACAATGCGACGTTTTCTTCTCTTTATTTTGTGGACCTTTAAATGAAAGTGCACTCGTTTCTCTTGCATTATTTCTTAGGCGATGCTTAGTGATTTTCCATAAAATTTTATGTTTTTGACTTTTTCGGCATAGTGGTTCGTCGTTTTGCTCATGTGGTGCTGGCTCAGATTGTTTTGAAAATGTGAAAGAGGGGTGTCGACCCGGCTTCAGTCTCTCTTTTGCCAAGTAAGGAAAACACGCTGAACAGTCATTACCAGCATTCATGTATTCAGATGATGTATTATTAATAGCCGACAACAAGGAAGATATGCAGGGATTTATAGAAATCTGCAGTAACGAGGGAAATAGGTTAAATTCGAAGTTCAGCAGGGAAAAGTCAGCAATCGTTATTTTTAATAATATTGAAGGTAGTAAGCATAAAAAAGAAAAAATCACGCTAGAAATAGTGGATAAATACAAATATTTGGGCGTTTGGATAAACATCGGGGCTGAGTACCTAAGGGAGCACGAAAAGTACGTAATGACTAAGGGTAACATGACTGCAGCTGTAATGAGAAATAGGGCACAGTGGAAATACAATGGGTATGACCTTGTCTGAAAGATTTGAAAAGGTGTCATGGTCCCGGATGTAACGTTCGGCACTGCGGTCTTGTGCATTCAATCAGAGGTTCAAGCAATATTGGAAATTAAACAATGTGGAATAGGCAAACTTTCTCTGGATGAGCATACAGGAATGCCCCAAATCAGGAAGTACAGGATCACATGGGATGAACATTGTTTGAGTGCAGGGAAGCTTGCTGCAAGATAGAATTTGGGGAGCGATTGAGAATAATGGGAGAGGAGTGTTGGGCTTGGAAAGTTTTCAGCTACTTGTAAATGAAGAATCTTGATAATAAATGAATGAAGTTAACTCGGGAATCACAAAGCAAGTATTTATACAACAGCACAATAACACGCCAAAAGAAAACAGTGGTTATGAAGAAGGTGAGAAAAACAGAGATGGACATATGGAAGGTTGGAATGCTTACAAACTCATCACTCGAGACCCACCGAACTTCTAGCAGAAAATTGCAAAAGAAAAGATGTGCAATGATTATTGGGGTAGTTCTCTGCTGTTAGAGGCCAGAACGGGAGTATTGCGGACCAGGACGTACAGAGCCACAATTGAAGGCACAGGAATGTTCTGTAGTGCGCATGGAGAGGAGGAAGAAACGGCTGGACATTTGATAATGTTCTTTAAAGAGTTCTACTCTTAGTCCAAGATAACGGCGCGGAATTTCCCAGAGCATTGGGGTTTGAGTACAGTGAAGGCAAAATAGACTCTAAACAGGTAGAAATAACCAGGAGCAGGCTATCTGATAGGTGGACACTATCAAGGGGAGAGTGAAATTCAATCCTTCAATACATGGTGCGAGTGCTTAACTTTATGGCTAGGTGGCGTGAGTTTACACCCTATCTAAAAGGCACAGTCGGATGCATCCATCCATCTATCCATCCCTGAAATCTGGATATGACCGCTGCTTTTCCCGCATGTTGTGGCGTACAAAACGTACGCGTTGTGGCTGCACGTGGAGGCGGTGTTGGTGTAATGGTTGTAGGCGTCCATAACAATCCGTTGAACGAAGGTCTTTTCACAACCTGCCATGCCCTTCAAGAAAGTTCTGAGTGGGTCGGAAGTGCGTCTCGTTAGTCGGTGGATGACTTCGCGAACAACTTCGAGCTGCTCCTTGTTCGTGAGCTTGTAGTCGTCACCGGTCATGACATCTTGACGTGTGCATACAGCGGTGCAATGGCATTTTGCCGCTACTAAGTTATCATGGGCTCCCAGCAAGTGTTTGTTGTCTTTCCTGTCAAACAACCGCGCATACCGTGGGTCCACTTCAGTACGCATTTCAGTATCATGAGAACCATGGGCACACATCTGGATTCATATGTCACACAGACAGTGCATGTAGAACGTGCTGCCATATTCGGATCTCTTCAGACGCAAGGCATCCACATTTTTGGCGTACATATGCTTTTTTTTCTGTTTTCTCGCATGTATGTAACTATTTTCCGTACTTTGTTTAGTGTCAGTGTGTTTTCGTAGCAATGTATATTATATGTTTTTCTTACACCGTATTTTGTTATTTTTACACATTTTTGTCATCGTCCCAACTGCCTTGTATAACGTTCACTGGCCTCGTCAAGCTATCCATAAACAGCATTTAGTCTGTGAACTTCTCCAGAACCTGTCTTTTTTCTGGGAAATTAATGATTTGATGTGTTTAAAAAAAGCGTTGTTATTCGAAATGTCTACTTCCCGGCGGAAAGCTTTGAAGGAGCAGTGTAACCGCTGGGCGCTTGTAGTTTAGTGTGTCGTCAACGGAGTAGCAGCGGTAACGAATGACGGCTCTATCTCGGCGCTTTCGGTAGGAGTGGACATTTAAAGCGATGCAAAGTCTGCCAAGCACACGTCTTCTAAGTTATCGGAGCGGTTGTCGTACCTCCACATCATGATCACCCAAATCGCCACACGTCCTTTCACGCCGCATCGAGTCCGGCTGCTTCCATCTGCGCGAGTGTTTTGCGAACGCGTATGCGCTCTTCCAGGAGGCATGTGGCAGTATACAAGATGCGACTGCTTGACTCTGACATATACTGTCTGAGCAGTGTCCAATCAGTTTCCTGAGCACTCGTCCCAACAGCCTTCAGCATCTTAATTCAAAGTATACGAAGCGCCTGGACATAAGAAATGTTCAGATTGTGTGCCAATATATCCAAGACTGCTTTGCGTAGATTTGAGGCTCCAGACTCATTCGCGTATTCTACAACGTAAGTCGCACACGTGTACGCATCCAGGATCATCTGAAGGACCATGTTTGAATCCAGCACAGAGGTGACGCACGTGTTGAATGCGTTGATCCACTTTCACTGCGCTGTTCGTTGGATAAACGTCGGGTGTGTAATGTCAGTGCGGAGCACATAGACATAGGATGTGACTGCGTGGTGGTAAAGTAATTGTTTGATATTGTCGTATTCGGTGCTTTCTAGAGCAAAATGCATCTTCGAGAAGCGCTCTTTGAGTGTCACACGCCACTTGGCTTCGGGATTGTCTTCTGTGGGCAGAGGGGGAAGCAGCATCATAGAGTTTTCAATGGGTCGGAAAGGAGCGCCAAAATGGCAAAGAGCTTTTCTGCGTTTGTAGCATGTGTGCGTGTGTTGGTGCACTTGAGTACGAATGCGCGGCAACAAAGAAGTATCGGGACATGGGAGGTGCGTTGCGAGGCGGGTAGTCCGGGCATGTCAGGGGAGGTGGTTTCGTCAGGTGCGTTCTTCAACCAGAGCAAGATGTGAGCGTGCGGACTTGGCTGTTGCTGGGATTCAATTCGCTTTAAGTAGTCTACGACACGCTGAGATTTCAATGGTGATCGAGTGAGTGCAGCTACACAGAATGCTTAGGATCACGCACACGAGCCTGTGACAGTAAAGGGCACACACTTCGGGGTCACTGTTGACGAGTTGAGCATGGTAACTTGACGTCATTTTCGACACATGCACTTGTAAAGCAAGATGTCGATGACACAAGCGTTCTAGCAGAGTGAGTAATCTCAGCCAGTGCATCTCTGTGGCTTACAGGGTGAGAAACGCAGTTGGCTTGCCAAGTTGGCGTATCATAGTGGGCTTCTTTCTTTGGGATGCTGCCAGTAGTGGACAGAGTTGGGAACGCCCTTCATAAATTCCATGTCTTGGTCAATAGAATCTTGTATGAAGTGTTCGTCTTCAAGCATGTGGCGTGTGATTTTGTCAGTGTTGTTGTTCACACCAGGCCGCGAATGACTCTAAGTTTGAGCACTTTCATCGCCATGAACGAGATGTGGTTAGGCGAGACACCACGACGATCTTTGCGAAGTATCTCACTGGTGGCATACGTAAAGGGTGTGGGATGTGCTTCCTGTTGAACACGCCGGGTCTCCCCAAGGTATGTTCGAGAAAACGAGAGCTCTTCCGCTCTTTCGTTATACAGTATGCTGAGAGGCTGTTTGTGTTCACCAGGAGCTATGGTGAGGTAGCACTATTCCTCCCATACCGCAGGCTGTTCGAATACATTAAGCGCCACACAGGCATCGACAGGACTATGTACGTCGGGACACTGGGGCAAACTTTCAACGGAATCCTTAAGCAGTTGAAATGCATCGTCGTGACGAAGAAGCGTCAAGAGTGACACCAAAGTACTTGTACAATGTACCCCGATGCAACACATCGGAGTACAGGGTTTCAGCACCGATTTTTTCACAACACCAGATAGGTATGTAGCCTTATTTAGAAGCTTTCGCTTAATGTGAACATTGATGGCACTGTCTTCGTGAACGTATCGCGGCAACGACTTGATCATCGTATCCAGTTTGACGGGAACGTTAACAACGGGGCCCACGATGCCATACTGTCCTCCACCGTACATAAGGCGACGAATTTCAACAAATGTGCAATCAAATGCTCACTCAACAAGCTTAAATGAGGCAACCAGCGGGAGTGGCTGGGTAAACGAAACCGTTACTCCGAGAGAGGACTGGTATTGTATTCTTTTGCGGTGCACCGGCGCATGTTGAACACAACATGAAGGAATTCCCGTCTTCGTTCGGAAACTCGGTAGTCAGCAGAGGCACATAGCCTACGCGGATGGCTGAGAGGTTAGCTTTAAACCAAAGGCAATCACAAACATCACATGCATATTCAAATGGATGATTGAAGAACTGTTTTTAAAAATGTACAGTAGCCGCTGTCAAATGTTCTGCTTGTGGGCAAGAAGCCGGTACTTGATGGAAGCACCGCTGTCGCTTTGTGACAGTTTCGTGTTTTCGCACCGCTGAATCTTACCGTCGAGCTCGATGCGCAGCCGCTTCTTGCTCTCGAAATGCAGGATCTTGTCGACGTTGACGCCTCAGCCTTGTACTCTCGCACTGAGACATCCTCACGGTGGGTGCGACGTTCGTCCACTTGGTGCTGTAGAAACACCAGCCCACTGACATCTACTGTGGCTAGTAAGAGTGGGCAAACGCTGGTTCGCCGTGCGGGCAGGGGAGTATCGACGACCTTGACTACTTGAGCTCATTTTCCGCGACGGTGACGAGGGTGTGATGGCGCCGCCATGAAAGGTGATGTATCAGCGGAATGCACTGCAGTATCACTCCGTCCGTCGGCACCACATCTGATGTAGCAGTTTCCAAAGCGTTGTTCCTACTTTGTGAAGCTTCGTTCTGTTGAAAATGACAATTAAGACGTAAGGTTAAAGTTTTGTTGCACGCAACGCGTATATGATAAAACAGCGTGAAACTTAGCACCATTTCAGTCGTGAAAACCGAATATTGCACGACAGGGCATAAATAATGCGCCAGACATATTCTACAGCGTAACATTTGGCGGATTTATACGGTAAGCGCCGTGTGGTCAGTGTAGGTAAGATGCCGTGGTCTTGTGAGAGCATCGTTAGAGGAATGTTCTACAACAGTGTGACACACGTTTGCATGCTTGGAGATACATTAAAGAGAAGCAGCTGAATACACACGAAAGGAGCGGCTGTGCAAGCACCTGTACGTAGAAGTGGGCGTGAGTGTATTCATACAGCTTGGTTCGTTGTGGCCTGAAATTTTAAATGCACGCGAAAGCGTTCGCCGACGTATGAGGGTGAAGCAAAATGCGCATGGTTGGTAAGTCAAGCAGCCATGGGCATAAAGGCAATTGTGGTATTGGTTTGTTTCTGTCCGCAAACACATGATATGGTGAAAACACAGTAATGGTAATTACGTGGCACGCATGAGCTGTTTGCGGTACTACAAGTTTCAGATCCATTTCCTGCGTATCAGGTTGAATTAACTTATGCAAAATGGTACAAAACGTGCGTAGCCACTGGATACCTAGCTGTGTCTCAAAAATCTCTCTCGGTGGCTATGTGTACTCGTGCACATGGTGTCAAGTGCAGCTCACGACTGTGGCAGGCATGATTGCACAAAATCAGTTTCACGGAAAAGGTGAAGCAATGATTGTAATAGAGACAAACTGCAATGTTATACGAAGTAAGGCTGGCAGTCGGCTCATTCAGATTCTATCTCATGTCACTATACAAAATGCTGGTGTAAGAGACTGATATGCGGGGTTTAACGTCCCAAAACGACCATATGATTATGAAAGACGCCGTAGCGGAGGGCTCCGGAAATTTCCACTACATGGGGTTCTTTAACGTGCACCCAAATCTCAGCACACGGGCCTATAACATTTCGCCTCCATCGGAAATGCAGCCGCTGCAGCCGGGATTTGATCCCGCGACTTGCGGGTCAGCAGCCGAGCACCTTAGCCACTAGACCATAGCGGCGGGGCTGCTGGTGTAAGAGAACACGCCGCTGCAAGTAGACTTTTGGCACCGTTTTTTTGTATGTGTTGAAATCACAGCTCGTAGAAGCTCCTGCCTGCTCAGCGCGCACTTGTGCCTGCTGTGGGACCACAAGTCCATGCTTATTGTTGCCGCGATACCATAAGTGCCCCTCCCCTGTTCGTTCATGAGATAAGCGCGTGCGGAGACGACCACGGGTGGAAAGGCGATGTTTGCTCCGCAGAAAAAGAAGGCTAGGGCATCCTTCCACACACACACACACACACACACACACACACACACACACACACACACACACACACACACACACACACACACACACACACACACACACATATATATATATATATATATATATCTCTGTGTGTGTGTGTGTGTGTGTGTGTAACCAGTTGAGACTGTCCATATAAGTGCTCAATTGCTATCGCAAAAAAGTCGTAGGCGAATAGATAGATAGATAGATAGATAGATAGATAGATAGATAGATAGATAGATAGATAGATAGATGGACAGATAGATAGATAAATACGGTCAAAGTCACCGAAGTTCATTAAGAAAGGCTTCGGATATGATAGGGCAGCGTGCGAAATTATAAAAGTCGAAGAAATTTTGAAGCGTGCATCAGTGTAGCTCCACTTCATCTTTCGAGCAAAGAAAGTAAATTTCCATTGGCAAACATGTGATATTGGCGATGAGTGGCTGTTTTCTTTGACTCTGCCTCATGTGCTCCGTGTGTGTGTGTGTGTGTGCGTGTGTGTGCGTGCGTGCTGCGTGTGTGCGAGCGTGCGAGCGTGCGTGCGTGCGTGTGTGTGTGTGTGCGTGCGTGCGTGTGTGTGTGTGTGTGCGCGTGTGTGTATGTGTGTGCGTGTGTGTGCGTGCGTGCGTGTGTGTGTGTGCGTGTGTGTGCGTGTGTGTGTGTCTGTGCGTGTGTGCGTGTGTGTGTGCGTGTGTGTGTGCGTGTGTGTGTGCGTGTGTGTGTGTGCGTGTGTGTGCGTGTGTGTGCGTGTGTGTGTGTGTGTGCGTGCGTGTGTGCGTGCGTGCGTGCGTGCGTGTGTGTGTGTGTGTGTGTGTGTGTGTGTGTTTGTGTGTGTGTGTGTGTGTGTGTTTTAGCAGCGAAGCTCCCTAGGCTCGCAAGTCACCGCCGCAATCGAACTTCCTGGTGGCCGGGAAGCGCCCCGAGCGAAACGATAAATGGTAGCTCCCGCCGCAGCCGGAGAGCAAGGGCGGTGGCAGACGGCAATAGCCGTGCGCTGTGCGAACTGCTGCACACTCATTTGCTCAGTATTTCCCGCCACCGAGCGCCGCAGACACTCCCCCACCCAACCGCCTTCACGAAAGGCAGCAGCGAGATCAAGCGCACAGTCGTTTGCGTCCCATTTCTGAGGAGCTTCGCTCTTTGGTTGTCTTCGTACACGGAACTACTGGTTTTAGATGTGAAGCAGCTATTTGACTCGCCTGTGTAGCGCTGTCCCTCCGCCCGCACAGCGCTCCCCTTGCCGCAAGTGTTGGGTGGTGCCAAGTAGTTCACGCCTTTCATCGCAGTGCGTGCGCGTTGGCATCGCTCTATTTCTATCTTGTCACCCATAGAGTTTCATACAATAATACCTGGAGAGAAATCTGGCACTAGTGTCTATGTAGGCTCCTTCAGCGGCGCTTGTACCCCCATGGAAATTATGGAAAGTTCAGGCTTCGGATCTGTTTCGGATAGATCACGTTTTTGAGATTATTCATGATGCTTCTTTATACAGTAAAAAAGAAAGTAATGCGAAGTTATATTTAAATAAAACTTGCTTCATTCTTTTGTAGGTCATTATTTTTGCACGAACTGTGACCATGAGGTAAGAGCGAAACTCGGACAAAGTTAACCACAAAGGTGTGCATCGCTCTGCCATTCCGTTTCAGATTTGACACCAAGATAAATGGAGATATTTTTAGAGCAATTAACAACAAACAAGCTTGTTTTTGCTCAAAGGTGCACATTATCTATTTATGCAAATAGCAGTGCAGGATCAAGTGAGAGACACCGTTTCGTCTGCAGTGGTGCCAGGTGCTACTCTCTCATACGTCCCTCTGGTTTTCTCGTGAAGTCGAGTCAGAGGAGCGTGACGGTGCGTCTGCTTCGCTTCGTCGTCGTTTCGCAGTTGATTTAAACTAGTTTCGGCAAGGCGCACTAATAAAAAAAACGTGCACTCGATGCAATATCTTGCACTAGCATGGGACGCTACAACTATGCGCAGCGGTGAGTGGACGACGCTTCGCTTAAACTGTGAAATATGACCTATACAGCTCCAGCGTCACAGTAAGTTGAAAAACCTGGCTGTATTCAGCTTCTTCTGACAACAAAGACGCTGCTTCAGTGCGTTGCACCCTCCCTACTACCCACTCTGTGCGAAGAACGAAACTGAAACTAAATCCGTAGAGAGTTCGATAGCTAAAGCGATCCAGTCAGAAGTCTGTAGTTCCCATAATTCCCATGAGGGTACATGATCACAGCGCCAGATTCCTCTCTAGAATTTATTGTATGAAACTCTATGCTGTCGCCGCTCGCCGCGTGTGACATCCGCAAATCTGTCCCTCCCTTCCCTATCTCTCGCCTCGCAAGGCTATCGGCTAGTAAAAAACCAACTGCTCGCTCTGCACAACCGATCACTTGTCAACCCGTACATACAGGCACTGGATCGCGCGTTCGGAATTCAGTCAAGTGTGTCTTGACTCACCTTTCGCTTGATGAGCGCCAGTGTCAGTGTTTTCACCCGTGTAAAGCGTTAGCGCCCGCTGCTTTGTATCTACACATGGTATTCTTTAGCGGGAGATGGTCCAATTTTTTGCTGTTCCTGTAAAAAAGTGCCTATATTGTGCAGCTGTGGCAGGAAAATAAAAAGCAGGTGCAAGTTCAGAGCTGTATGTGTCCCTTCTCTTTTCGTCCTGGTTGTATGCGCTGTGAAACATTGAATTCCTTTTGTTTTGTCATCTTTGTAATCTTTCTTTCTTTTTTGGTTTGCCGTTTTTTTTTTTTGCCTGAGTGTCATGGTCTTTGGTTTTCCAGCTCTGACTTTGCCTATACCTTCTAGTATGTTCATATATAGATAACAATATGATTCTCTAAAAATAGTCGTGACCCAAAAGTATGAACACGTTCCTACAAGTCTTATTGTGAGCCTGCACCTAAATTCGTACATAGCTCGACTTGTTTTAAATATTCCTTCAGTGCGAAAACCAGTCATCACTTCGTCTTTAGAAAACGTTCTACAGCTTGTGGAAGGAAAAACTGTGAGCACGCGTAGTCCCAACTTGTCGAGACGTGGTGAGAACGCTTAGCTGTGCGGACGTGCCTTTGCGTCGCTTCGCCCTGTTGCACTTCTGTGACTTCTGATATGCCCAATTTCATCCGGATTTTTGTTTCATCGAGTGCATCTCGACCCCCTGATCACGAGGAACTGCGAATTTTTGTCTCTGACAAGATTCTAATTTGTTATTTTCTGAGCTTTGAATCAATAAACGTAACTTGCTTGCTTTATGCTTGCGCAGTATACTTTACCTTTCGGTTGTATTGGTACTGTTATGCGTTTACTTCTAAACTGAGACGACGACGAAGTGTATTTCTGCCGAACGCTGCGTATTTCGTTTGGTGTTTTTTGTGTGAATTTACGATTTAGCCAAGGATCATCGCTCTCCTGTGGGCAGCGATGGATCCAGACCCCACCGTACGCAATCCGGACTTGGCGTCACCTTCGACGTCCACCTTGAGGAAGCCCAACAGCCGGGAGGATGACAGCACCAGTGAAAGCACTGAACTGTACACGGCGAGTAGTGAAGACAGCGACGACGATTTCATCCCTGCAGTTAAGCGTAAAGCTAAAAGGAGAATGGTTGGCGCGTCTTCGCCAGCTAGCGTCTCTACCGTGAAGGCGGCGTGTAGTTCTGAACGCCATACCATACTTTTTGTTCCTGTCGAATCTTCAATCAACCTGAAAAACATGAACAGGCAAGGGATATCAGCGCGTCTCGAAGATATCGTGCCTAATGAGATAAAGGATATTAGACTCAACCCACGGAAGAATATCTTGGCCATAGACGTTGAGCAACCGGCTGCGCTACATACCCTGCGAACTGTCACGGAGCTTGGAGGCATCTATCTCAGAACTTACATTCCGCAGGATAGTGACACGACGACGGGCGTCATTTATGACGTTGATGTTTCCATATCGAACGCAGACATTCCTGTTCTGATAAAGCCAGCTACTGGGGCAACGGACATATTGCAAGTATGCCGGCTTGACAAATCCCGTTGCATCAAGGTGACCTTCAGAGGTGATTGCATCCCATCACATGTAAAGGTTGGTAATTTTCGTCACGTTGTCCGACCATACATCCCAAGACCACTACACTGCCACAACTGTCTAAAACTGGGTCATGTTAGTGCTGTGTGCAACAACAAGCAAGCATGCCCACGTTGTGCCGGACCCCACAAAGTAGAGGCTTGCCAAGCAACTCTCCTGAAATGCAGCAACTGCAACGGGAACCATGAGACCTCGTCCAAAGACTGCCCAGTACTGAAGAAAGAGAGGAGCATTCTGAGACAAATGGTTAAAGATGGATCCTCACGAAAAGAAGCGGTAACAGTTGTTCAACGACGGCGTTCCCGTCGACGGCGGTGCTTGAAGAAAAGAAAAAGCAGTCCTGTGCTGAAGGTGCCATCACTTACGCCGCCACGACCACAAAGACTTCCCCCGCCCCCGCCACCAGGTGAGGTACGTCCAGAGGTGCCGGAAAACACTGTGGCGCTACAGAGAACATCGGGCTCTGACTGGCCCACTTTACCGCGGGTACACGTGTCTACGGAACCACAATATCGACAGTCAACAACGAATATGCCCCCAGCAGGCAGTCTGTCCGCCCAAGAGCTACAAGTTTTTTCTGTATTGAGGTCGTTCATGAGTGTTATTCGCACTCTATTGGATAGTCTACAGATCCCTACCACTAAATGCGCGCTGAAAATCTTGGACACTCTAGAACCAGTTCTTGCCGGATTTCAGTAACAAGATGGTGCACCATAGACCACATCAGCCTTTCCGAGAAAAAGTCAAGCGTGCTTCCATAATTCAGTGGAACGCAAGAGGTCTACAGTCAAGAATGCCTGAGTTCAGACAATTCATTTTCGAAAATAGGTTTCCCATCATCATCATATGTGAACCGCATTTTTCAAAAATACTTCGACTGTCGGGCTATGAATCGTTCGTTTCTTCATCGTGCAATGAGCGAAGTCAAGTTGCTGTGTACATCCGTAAAGAACTCACTTACGTTCACCAAAGCCCCGCCGCAGTGGTCTAGTGGCTAAGGTACTCGGCTGCTGACCCGCAGGGCGCGGGTTCGGATCCCGGCTGCGGCGGCTGCATTTCCGATGAAGGCGGAAATGTTGTAGGCCCGTGTGCTCAGATTTGGGTGCACGTTAAAGAACCCCAGGTGGTCTAAATTTCCGGAGCCCTCCACTACGGCGTCTCTCATAATCATATGGTGGTTTTGGGACGTTAAACCCCACATATCAATCAATGAATTACGTTCACCAAAGAGTAGAGTCTCGCAATGGAAATCACTACGTGTGTCTATATGTTAAAAAGAAGAAGTTGTCGTTTACGCTGATAGGCGCATATATAGCGCCGTCACGTCGACTAGATCAACAGATAATAAATGGTATATTTGCAACGACTCCAGCACCTTGGATATTAATGGGTGACTTCAACGCCCATCATACATTGTGGGGAAGCATCAGGACAAATCGAAAAGGCACGAACCTAGTTGATCTCGCACCAGAGCACGGGCTTCAGCTGCTGAACGACGGCAGCCCTACTTATCTCCGAGGAGTAACTTACAGCTGTTGCCTGGACTTGACATTAGTGTCGCATAGCATTGTCACGAAAGTCCAATGGTTCACAGATATTGAAACACATGGCAGCGACCATATCCCCACGTACGTGACAGTCAGAGGTCTGGACGATTCTCCTTCCCCTGGACATTCAAGACTTATGACTGGGAAGAGTTACAGATATCAGTGGAGAGCAAGTGCATACACGAACCGCCGGAATCCACTGAAGAAGTGATTAGTTGTGCAATGAAGACTTCCACGAAGATATGTTTGAAAGAATCGAGACGCACGGCACTCGACCAAGAGTTGGAACAACTTCGAGCGGTCCGCCGACGTGCCGAAAGACGATACAGACGCACGAAATCCATCTCTGACCTCAGAGAATCCAGACGAATTCAGAAAAAAATCCAGCGTCGAATGCACAAACTTCATGAACAACGGTGGAAGAATTTTTGTGACTCGCTAGACCCTCGAAAGCCATTGTCTCCCGTATGGAGGTCTCTTCGAGGTATTCACTCGCATCCGCAACAGCGTCATCCCTTCGCCGCTTTGGCGCTACATCAACGTCGCTCACAGCTTGATGTTTCTGGGGAATTTTGTGCAAAGATCACCGGCGA
The DNA here is from genome assembly GCF_043290135.1 of Rhipicephalus microplus. Classification (NCBI taxonomy): domain Eukaryota; kingdom Metazoa; phylum Arthropoda; class Arachnida; order Ixodida; family Ixodidae; genus Rhipicephalus; species Rhipicephalus microplus. Next base: position 6,461,119 of record NC_134710.1, read on the forward strand.
CATCTCTATACCGATCGATCTATTGCCACAGGATGTTCCAGTCGCACGAGATCAGCAAATTGAGGTAGCATTCACCATGGAAGAACTTCATGCGGCATTGAACACATGCAGACGCTCATCGTCCCCAGGTCCCGATGGAGTGACCTATACTGCCCTACGTCACCTAGGCCCGAAGGCACAGCGCTGTCTCCTGGACATTTTCAATAAGTTTTGGCATGATGGAATGGTGCCTTATGAGTGGAAGTGTAGTCACCTGGTGCCTTTGCGGAAAACCGGAAAGTCTCCATTCGATTTGGCATCATACCGGCCTATAGCACTAGCAAGCTGCGTTGGCAAGGTCATGGAGAGGATGCTGCTTACAAGCATGGAATGGTACCTGCAACATTATAACATCTATCCTGATGCTATGGCTGGTTTTCGGAAAGGTCGGTCCTCAGTTGATAGCTTTATTGACTTAGTGACCTCTGTTAAGCATCAGAAAGCTCAGAAGCGGCTGTCGGTAGCTCTGTTCTTAGACGTGAAGGGTGCCTATGACAACGCAACCAACGAGGCTGTTCTCAATGCTTTTGAAGCAGCTGAACTTGGAGGTCGTGTCTTTTGATGGGTAAGAAGCTACCTCACAAAGAGATCCATGTGCGTTTTAACTGAAGATGGGTCTACGAATAAGTATTTCACAAGTCGTGGGGTGCCACAAGGCGGTGTTTTGAGTCCAACTCTTTTCAACCTGGTTCTCGTGGGGCTCACCGAAATGCTGCCACAGACGGCTTATATATCTCTCTACGCTGACGATATCTGCATTTGAGCGTCCGGCGTGACACGGCCTCAAGTGCGCGCAAGAATACAGAAAGTGGCAACAATGACATCGACGTACTTTCGCCAGCAAGGTTTGACTATCGCCACAGAAAATGCGCAGCGATGGCGTTTACACGCAAACCGATGTCTTTCTACTCATTGTGCATCGATGGCAGATCAATCCCATATAAGAGCACTTATAGATTCTTAGGTGTCATCGTAGATCGTGACCTAACCTGGAGCCCGCATGTCACATACCTGAAGAAAAAGCTCATTGGCATTGAGAATGTATTCAAGTTCGTCGCCGGAAAATCATGGGGCCCATCCGTGCACTCCATGTTGCAGCTTTACACAGCCCTCTTTCTCGGAACTCTCCCGTACAGCCTTCCTGTCCTGTCCAACACGTGCAAGACTAACATCCGTGCACTGCAAAGCGTACAAGCCCAAGCACTTCGGACATGCCTTGGCCTTCCAAGATGCTCATCGACAGTGTCAACTATTGTTATTGTACAAGAACAAGCGGTCACAACGCACATCATTGTCGAGACGCTGAGAGCGCACATTCGGCATTTATCACGGCTACCGTCACATCATTTAGCGTGTTTGACAGCTCGGAGGCCCCATTTTTCGTACTGCAGTATCATGACAAAACATCAAAACATACTACCGCCTGGCATCAAACTTGCGGTGCATCCAGCTACTGCGCCATGGAGTCTTCGTCAACCTGACGTGCGCTTATCACTTCCTGGAATCTTCAAAAAGGCACGCATGTCAACGCTGGCCCTGAAGCAATTGACTGCTTCTGTTGGACGAAAGGTACTTCGACCGCATACATGTTTACACCGATGGCTCCACTAATTCCAACAGCTCCACAGGAGCAGTGGTTGTTCCATCTGAAAATGTGTTGCTTCAGTACAAGTTTTCACACACCACGACGTCGACAGCAGCAGAACTCGCAGCACTTCAAGCTGCAGTAAAGTACATTCTTCGCCAGCAACCTAACTAATGGGCCCTCATGTACATATAGATTATGCAAAGTTAGCTGCTCACTTTCCCAGGCCATCTTTTGTGACTCCAGGTCAGCCTTACAGTCACTACGGTTTGTTATGCAGCACGGGTTACACGAACAATCAATATATCAGATAAGGCACGACTACAACGAAGCGCTCAAGGAAGGTCACGATATTGTATTTCAATGCCTGCCGAGTCATTGCGGAATCGTCGGCAATGACCGCGCGGATGAAGCTGCTCGATCGGCTCATGACCAAGACCAGCGCACGCCCATACCACTCTTGAGAACGGACGCTGCAAGGCTACTACAATCACTTGCTCGCCATATATCTCTCCTACAATGGAATACGCAGGGTTTCTCTAACACGCACCTGTATTCGATCGACCCAAACTTGCAACTTCGTTTGCCATCCGGGCTCCCACGATGCGCTGAAACTTTACTGTGTCGCATGAGGTTGGGCGTGGCATTTACGAATTCGTACTCTCGTCTCCTTGGAATGGCGAGCACTTCGGCATGCGACATCTGCGCCTGCGAGGAAACCCTTGAGCACATTCTATGTCATTGCCCAGCATACCAGACCGAACGACGTATTATGGAAGCCAAGCTCTGTCAGCTGGATTCACGGCCGCTTACAGAAGAGAAGATCCTGGGACCTTGGCCGACGGCTTCCCATACGCGCAAAGCCACGAAAGCCCTCTTGTACTTTTTAAGGACCACCAGACTTCACGAGCGCTTGTGAAATAACTGTGCGAGACCGTGCTGTGTAGTCTCGAACTGACAATTCATGCTTCTCTTTCTTACTCCTCTTCTTTTCTATCTATTTCCGTTCTATTATTTTCCCTTTCCCCCACCCCAAGTGTAGAGTATCCAACCGAGCCAAGCTTGGTTAACCTCCCTGCCTTTCCTCTCTATTTATATATATATATATATATATATATATATATATATATATATATATATATATATATATATATATATATATATATATATATATATATATCTTACTTCTAAACTTGTTTTTAGCTGTGCTAGCCTGAACGTACCATGAAAAGTGAATCGCTTCGCGAGGCGTCATGAGCGAATGACACTCATTCTTTTACAGAGGCGAAGCCCAACTTTGGCAAACTGCTGGGAAACCTGAACACAGGTGTCCACGGCGTCGGGGGAAAGCTTTACGTGGCCTCGGTGGATACTCTTGTACTGCAGGACTTCACTTACGATGGAACGGGCCCAGGTGAGCACTGTCAACTTGGTTGAGGCGTTTCCAGCCTGCCGCTTTGCCTGCTATGTCGAAATTTGAGGACGTGTTCCTCAACCAGTGCCTCACGCAACCAGTGCCTCATGCTTGATTGCAGCTGTTTTGTCTATCCGCCTTTTGTTGTCGTCACGCGAAACACCGGGGCGTGTTTTCACCTAAATAAGTACCACGCAATGTTGTTGTTAACTTGTAGGTCAGAGTCTCTTTTAGCGCTGACGAAAGGAGGACGAGACAGTGTCCTCCTTCCTCCCACACATGTGAAGAACAAACGGTGCACGAACATTCCAATTCGTATCTACTCACCAAATGGCTGGAGAGAAGCTTGTACTAACTGCAGAACTCCTTGCGCTTCCTATCTTTCTCACGTCTCAATCATAACAGCTCTGCTCGAAAACTTTCACAGCGCGTATGTGCCGCGAAACGTGGGCCAATTCTGCAACACGGGCTCACTAAAAATGCACTAGGGAACACACGGACGTTGGATTTTGCCGGGCCGCACTTTTCACCTCCATTTGTTAACCGTCGGTGCATATTCGCGGCGAGATCGGCCGATATGTGGCGGCACCATCCCCGCGGTAGACGCGGCTCGTACACACACACACACACACACACACACACGTATATATATATATATATATATATATATATATATATATATATATATATATATATATATATATATATATATATATATATATATATACACGCAGCGCCGCTGTTCGCTTTGCTGTCGGCAAATAAAATGCGTTTAGTGGTCATATCTTCGATCCCCTCTGGCGAGTCGATGCACAAAGCCCATGTAACGTTAATATTACGAGTAAGGCGCGTTCTGCCTATGAAAGGGATGCTCACCCTAGTTGACTGTCTGCACACTATCGCTCTAAATTGCGCCTTTGATGTGTTGTTTGCGCACGTATAGCTTTTGTTACACCCACTACGCACTGCTGTATTGCGACGACAGGATGTAGTTTTTGCTCATCTGGATACAAAAAAAGAGAAAAAAGATCGTATAGTGTTCACTGCAATCCGAACCACGTGGTTCTTAAGGTATTTATGGTTGGGAACGTAATCGGTCCCAATACACGACGAGGCTGATTGCAGGTTTGAGAACAGCACTTTATGGAAACATGGTTACACGAACACACACATGTAGAAAACAAACCAAGCAAGCACAACAAACACAAAGAGCTAATTAGAAAAGTTTGCCAGAGCGAAGAATCCTTGCTATAGTCTATCTCGGTGGATAAAAGGATAAAAATTCACTCTTAAAACAGTCGGACACGCCGGGCAGGGTTGCCAGATCCTCGAAGAGAAAAAGAGCCACAAATTTAACCAAAGCAGCCAGAACAGTAGCCAACCGGCAGCCGTTAATACATATCGGAGCCAGAAAATTATTCAAACATATATTTAGTTTAACTTGAATTATCAACACATTCTTAGGCTTAAAGATACAATAATATACACCGAATAAATTTACACTAGTGCACTAGTGAATTGCGTAAATAAAATCACTTCGTGATTTTATTTACGTTTCGGCCGTGGGTTCGGCCTTCATCAGAATACAGTTTATGGCACGAGTGCTGTTTATATACTTGTGCATATCAATAAGATACAAATATGAAAACCGGCATGAAAGGCGATATATGGGCATATATATATATATATATATATATATATATATATATATATATATATATATATATATATATATATATATATATATATATATATATATATATATATATATATATATATATGCAAGTCACACAATATGAAGGGCACCTAATCTACGAGTAAAAAGATATTGCTTCCATGCGCGAGCACGTGGCGAGCACGTTGTTTACAAATAAAAGATAAAACGCATAAAAGATAGAGCACATAACATGAACAGTAGTGCGACTTGCTGAGCAAGGTTCAAAAAAGATAGACAGGGTGATATAGGTTACGCAGATAGGCAACTAAGTTTTCCTACGTTTTCATTCAGAGCAGATGCGACGGCGTTGAACTGATAGATGAGGAATGATTCACGGGCTTCTCTATCATAATTTGTGCGGAAACCAGATTCTAGTAATGCGACCTTTAGATTTTCAAAAGAGTGGCCAGGGAGGTGCACGTGTCTTGAAATGGGCAAGTGGGGCAAGGTGTTAGCATGAGATTTATGGTTGTTAAAACGCAGTCTAAAAGGCCATTCTGTTTGACCAATGTTCTGTATTTCACATAGCGCACATTCTATCATGTATATCACGTTCTTGGAATCGCAGTGAAGATTGCCTTTGATTTTTAAGGAAAAGTTGGAACCAGTGCTGGTGACCTGTTGGCATGTGCGCATGTAAGGGCATACTTTTCATCGCGGTTTTTGGCAAGGATGGCACCCGATCGTGTCAGGACTGTCTGCTTTCGACGATGATGACGATGACAGCATGTCTCGAATAGTTTTAGCTTTGCGATACACTGCTTTAGGTGGTTCGGTGAAATTCTTTCTGAAGCGTTCACTTTGCATTAGAATATTGTGGTGCTTTCTCAGCACATTCGAAACACGCGGAACTGACGCAGAATGGGTAAGGACTAAGTTTGTCTGCGGTGAGGGAGTTGAGTTTTTAGCAGCGCACAACAGCGTTCTACGATTATGCATGTCGGCACGTTTTATTATTAATAATATATATATATATATATATATATATATATATATATATATATATATATATATATATATATATATATATATATATATATAGTAATAAATATGAATAACGAACGCTCTGCTGCTAATGAAGAAGACGATGATGACCGGTGGCTGTAGTAGTAGCTCGCGCACGCCGCTCGCCATTAGCCAGACTTGCCTGATAAAGCACATTTTGCCAAGCTGCGTCTGAGCCTTTCTCGACGTACAACACCTCTATTTTAAGTGGTGGAGGAGCCGGGGTTCCCATCAACCTGGAACTTCGCAATCGGACGCAACCCTCAACGTTCACCATGACTGCGCCTGGCCCTTCTCAAGCTGCCTTACCAACGACAGTCTACTGTACTGGCGTGCCTCGGCAACGCCACCCACCAATTTTTCGCGGCAATGACGAACAAGAAGTCGAGGACTGGCTCGTCGTGGACGAAATTGTAAGCGCTTCCAACAAGTGGAACGCCTGCGACCAGCTCACAAACGTGCGCTTTTACCTCGCTGATGTGGCCAGCCTCTGGTTCAAGAACCATGAAGGCGAAATCACCAACTGGTCCACCTTCAAGACCACCATCGCCGCGGTCTTCGGTCGTCCCGCAGTGCGCCGGCTTCGCGCGGGACAGCGTCTCCATAGCCGAGTCCAGCGCAGGGACGAGACCTTTACAAGTTACATTGAAGATGTCTTGTCTCTTTGTAAGCGCGTCGATGAATCTCTAACCGAACGCGACAAAATCAAGCACATCATCAAAGGAGTTGATGACGATACCTTCCAGATGCTCGTCGCTAGGAATCCACAGACCGTCACCGATGTTGTCCAGCACTGTCAGGAGTACGACGAGTTGCGTAAGCAGCGTGTCTCGACGCGCAGGGCCGCTGAAGATACGGCTGAAGTTTCCGCCCTCGTGTACGACGTCGCTGCTGATCACACCGTCTTACTGCCCCACATCAAACAATTCATTCGTGAAGAAGTTGCGCGTCAGCTTTCTCTTGTGGCCGAAGCATCCGCGCCAGTGACCTCGTTAGACCCACGTCTACGCCAGATCATTGAGACACAGGTTACGCAGGCACTGCCTCCACGCCGTCTGTCTCTACGCCGCTGACCTACGCTGCCGTCGTTGCTAGACCCCCAGCCCCACCTGTCCCTGGCGCATACCGGGGCACCGGGTCCTCCTACCCTACGACGCTGCCTACATACACGGCACCCCATCCCGTTTCACCCCCTGCACCTTCTGTCGTTAACCCATGGCGCACCTTGGATAATCGACCCATCTGTTTAGCATGCGGTTTCGTGTGACATATAGCACGCTACTGTCGCCGTCGCAGCTTCCAGCCTCCAGACCATGGGAATTCTGCAAATTACCAGGCTGCCCAGAATCCCCAGCGACCATCTTCTCCTATCACTGACTCATTGACCCCACGACGCCCTGTCGATTCTCGCTGGTCATTACCATCCCGTCGCCGATCTGGCTCCCCGATGCTTCGGCGCACGAGCCCCGCTCGAGAGGAAAACTGGCTGCCGCAGTTCCGGAGGCAAGAACTGCGTCATCGTCGAACTTTTCAAGACCTCCTCTTTGTCCGACCAACGAAATTGATGTGCTAGTAGAAGATGTTGCTGTACGTGCACTTGTCGACACAGGCGCCGTCGTTTCTGTAGTGAAAAACTGTGTCGCAATTTGAGAAAAGTTACAACGCCGCTTACGAATCTTGCTCTGCGTACAGCCACCTCCCATTTCATCACGCCGACAGCTCAGTGCACAGCACGCGTTCTTATTCAAGATGTTTGGTACGCCGTCATCTTTGTTGTTCTCCCACGTTCATCTTACGACGTCATACTAGGATGGGATTTCCTTTCTCCCATCAGGTCCTCGTCGACTGCGCTCGTGCTGAACTGACGTTGACGAATCCGTGCCTTCATATCGACCACCACAGTCCCTCGAAAGTGTTTGCCGCAGCTGACGCCCGCATCGCGCCGTTGTCCGCCGTCCTAGTGCCTGTGCTTTCCCCTGCTGCCACTAACTCGACGCTCCTGTTCCAACCAACTATAGCTAGTGTGCAACATCGAACCATCGTCCTCCCGTTTGCCGTAATCAACTTTTCCAATGGTTCGGCGGTACTTTATGCGTGCAACGTTTCTGCTTGTCCGTACATCCTGCTGCGCGGCGAGTGTCTGGGAAGCCTCCAGACCTTAAATTGTATTTTCGAAGACCCCGATCTATCCAGACAAGCCATTTTTACCGACTTGTGCCATTACACCCGCAACTGACGCTAATGAACCTATGGATGTATTCCGCAAGTCCATTGATTGCAACCTCACGCCTGGGCAGCAGGAACAGCTGATCAAGCTCTTACAGCGTTTTCGAGCCTCGTTTGACCACAATCAGCCTTTCTTAGGTCGAGCGTCATCTGTTGTTCACCGTATAGACACCGGTCAAGAGACGCTATTACGGCAGCGTCCATATCGTGTGTCAACTACCGAACGCCGTGCCATCAATGAACAGGTTGACGATATGCTGACACGTGGCATAATCGAACCGTCAAGCAGTCCCTGGGCCTCTCCAGTTATGTTGGTGAAGAAGAAGAACGGATCCATCAGGTTTTGCGTGGACTACCGACGACTCAACCGAATCACGCGCAAGGATGTCTATCCGCTGCCACGCATTGACGATGCCTTGGACTGCCTACAGGGAGCCGAATTTTTTTCTTCTTTAGATCTGCGCTCAGGATACTGGCAAGTACCCATGGCAGAGGCCGATCGCGAAAAAAAAACAGCTTTCATCACGCCCGACGGGCTTTACGAATTCACAGTCATGCCCTTCGGCCTCGGCAACGCGCCAGCTACTTTCGAGCGAATGATGGACTCTATCCTTCGAGGCCTCAAATGGAACGCTTGCCTTTGTTATTTAGATGACATTGTCGTCTTTTCAACTGATTTCGCAACCAATTTAACCCGCCTCGACAAAGTCCTCGCGTGTATTTCTGCCGCAGGGCTGCAACTCAATTTGAAGAAGTGCCATTTCGCCGCTCGAAAGCTTACGATCCTTGGCCACGTAGTTTCAAAAGACGGCATTCTTCCTGACCCTGCCAAACTTACAGCCGTTTCAGCGTTTCCCAAACCAACCACCATGAAAGAGCTCCGAAGCTTCATAGGCCTTTGCTCTTACTTCTGGCGCTTCGTCCGCAATTTCGCGACGATCATCGCTACTTTGACCAAGCTCCTCGCTGGCTCTAGAGACCTTTCAGCCTGGTCTGCCACCTGTGACGATTCTTTCAATGAACTGCGCCGCCTCCTCACGTCGCCGCCTATTCTGCGACACTACGACCCATCGGCACCCACAGAGATCCACACTGACGCTAGTGGTGTCGGGCTAGGCGCTATTCTTGCACAGCAGAAAGACGGCTTCCAAGAGTACGTGGTTGCCTACGCAAGCCGAACTCTTAGCAAAGCCGAAATCAACTATTGCGTCACTGAAAAGGAATGCCTCGCCATTATTTGGGCGATAGAGAAATTTCGACCTTACGTGTACGGGCGCCTTTTTGACGTCGTGACTGACCACCACGCCATCTGCTGGTTGTCGTCACTGAAGGATCCAAGCGGTGGCCTCGCCCGATGGGCATTACGCCTCCAAGAATATAATATTCGCGTGGTCTATCGCTCCAGCCGGAAACATTCGGACGCAGACGCCCTATCCCGTTCACCCCTACCCCCTGACCCGGACTGCTGCGAAAGTCTAACCTGTGATGCCACTGCCGTCACCATCGCCGACATGCCATCTGAGCAACGTAAGGACCCTTGGGTCGCTTCGATTCTAGACATCCTGGCTGGGTGGACGGCTTCCCCCCCTTCTCGCACGTTGCGTCGGCAAGTGGAGCACTTCGCCACTCGCGACGACGTGCTGTACCGACGCAACTACGGACCCGGCGGACGTCAGTGGCTACTCGTGATTCCACGTCATCTGCGATCCGAAATTTGTTCCACGTTTCATGACGACCCCCAATGTGGCCACGCAGGTTTCCTGAAGACTTATTCTCGCATACGTCTCCGATATTACTGGTGTGGCATGTACCGTTTTATACGACAATACGTTCGGGCCTGCTCGACGTGCCAGAGACGAAAAACTCCCCCTTATCACGCCAGCGGTACATTGTTACCTTTACCATGCCCATCCCGACCATTCGACCACGTCGGCATCGATATCTATGGTCCCCTTCCCAACACTGCTGACGGTAACCGCTGGATCATAGTTGCCGTCGACCATCTCACGCGGTATGCCGAAACTTCATCCCTTCCCTCGTCTACAGCAAAAGACGTTGCGACTTTCGTTCTTCACAACATCGTATTACGTCATGGAGCACCTCGAGAGTTGCTGAGCGATCGTGGTCGCGTATTCTTGTCAGACGCCATCACAGCATTGCTGCGTGAGTGCCACGTCGTTCACCGCACTACAAGCGCCTATCATCCCCAGACCAATGCAATGACAGAGCGCTTCAACCGCACCCTCGGTGACATGCTCTCTATGTATATCTCGTCAGACCACTCCAATTGGGACCGAGTGCTCCCGTTTATCACGTTCGCCTATAATACCGCCATTCAAAGCACTACTGGGTTCTCTCCTTTTTTCCTCCTTTACGGACGCGAACCTCCTTGCACTATGGACACCATTCTTTCGTACAAACTTGACTCCTCAGAGTCCACAACTTTGTCTCAAGCCGCTACACACGCTGAAGAATGCCGCCAACTGGCAAGATCATTCACAACCCAAGACCAAGGACGCCAAAAGCACCATCATGACGCATCAAATAACACTACTTCCTACGATCTAGGTTCACTCGTCTGGCTACATGTCCCTTCTGCTACACCTGGCCTTTCTACCAAGTTGGTCCCCAAGTATCACGGCCCATATCGTGTGCTACAAAAAACGTCACCAGTGAATTACCTCATTGAGCCACTGGAACCATCTTCTGACCAACGCCGTCGTGGCCAGGAAATTGTCCACGTCTTGAAACTTAAGCCCTGCTACGACCCTCCCGTGTTTACTTGCCCATAGGTCGCCAGGACGGCTCCTTATTTCGCGGGGTATAATTGTAGTGAATCTGAATAACGAACGCTCTGCTGGTAATGAAGAAGACGATGATGATCGGTGGCTGTAGTAGTAGCTCGTGCACACCACTCGCCATTAGCTAGACCTGCCTGATAAAGCACATTTTGCCAAGCTGCGTCTCAACCTTTCTCGACGTACAACACCTCTACTTTAATATATATATATATATATATATGAGATCTAACAAACAGTAATGCCAAGGAATGTACAGGGGAAGTTATTAGAACCAATGGAATGTAAATAAGAAGAAAGAAAAGTGGATGAAAAGATAACCAGCCATGGGCATATATATATATTTGGGATATGGTACAACGGGGGAGCATTCTCAACAAAGATAAATATATTTATTTCCCAACAGTTTCGGGAGGGGTCCTCCCTTCATCAGGAGATGAGTTATACTAACATGAACTTCCAAACTTCATTGCTGCCGCGTCCCTCTCGCCTCGGAAGATGTTTGCCAGAGTGAGAGAGAACTGAAAAAAAAGAAAGAAAGAAAGAAAAAAAATAAGAAAAAAGACGAAAAGAATAAAAGGGGGAAAAGAAAGCAAGAAAGAAAAAGAAAGTAAAAAAGAGGAAGAACCGCTGTCAACACTGAGGACAAAACCAAATGTCCGTGTACGTCCACATCCGGTTCTAATCACGTGCTGGTCAGTTCTCGGCGTGTGTCGGGCCACCCAAGATTGTCGCCGCGGTGGCGGGAGGGGTCCGTGACGGCGTGCGTAAGGAAAAGGTTTCCCCTTAATGGGTCGGTCGGCTCTCTTTCATCTTCGACCGTTTCCGATCAATGGTCATCAAGTGGTAGGCGAACAGAACCACTTTGTATGTGCATGTGAAAAAAAGAAAAAGGGAAAAAAAAGAAGAGAAAAAAAAGAAAGGACAGTGTACACGTACGAGTCAGTCAGAAAAAACAATCATAGTCTCCGCCTATCAATCTTTGTCACCAATTTCCTCCTGGCTTACTTCTCGGAGGCAGGAGAGTCTTCCACGGTCCTCGTTGATGCCGGCTACTAATGTTCGAAATTTGAAAATAAAATATGCCTCACGCTGTTCGCGCTCGCGTCTGTTTGAGAAACCGGACTGCAAAAGAGTTACGCTGATATTTTCAAAACTGTGGTTTGGCAGGCGCAGATGTCTAGATAAAGGTAGCTTCGACAGTGAAGTGGCGTGTTACTGGTGATTATTGAACCGCAGCCGAAATGGCGTGTCTATTTGGCCGATATATTCATGTCCGCAGATGTTGCAATGTAGCATGTATATTACGTTACTGGAGTCACAATTAAGGCTTTCAGTTATGCAAAATTTGAAATTCGAGAAATTCGCTTTGGATTCACGTGTTGTGACTATCTGTGGGCATACCCTGCATCGAGCTTTTCCGCAGGGATGGCACCCTGATTGAATTTTGGGGGTGTTTGTTTTTGCTATGACAAGAATGTCCTTCAGATTTTTATCCCTGCGGTACACCACGTGAGGTGGCTTCGCGAAAATAGAAGTTAGTCGTTTGCTTTGCCTGATTATGTTTAAATGGCGGGAAAGTATGTTGTTCATTCGTGGCGCTGATGAGGAGTATGTTAGTACAAGGTTCGTTTGGGAAGTCGTTTTAGATACTTTGTTTGGTCCATTAATTATATCATGCCTGTTCACGTTGCGAGCACGTAGTATGGCATCGTCAATAATGTCTCCCGGATAATTTTGTTTCAATAAGGAATGCTTTAGGTGTTCTGCGTGTCTGTCAAATTCCCGCCTATCGGTGCATATTCTTCGGTACCGGTACGCCTGAGAATATGGAATACCCGTTTTGCAATGCTTTGGGAGGCTGCTGTTGAAATGTAGGTACATTTGACGGCCTGTAGGCTTTTTGTAATGGATTGAGGAATGAGGCCGTACAAGAACGTCAGGGACCACTCGCACCACAACCTAACTTTGAGGAGAAAAATGGTAACTCGAAACTACAGTGCAATCCTAATCAAAACACCCTTACTCTCGAATATGACGCTGACACTCCCGTGCCACGTGATAGCCAAGAGCAGCCAAAAATTTATGAGAAAAATGTCTTCAATCTGTCCAACACAACGCTCACACCCGCTCAGCTTCAACTTTTGTCGAGAGGCTTAACCTTTTGTCCATCATCCGGTAGATTCAATGAATTTGAACTGTACCAAGACCTCGATAAATTTGCGCGTAATCTCCGCTTCCGTGAATACTTGCATGATCGCAAGGACTGCACGGACGAGAATAGATTGATTGGTGTTGACAAATCATGGTGTCCAGGTGAGCAGAGGGACAAACACTTCGATGTGTATATATCAGCAGTTCAAAAAGATTCCATCAGAGCGTATGAAAAAAAATTGGCCATCTCGAAACAACATCCAGAACGAAGCGCACTCAATGAACTACGAAAAAACACTGAAATTTCCATCCAACCGGCTAATAAAGGGGGCTGCATAGTAATTCTAAACACGTCGGACTACTTAAAGGAAGGGGAACGACAACTATCAGACACAAAATTCTACAAAGAACTTCCAACGAACCCAACTCCCGAATTTTAAAGGGAGATAAAAGTAACCCTAAATAATCTCCGCCGGGACGAGAAAATTACCGGCAAAATCTTAAAAGCAATGTTCCAAGCCCATTCTGTTCCTGGTCGATTCTATTTGCTCTCTAAAATACACAAGGCAGGCAATCCGGGACGTCCGATAGTATCCAGTAACAGCACATCAACAGAAAATATATCAGAATACATCAATTCCTTAATAAAAAAACATCCCCCCAAATTTTCCCTATTACCTAAAGGATACAAATCACTTCATCTGCGAAACTTCAAATCTTGACATCCCAGGCGGTAGTTTTCTGGTGACCATGGACGTCTGCTCACTGTACACCAACATACCCCACCATGACGGAATAGCGGCTATGGTTTCTGAATATGTCAAATCTGACTCATCAACGAGTGTAAGTGGTGAGGTACTGTTTACACTTCTTGAACTTGTACTAAATTTTAACCATTTTGAGTTCAATGACAAGCATTTCCTTCAGGTCAGTGGCACTGCAATGGGCACGCAAATGGCCCCAAACTTCGCGAGCACATTTATGGCTTCACTTGAAATCCCATTCATTGAGAGACGCACCTTGAAACCTTTCTACTACAGAAGATACTTAGACGATATTTTTATGATATGGAACCACGATGAGGGAAGTCTTTTCCGCTTCATAGAGGATTTTAACAAGTGCCACCCGTCAATTAAATTCACGCACAAAATTTCCAAAGCTAGCATTAACTTCTTGAACGTCACTGTCACGGTCAAAAATGACCGCTTGTCAACAAACCTTTACAAGAAGCCTACAGACCATCAATTGTACCTACATTTCAACAGCAGCCAACCAAAGTATTGCAAAACGGGTATTCCATACACTCAGGCCTACCGGTACCGAACAATATGCACTGATATGCGGGAATTTGACAGACACGCAGAATACCTAAAGCATTCCTTATTGAAACAAAATTATCCGGAAGACATTATTGACGATGCCATACTACGTGCTCGCAACGTGAACAGGAATGATATAATTAAGGGACCAAACAAAGTATCTCAAACGACTTCCCAAACGCACCTTGTACTAACTTACTCCTCATCAGCGCCACGAATCAACAACATACTTTCCCGCCATTTCAACATAATCAGGCAAAGCAAACGACTAACTTCTATTTTCGCGAAGCCACCTCACGTGGTGTACCGCAGGGATAAAAATCTGAAGGACATTCTTGTCAGAGCAAAAACAAACACCCCCAAAATTCAATCAGGGTGCCATCCCTGCGGAAAAGCTCGTTGCAAGGTATGCCCACAGATGGTCACAACACGTGAATCCAAAGCGAACTTCTCGGATTTCAAATTCTTCATATGCCCACAGATGGTCACAACACGTGAATCCAAAGCGAACTTCTCGGATTTCAAATTCTTCATAACTGAAAGCCTTAATTGTGACTCCAGTAACGTAATATACATGCTACATTGCAACATCTGCGGACAAGAATATATCGGCCAAACAGACACGCCATTTCGGCGGCGGTTCAATAGTCACCGGTACCACGCCACTTCACTGCCGAAGCTACCTTTATCTGCCTGCCTGCCAAACCACAGTTTTGAAAATATCAGCATAACTCTTTTGCAGTCCGGTTTCTCAAACAGACGCGAGCGCGAACA
The DNA here is from genome assembly GCF_043290135.1 of Rhipicephalus microplus. Taxonomy (NCBI): domain Eukaryota; kingdom Metazoa; phylum Arthropoda; class Arachnida; order Ixodida; family Ixodidae; genus Rhipicephalus; species Rhipicephalus microplus. The sequence continues at coordinate 6,476,150 of NC_134710.1, forward strand.
GCGTGAGAAATATTTTATTTTCAAATTTTGAACATTAGTAGCCGGCATCAACGAGGACCGCGGAAGACTCCCCTGCCTCCGAGAAGTAAACCAGGAGGAAATTGGTGACAAAGATTGATAGCTGGAGACCATGCTTGTTTTTTCTGACTGACTCGTACGTGCGCACTGTCCTTTCTTTTTTTTCTCTTCTGTTTTCCCCTTTTTTTCTTTTTTTCACATGCACATACAAAGTGGTTCTGTTCGCCTACCACTTGATTACCATTGAAGGGAAACGGACGAAGATGAAGGAGAGCTGACCGACCCATCAAGGGGAAACCCTTTCCTTACGCACGCCGTCACGGACCCCTCGCGCCACCACAGCGACAATCTTGGGTGGCCCGACACACGCCAAAGAACTGACCAGCACGGGATTAGAACCGGATGTGGACTTACTCTGACGTTTGGTTTCGTTCTCAGTGTTCACAGTGGTTCTTCCTCTATTTTTTTTCTTTTTTCTTTTCATCTTTTTCTTCTCTGTTCTTCTTTCTTTCTTTCTTTAGTTCTCTCTCACTCTCGCAAACATCTTCCAAGGCGAGAGGGACGCGGCAGCAACGAAGTTTGGAAGTTCATGTTAGTATAACTCATTCCCTTATGAAGGGAGGGCCCCTCCCGAAACTGTTGGGAAATAAATATATTTATCCTTGTTGACAACGCTCCCGTTGTGCCATATCCCATACCTTCAAGAAGACTAACTATATATATATATATATATATATATATATATATATATATATATATATATATATATATATATATATATATATATGTATACAAAACTCCCGGTCAAAGCAACATAATTTTTTCGTTCTGATCTACTTTATGTTTACCACTATTTTATAGGCTAGATAACAAAGAAATAGAAATGAAGAATAACTTCTTGAGGTTATATAATCAACGTGCTGTTTTAAGAAACTGTCTTGCTCTCGGCAATGACGGTACCGAATAACAAAAAAACAATATGAGACCTATTCCAAAAAAAGCGTTCAACTATGGTTGAAAATGATGATGCTGAAAGCATAGGTAAAAATTGATGGCGCGGTAAAACAACAGTTAGCGATAGAAGACTGCGAGAGTATGCATACTTAGATGAAACACTAACAAAGAACCTATGAACGTAAGATATTTACCAAAAAATAAGCGCCTACTTTAGGCTTTCCCAACTTGTCACCGGCAATGGCAAATGCAAGAACTGTGTATTTGGCCACTTTAAACAAACATCATAGAAACTTACGATTGAAGCCGAGAGCATAGCTAGTGGAACAAAAAAACTAACAGGTGTCACATATAGAGAGAGAGCACTATCGAGTAATCAGACAAGAAATCTTAGCCCAGAATTATAGGCCATTTGATCAAAGGCAGAGATAAGCGAAGGTTTAAGTGCAGAATGAATACCATAATGCCGTATATAGGAAGAAAAGGTGAGAAATTCAAGCTGCCAATGGCGGCAGGACACTTGAAAACAACTACAGTTGGCATCAAATGAGCCGTATGTATTAATTGAAGCACCCTGTTTTTTGATGCTCAATTTTTCTGTTTCAGATGCCCACTTCCTCGTCGGCGTTACGGACAAGCCAGATGGATCAGGCACGGTTATTGACAATCAAGCTAACAGGTAGCCGCTTTTCATGCCGCAGCCTCAAACGTATTCTCTTCTATTAGGACAACACATGTTAAATGTAGAATGCGCTCACATTCTCGTTACAAATGAAGGCGGCAGCGTGTATATCTATGCGGGTGCCATTGTGTGCCCAATTGGCTACTATAGGACCCCACCTGGCGACGAAAAAATTGGCAGATCTCACGTAACTTGGGAATCGATGTTATGCGAGTCATGCGGAGGGAAGGTGACTGCGTGGTATTATATGAGCGAAATGTTACGAGAATGGAGCTAAGTATATCTACAAGTGCTGCACAGCTGCATATGTTTTGTATAAATACTTGTCTACAGGTACTGAACGATGCCAACAGCAACATGACTGTTAGCAACACCAGACGTGGTACGCTGATATGTAGCGCTTGTGCTCGCGAGCATGGTAACCCTAGACAATGGCCCCACAAATCAGCTTAAGTGGATAGATAACTACCATTAAGCTCACGTCATAGTTGTAACATCAGAGTACATATGTAATGTATAATATTGGATGACCAACAGTACAACCAGACTTCACGTTTCACAAACTAGTGTGGCTCTGTGGGAGAGTATTTACGTAGGATGCTTGGGTTCAATTCCTGCGGGGATTATAACACATATTCTTTACACTCGTCGTGTCAGCGCTGGCGATGTAGATTTTTATTAATGCTCCAGCATTTAAACGCACGCTGAAGAACAAAACTCTTTTTCGCGTATTGGAAGAGTACAATTTAGTTTTCCCCAGAACACCACTCTTACCACGACACGACACGACACTTGGTGGTGAGCGAGGAAACGCGTGAAAAGAAACTGTGGGCGTGAAGACGTCATTCCCGCACCCAACTCTGTGAGGTCAACAACTTTCGAAGGCGTCTACGGGGTGCTACTAGCTTCTTGTCGACATAATTGAAGTACATCAGGCTCTGTGGATGCCATAGACGTAGAATACGAAATCTCAGACTATTTCATTGAGCCAATGTCACGAAAATACGAAAAATCAATTCAGAATTTCTTACGTCACGCGTGGAGATTACGGCGCAGAATTTCAAATTGAAGTTTCAACCTTCATTTTCTCCGCTAAATATGAAGTTACGACAGTGAAGCATATGGCATTAGAGTTATCTCAGTGCAATTTATCAATATAAAACAACTCACTTTTTTTTGGTGTCCCTTTAAAATACTTATGTTTTGCCGTTCCTTGGTATAAATAAAAACTGTCAGTCGCCTGTAGCACATACCCGCATACCCGTGGCACGTACCCGCCAGCGGGTATGCGCCACACGACTAGCGGAAAGGGTTTCACGACAGCATTGTTACGTTATTCATGTCATGACCGGAAAGTCATAATTGACAAATTCTATTTTCCTCCTCTACTAATTTTGACCGACCCCATGTTAAGGGAAGTTATTACCAGAGTACCCAGACGTAAGCGGCTAGACAGATAGATATACGGATAGATGTATGGATATATGTGTGCACGGATGAAGGAATAGATTGATGGAAGGACGGACGGATGGACGCACGCACTCTGAAAGTCTCTGCAGTAGGCAAAAAACGTTTGGCATTTAAATGTCGGGTTGGTGCTCTGGCTACTTTTAGATATAGCTCGGTACACTCACTCCTGAGTAAACTCACTCACACTCATTTGAACGTGGCTAGTATGAGTGAGTACTCATGAATGTGAGCAGCAGTGAGTATAAACGAGAATGGACACTCATGAGTGAGTTGACGTTAGTGTGAACGTGAGTCAGCATTCGTGAGTGTGAGCAAGAGTAATTATGAATGCGAGTGAGCACTCGTCAATGACTACGAGCGAGTATGAACGTGAGTGAGCACACGTGAGTGTGAGAAAAACTGAGTGTCAACGCGAGTGAGCACTCGTGAGCAAGTAGAAGTGATTGTGTGTGAGTGAGCACTCGTGAGTGTCCGTGGACGTGTCTATGGACACGACTAAGCACACGAGTGTGAAAGGAAGTGCGTATGAACGTGAGTGAGCACTCGTGAGTGTGAGTAGGAGTGAGTATGAACGCGAGTGAGTATTCGCAAGTGTGAGTAGGGGTGAATATGAACGTGACTAGGCACTCATGAGTGTGAGTGGAAGTGCGTATGAATGTGAGTGAGCACTCGTGAGTATGAGTAGGAGTGAGTACGAACGCGAGTGAGTACTCGCAAGTGTGAGAAGCGGCGAGTATGAACGTGACTAGGTATTCATGAGTGTGAGTGGAAGTGAGTATGAATGTGAGTGAGCACTCGTGAGTGTGAGTAGGAATGAGTATGAACGCGAGTGAGTACTCGTAAGTGTGAGTAGGGGTGAATATGAACGTGACTAGGCACTCATGAGCGTGAGTGGAAGTGAGTATGAATGTGAGTGAGCACTCGTGAGTATGAGTAGGAATGAGTATGGACGCGAGTGAGTACTCGCAAGTGTGAGTAGGGGTGAGTATGATTGTGACTAGACACTCATGAGTGTGAGTGAGCACTCGTGAATGTGAATAGGAGTGCGTATGAACGCGAGTGAATACTCGCAAGTGCGAGTAGTGGTGATTATGAACGTGACTAGGCACTCATGAGTTTGAGTGGAAGTGAGTGTAAGCAGGAGAGAGTATGAACGCGAGTGAGTACTCGTAAGTTTTGATTAGGGGTGAGTATGATTGTGACTAGGCACTCATGAGTGTGAGTGGAAGTAAGTATGAATGTGAGTGAGCACTTCTGAGTGTGAGTAGGAGCGAATATGAACGCGAGTGAGTACCCGCAAGTGTGAGTAGGGGTGAGTATTAACGTGAGTAAGCACTCATGAGTGTGAGTGGAAGTGAGTATGAATGTGAGTGAGCACTTGTGAGTGTGAGTAGGAGCGAATATGAACGCGAGTGAGTACTCGCAAGTGTGAGTAGGGGTGAGTGTTTGCGTGACTAGGCACTTATGAGTGTGAGTGGAAGTGAGTATGAATGTGAGGGAGCACTCGTGAATGTGAGTAGGAGTGAGTATGAACGGGAGTGAGTACTCGCAAGTGTGAGAAGGGGTGAGTATGAACGTGACTAGGTATTCATGAGTGTGAGTGGAAGTGAGTATGAATGTGAGTGAGCACTCGTGAGTGTGAGTAGGAATGAGTATGAACGCGAGTGAGTACTCGCAAGTGTGAGTAGGGGTGAGTATCATTGTGACTAGGCACTCATGAGTGTGAGTGAGCACTCGTGAATGTGAGTAGGAGTGAGTATGAACGCGAGTGAGTACTCGCAAGTGTGAGTAGGGGTGAGTATGAACGTGACTAGGCACTCACGAGTTTGAGTGGAAGTGAGTGTGAGCAGGAGTGAGTATGAACGCGAGTGAGTACTCGTAAGTGTGATTAGGGGTGAGTATGATTGTGACTAGGCACTCATGAGTGTGAGTGCAAGTGAGTATGAATGTGAGTGAGCACTCGTGAGTGTGAGTAGGAGGGAGTATTAACGCGAGTGAGTACTCGCAAGTGTGAGTAGTGGTGAGTATGAACGTGACTAGGCCCTCATAAGTGTGAGTGGAAGTGAGTATGAATGTGAGTGAGCACTTGTGAGTGTGAGTAGGAGCGAATATGAACGCGAGTGAGTACTCGCAAGTGTGAGTAGGGGTGAGTATTAACGTGACTAGGCACTCATGAGTGTGAGTGGAAGCGAGTATGAATGTGAGTGAGCACTCGTGAGTGTGAGTAGGAGTGAGTATGAACAGGAGTGAGTACTCGCAAGTGTGAGAATGGGCGAGTATGAACGTGACTAGGTATTCATGAGTGTGAGTGGAAGTGATTATGAATGTGAGTGAGCACTCGTGAGTGTGAGTAGGAATAAGTATGAACGCGAGTGAGTACTCGCAAGTGTGAGTAGGGGTGAGTATGATTGTGACTAGGCACTCATGAGTGTGAGTGGAAGTGAGAATGAATGTGAGTGAGCACTCGTGAATGTGAGTAGGAGTGAGTATGAACGCGAGTGAGTACTCGCAAGTGTGAGTAAGGGTGAGTATGAACGTGACTAGGCACTCATGAGTGTGAGTGGAAGTGAGTGTGAGCAGGAGTGAGTATGAACGCGAGTGAGTACTCGTAAGTGTGATTAGGGGTGAGTATGATTGTGACTAGGCACTCATGAGTGTGAGTGCAGTGAGTGTGAATGTGAGTGAGCACTCGTGAGTGTGAGTAGAAGTGAGTGTGAACGCGAGTGAGTACTCGCAAGTGTGAGTAGTGGTGAGTATGAACATGACTAGGCCCTCATGAGTGTGAGTGGAAGTGAGTATGAATGTGAGTGAGCACTTGTGAGTGTGAGTAGGAGCGAATATGAACGCGAGTGAGTACTCGCAAGTATGATTAGGGGTGAGTATGATTGTGACTAGGCACTCATGAGTGTGAGTGGAAGTGAGAATGAATGTGAGTGAGCACTCGTGAGTGTGAGTAGGAGTGAGTATGAACGCGAGTGAGTACTCGCAAGTGTGAGTAGTGGTAAGTATGAACGTGACTAGGCCCTCATGAGTGTGAGTGGAAGTGAGTATGAATGTGAGTGAGCACTTGTGAATGTGAGCAGGAGTGAGTATCAACGCGAGTGAGTACTCGTAAGTGTGATTAGGGGTGAGTATGATTGTAACTAGGCACTCATGAGTGTGAGTGTAAGTGAGTATGAATGTGAGTGAGCACTCGTGAGTGTGAGTAGGAGTGAGTAAGAACGCGAGTGAGTACTCGCAAGTGTGAGTAGTGGTGAGTATGAACGTGACTAGACCATCATGAGTGTGAGTGCAAGTGAGTATGAATGTAAGTGAGCACTCGTGAGTGTGAGTAGGAGTGAGTATGAACGCGAGTGAGTACTCGCAAGTGCGATTAGCGGTGAGTATGATTGTGACTAGGCACTCATGAGTGTGAGTGGAAGTGAGAATGAATGTGAGTGAGCACTCGTGAATGTGAGTAGGAGTGAGTATGAACGCGAGTGAGTACTCGCAAGTGTGAGTAGGGGTGAGTATGAACGTGACTAGGCACTCATGAGTGTGAGTGGAAGTGAGTGTGAGCAGGAGTGAGTATGAACGCGAGTGAGTTCCCGTAAGTGTGATTAGGGGTGAGTATGATTGTGACTAGGCACCCATGAGTGTGTGTGCAAGTGAGTATGAATGTGAGTGAGCACTCGTGAGTGTGAGTAGGAGTGAGTATGAACGCGAGTGAGTACTCGCAAGTGTGATTTGGGGTGAGTATGATTGTGACTAGGCACTCATGAGTGTGAGTGCAAGTGAGTATGAATGTGAGTGAGCACTCGTGAGTGTGAGTAGGAGTGAGTATGAACGCGAGTGAGTACTCGCAAGTGTGAGTAGTGGTGAGTATGAACGTGACTAGGCCCTCATGAGTGTGAGTGGAAGTGAGTATGAATGTGAGTGAGCACTTGTGAGTGTGAGTAGGAGTGAGTATGAACGCGAGTGAGTACTCGCAAGTGTGATTTGGGGTGAGTATGATTGTGACTAGGCACCCATGAGTGTGAGTGCAAGTGAGTATGAATGTGAGTGAGCACTCGTGAGTGTGAGTAGGAGTGAGTATGAACGCGAGTGAGTACTCGCAAGTGTGATTTGGGGTGAGTATGATTGTGACTAGGCACCCATGAGTGTGAGTGCAAGTGAGTATGAATGTGAGTGAGCACTCGTGAGTGTGAGTAGGAGTGAGTATGAACGCGAGTGAGTACTCGCAAGTGTGATTTGGGGTGAGTATGATTGTGACTAGGCACTCATGAGTGTGAGTGCAAGTGAGTATGAATGTGAGTGAGCACTCGTGAATGTGAGTAGGAGTGAGTATGAACGCGAGTGAGTACTCGCAAGTGTGAGTAGGGGTGAGTATGAACGTGACTAGGCACTCATGAGTGTGAGTGGAAGTGAGTGTGAGCAGGAGTGAGTATGAACGCGAGTGAGTTCCCGTAAGTGTGATTAGGGGTGAGTATGATTGTGACTAGGCACCCATGAGTGTGAGTGCAAGTGAGTATGAATGTGAGTGAGCACTCGTGAGTGTGAGTAGGAGTGAGTATGAACGCGAGTGAGTACTCGCAAGTGTGAGTAGTGGTGAGTATGAACGTGACTAGGCCCTCATGAGTGTGAGTGGAAGTGAGTATGAATGTGAGTGAGCACTTGTGAGTGTGAGCAGGAGTGAGTATGAACGCGAGTGAGTACTCGTAAGTGTCATTAGGGGTGAGTATGATTGTGACTAGGCACTCATGAGTGTGAGTGCAAGTGAGTATGAACGTGAGTGAGCACTCGTGAGTACGAACGTTTCTGAGTTCTCATGAGTCTGAGTGGACGTAACTGGGGACGTGAGTGAGCACTCGTGAGCGTGAGTAGTGAGTATGAACGTAGTTGAGGGCATATGAGTGTGAGTAGATGTGGGTATAAACGTAAGTGAGTGCAAAGGCTCAAAAAGTTGTGGTGAGTGAGTGTTAGTAAGTACTCCCTCAAGTATAGTGTCTCTCAAGTACATGTGATGCACTAAATGCTTCTAAAAATTATTAAAAGAATGTCGATGGAGCTAACGTTTCGACAAGGGAAGTTTTCTTCGTAAAGGCACCGCTGTTGTCCTGACGAGGAGTCAACTTACCGAAACACTGTTTCCAGCGACGCTTTTGCTAAAAAATTTCTGATCGCCTCAAGCTTTTCTATACATCTGTAGTTCAGTCTAGTTTGGTACTCAAGTTCTGTACACAATACAACTAAGCGCGCCGTCATAACAAACGTGATTCAGTCAAATATGACGCGTCCCACTCGCGATTGTTGATAATTTTTTGCATTGGTTTGCATGTTCTGAATTTAACGATGGCTCATCATGTCCGTATGCCAGTCGTAAGTGAAGCGGCTTTTATAGATTGGCATTTTCTCACTACGTGTATGTCTGTTTTTTATACAGAACGTGCAATAAGAACATTCATTTTGTTTGTGTCAACCGAGTGTCATCTTACTGAGTAATCGGTCACACGAACAAAATTAAAAAAAGGTTAACAAAATTTAGCGAATGGTCACTTCGCCCAAGCGGCCGGCAGACCTGAAAGAAGGCACCAGCGCGTTCCGCTTGCATGCGAAGTTGGGAAGGAGGGCTTACGCGGCAAGCCTCCTCCTTTCAATTTTTCGTCTTTTTCCTCCCATTCTGAGACGTCGCCAGTGACGTCGTGAAAGCAATTTTCTTTTCGTGATTTATTTTCGGTTGGACGCCCGGCAACCAACAGTGGTAAAAACGGCACTGCAGCTGCTGAGAGTGAATACATGGGAGGTATAGGGAGTTTCCACCCCATGCCTACGTGGTCGCTAGGGATAACGCCTGGATAGTGTGTAAATGCTGCCGTGCTTCACCGCTAGTGAGCTGACGGTGGACGCTGCTCTGTTCGCCGCTATCAGTGGCCGTGTATTGCTGTAATCTGACCTTCGTCATCCTGGCCACAAGTTCGGTTGAATAAATAGTTTTATCTTAGCATAGATACTGCTCCATCAGGTCACGTCACGACCCCGTGATAGTATTTTTCTGTTGATATACGCATGTTCGCGGGAATCGATCCCGCAGGCTATCTCGGCCGGGAAAGTTAGTGTCAGTACCCATTAAGGGGAATTTCCTTGTAAGTTGGGAGGTGGGGTTGGCACCCATCGTGATGGTCTTGTTTGTAGCTATGGTGTTGGACCGCTGAGCCGCAGGTCACGGGATCGAATTCCTGCCGCAGCAGCAGCCAACTTGTGTGGCCGAGCTGCACAAAAGTGAATGTCAGCGCGCTCCACCCGAAAAGTGGTTCTTTTGTGTCCTACGAAAACGTGCCCGAAGATAGGGCCATCATTTCCGTATAAAAATCAAGAACCACTTCTCTGGTGGAGTGCGCTGAAATTCACTGTTGCGCAGCTTGCCACAGATCGCGTACTCCGTTTTACGAGCAGCTGTACAGTGATGCCATCTGATGGAGGCGCCCCCTTGACACAACAAATCTAGGGCCCTGACTAGGGTGCCCAGATTTTTTTACGCAATAGTGTTACAGCCGTCTGTGTCATTATTAGAAACCCATCACTGTCACGTTAGTCTCTTCAAGACAAGCTTTGCTAAATTTGGTTGACTGGCCAAATTAGTTTCGTTAAGTCGGGTTTATTACAGTATTGAACCCTTTGAGGGCATCAGGTTTTCTTCGTTAGATCGGGAAATTCGTGATGATTAGTTTTTCGTTTCGGTATTTGGCTTTAGTAAAAGGCCTTGTTTTATTGATACTTCTGCCATAGTCTTTATTCGTCCTGGCAACATTATCGCTCGCAGAATTCTGATGCATGGGGTATAAATGTAAAGCATTACCTCTAACAAAGCATTGAACACGTCAGGGCGTCATTCTGGCTGTATAAATACGCATGATTTGTTTTTATTTTTTAGCGCAAAACCACTTTCGGCTTACAACAAAAGCATCGTCGTGCTCAAGCTACCCGCTGGAAGGAAAATCACAGACTACAGGTGGTTCAGTGTATACTGCAAAAAAGCACAGGTAAGCTCTTCATGAGTAACTAGGCTAGTACATGAGCATATCTTTATAATATTTAACTCATAAAAATTTTCAATTCAGATGAATTGTATTGCCTCAATTATTTGCGCTGTAAGATAACTTGGTGCGCTGGGACACTAAAGTGTTCAAGCACGTCTTAACAAGACAGTTCACGGCTAGGGTCCTAACCAGTGCTTTACACGTCCCTATGAAACAGGGGTGATAGTGCGTTCGTCGTTTTTCGCCAATTTGGAAACGAGTTCCCGTTACAATTTCCCTTAATGCTAAAAGCGCACTTGGGACATTTGAATTTGTCGTGACATTAACGTTCGGTTTCGTTTCTTCAAGATTGGAACTATGTCAGACGAATACCAAGTCGAAATTGAGAGAACAGTTTAAACCTCACATCAAACAATATAGTAATTGGCCGCATCAGTTTATACAGAAATAAAAATAATGTACGAGAAAGTTACCAGACAAATATTTTTAGAGAGTACCGGACATACAGCATATATATCTAACTTAGCATTGGTGCTCGTAAGCGGAACTAACGGAGTCATTCTTCATGTGCGCAGTTAGGTTTTCAAGTAAAATTTCTCACACGCGTCAATATAAAGTTCTTTCACAATAAATCTCATCCAAAGAAAAAACAAAAAGTCGCGTATTGCAGTAAGAGTGTAAAAAACAATAGTCAGGAGAGTGTCACTCAGCAACAGTTGCATTCAGTATCCGACAGGCGTACTCGTGATCCTCGCCAACACTTCCTTGGCAATGCTGTGCCGTTTCACGCACCGAAGCGCTACAGGTCCGCATTCACCTCACAAAGACGTTTTTGGTGCTGCAATTTGGTCATCACTCGAATGTTAAACGAAAGCTCGCCCAAGCGTCGAAGGAACCACTCCACAAAACATGGCTGCTTGAGACTTGTCCACAGTGGCCGGCGACAAGATGTATCTCCTATGGATGATTGAAGAAACTCATGAAGGCCCCGCAACGACAGAAACTCTTCCAACAAAATAAGCCTCAGCTACATAAACGGCTGAAGCGTACGCTGCACACAGCAAACCACTACCATGCGAAAGGTTCAACCCGTTACGTTCGGATCAGTACAGATGTACAGTACGGTCCACAGTTAGAGGGAAGGCATGCGTGCATGGCTGGTGGTCTGCGGAGCGCTAACTCCGCAGACCACCATGCTATGCCATGCAAACATAGTGCGGGGTGTGATGAGATATCACCATTCATACTTAAAAACTTCATAGACATTCTATGTACTTCTCTAGCAAAAATTTTTAATCACGCATTTCACACGTCAACTTACCCAGATTTGCTAAAAATCGCAAAGGTCGTTCCAATTCTCAAAAATGGAGACCGTAGCCTTCCCGAAAACTACCGCCCCATATCTGTATTAACTTCCATAAACATAGTGTTCGAAAAACTTATCTCGAAACGGCTTCTAAATTTTCTCGACCGAGAGTCTGTACTAACGAATAACCAACATGGCTTTCGGAGCAATCGATCCACTTCCACTGCAGTGCTATTTCTTTCAGATAGGGTCAATTCCTACCTAAACAAAAACATGATAGTGATTGGTGTCTTCATTGACGTTAGAAAAGCTTTCGACACCGTACATCATGATATACTACTCAACAAATTAGAACGGTATGGCATACGAGGGGGAAGTCTGGAATTTTTTAGAAGCTACCTTACGGACCGACAACAAACGGTTCATTTTTGTAACTCTAATTCAGGATTTTTGCCCATTACATCGGGAGTACCACAGGGATCGGTATTGGGACCTATTTTATTCTCTCTGTGCATGAATGACTTCCCTTCAATATTACATAACTTCACCCCAGTCATGTACGCTGATGACACTGCTCTCATTTGCACACACGAGTCCATCGATGGAGCCTTAAGCATGGCAAACAAAGAATTGAAACAAATCTGTGATTCGTTTCAAGCCAATAAATTGGCTTTAAACGTTAGTAAAACAAAATATATGGTAATTCATTCCCCATACAAAGTTATTGCTTTGGATTCGTGTGTGCTTTAGGCTGAGAGCGAAATAATAGAAAGAGTAAGTAGCTTAACATACCTTGGAATTGTGTTGGATCATCATTTCAGCTGGAAAATGCATATAGACTCTCTCTGTAAAAAACTCGCGACAGTCTGCTATACTCTTTTAAAATGTCGCCAGTACTTCGATGCGGAAACTTTAAGAACAATATATTTTGCCCTATTTCACAGCCAACTCTCATACTGCATTGAGTTATGGGGCCATACATACGATTCATACCTAAAGCCACTTATAGTCTTGCAAAAACGTGCTATCCGATTTATATCAAACGCAAACTATATGGCCTCATCTAAACCACTCTTTCTACAGTACCAGGTAATGCCTCTACAACTAGTAATAAATTATAAAACAACAATAATGGTGTACTAGTCTCTAACATGCAATATCCCTCTTCACCGCTCTTTTTTTATTCCCTCACAATTGCAAACAAGAGCCCGTCATTGTGGTAACTTTCTAAAACCACTGGTTAAAAATATTTATGGCAAAAGACGACTTTATAGTGTTGGAACGTCATTGTTGAATAACCTACCAGTGGAAGTGAAACAACATAATGCTTTCACATTAATGCTCAAACGTCATTACAAAGAGCTCTATTAGACTACTGATAAGTTTCGTGAAATGATGAAACGTGACATGATTATAAACTAATGTTTTGTATGCTGACCAGGAATGCTATTACCAGATGTACAGAAATATTATATGTATTACGTTAAGTATGCAAACCAAAAACGTGTTCAAAGTGTAGTGTATAAGTTGGATTTTTCCTCTTCAATGTGTTCGGTATCTGTGTATAAGTGATATGTTTATCAAAACAATCTGCATCTTAAACTAAAATGTCGTTCATTATACAACTCTTTCTCCTGCCTGTAATTGATGTATGTTATAATTGCATGGATCCATACTAGCATTCTGATAAGGATCCAGATGTTGCTAACATGTTTTTCTTTACTGTATATTGTTTATTCATAATAAAGTTCAAAAGTTCAAAAGTTAAAAAAAAAACTCTTAGCGAGGTTTCGAAATACGACACATGCGCATAGGTTCATCAATGTGGTGCGTGCCCAGCATCGTCTGCTAAGCACTCGGCGTGCGCTATATATAGCGCACCACGATCCTTCGCGTTTTAAACGCTAAGCATTTCTTTGCGAACTTCAGCGACTTTTGCCGTATCTATCTATCTATCTATCTATCTATCTATCTATCTATCTATCTATCTATCTATCTATCTATCTATCTATCTATCTATCTATCTATCTATCTATCTATCTATCTATCTATCTATCTATCTATCTATCTATCTATCTATCTATCTATCTATCTATCTATCTATCTATCTATCTATCTATCTATCTATCTATCTATAGCCTGGCCTTTGGATAAAGAAATTATAACAAAATTCGTATCGCATAACATGACTGTATGACGAGCATAACTGACTAGTCATAACATAAAAATAATTACAACTATTATGTCATGAATGTCATGATTTTAAATTATGGTCTTCCTGCTCTTCCGGTGGTTTCGTTGACATAATGCTAAACTGGTATGGAATCACATGGCTGCATGGCGAACATAAGTTACAGGCCGCAACGTGTAAATCGTCACATGCATGTCATATAAATCATGACTACGCACCACGTTCACGGTGCGCTCGCGCTCTTTTTGGTTGATTTGCAAGTATTCAATTTGGTATTACGCGACGTGAATGAATGACCAAAATATATGACTAATTTAAACAAGATTGTCATGACATGCGTGTAATGTAAAAACATGACTGCATGCCACGCTCATGATGCCCTCGCGGAGGTTTCGTTAGCTTCACATATACAAATTTGGCATTGCGTGACGTGAATAAACGACGATGGTGACATGCGTGTCACGTAAACATGACTACATGCTACGGTCATAGCACGCTCGTGGCCGTTTCACTAGCTTCACATATACAAAATTTGTGACGGATGACGAAAGTATGTGACTAGTGCAAACATGGCAGTCATGACATACGTGTAATGTAATAACAGGGCTACATACCACGTCGCTTGATGCATTCGCGCCCCTTTCGCTAGCTTCACATATAAAAATTTGCCATTACGTGATGTGAAGAGATGAAGATGGCGGTAAATAACACATCCAAACATAATAATAATGACATGCATGTCACGTAAAACGTGACTACATTCTACGATCACAGCGTGCTCGTGGTCGTTCGCTGGTTGCACATATACGAAATTTGGTAGCGATGACGAAGGTATATAACTGGTGCAAACATGACAATCATGACAACGTGTCATGCAAAAACATCACTACATTTCACACTCATGATTCCCTCGCGGCCGTTTTGCTGTCTTCTCATATACCAAATTTGGTATTACGTGACGCAAAACTGACCCGTAGGTTGCGGAATCGCATCCCGGCAGCGGCTGCTGCGTTTTCGATGGAAGCAAAAATGCTGTAGGCCTGTGTACTCAGATTTGGTGCATGTAAAAGAGCCCCAGGTGGTCGGAATTTCCATAGCCACCCACTGTGGCGAATGATATGTGGTTTTGGAGCGTTAAACCTCACATATTTATCAGTCTACGTGACGCGCATGGATGACAAAGGTAAATGGCACTTCCAAACATTATATTCTTGACATGCGTGTGATGTAGAACATTACTACCCCGTACGTTCATAGTGCGCTCGCGGCCATTTCACTAGCTTAACATATACCAAATTCGTAATACCTGACGTGAGTGGATGATGAACACAAATGCCAAGGGCAAACATGATCATGATGATATGGAAGCCTTGTACGGCATGATTTACATGCCTACCACTGCTGGTGCGGGTACTGCAAACGTTAGTGGTGCCGTCGTTACGCGAATATTAAATATACTTGCGTCTTATTCAGTACGTGAGTACGGATAACATTTCTACTCTTGTTTACTCTGTACTGGGTCCGTCCGCCTCGTAACGTTGCGTGTATTTTAAAGTGATGTATCAACTTTGCTCAGTCGTGCTTTGCACATCATTGATTCCCGCTATACGTGGGATCTGCCTTTTTTTTTTGCACTGTAAATTATCTGACACCAACTCGGCTTTGTATTTGTTCATTAAGCCGATATTTCATAAGTCACAAAGACGGGCCTAAAGTAATCGCTGCGTCAGACTTCAATAACGACTTCAAGACTTCAATCAGTTCTGATTCTTCTTATTTGCGAAAGCTCCAAGATCATTTGTTTAGTTTCCGCAAAACCAGGCTTATGCTTGTTGGCGATATCAATCTACCAGGTATTGATTGGCCTACTGGATGTGTCGGAGCCGCAGAGCACTCTGATATTCTATCCGACATTATGCTAACTCATAATTTAAACCAGGTTGTTCTTGAGCCCACCAGAATTTGCGGAACAGCTAGGTCCGTACTCGATCTTGTGTTCTTAGATCGCAGTTTTTCTGATTATTCATTACATGTAAGTGACGGGATTTCTGATCACAAGGTTGTAGTTACCAATGTCTTTCTAGAACCTAAAAAACGTTTGGCGGGAGTTAAGCATACATATGTCAAAGACTACTCCAGGGCGAGGGACGAGTCTGTTTTGGATTACCTTGACATAGCTTACGAAAGCTTTCAAGGTAATGATGTGCGGCATTTGTGGGAAATGTTTAAAGAGCATTGCAAATTTTGTTTAAAGTCTTTTATACCTGATAAGAAAAAACGAACCAAAAGGGTCAATCCATGGATTAACCGAGATATTATTCACCTAAAACGGCGAATTAAACGTATCAAGAAGACTCGCAGTCCCGATTGTGATGTCTTAAATAGGTTAGTCTCCAAACTTTCGAGCAGCGTAAAATCCCCAAGGAAACGGTATTTTTGCGAAAAGTTTGCCTCAGTTCATTTTAAACGATCCAGGAAAGTTCTGGAATCACATCCGTAGTGCACATAAATTCGTCGATCAATTATTGGTTGATGGCAAGATGGAAACATCTCGTCTCTCCATTGCTAATGCTTTCAATTCCTTTTTTCATTCTGTGTTTTCAAACGATCAAGGTGATGAATTTTATATGGAGCCTCATTCGGAGCAGATCGAGCTTGTTTCTTTTGAAGGAGTTTTTGAAATGCTTCTGCGATTAGATCCTAAGTGCACTACTGGCCCGGATGAAATGCCGAACGCCTTTCTGCGTCGCTATGCAGAATCTTTAGCTCGGTTTTTGACAGTGACTTTTCGTCAATCTTTTCGGACGTCCGTGCTGCCCCATGATTGGCTTATGGCTAGGGTAATTCCAGTTTTTAAAAATGGAGACCGTTTCCATGTTGACAATTATCGACAAATTTCCTTAACGTGCTGTTGTTGCAAGATGATAGAACATATTGTAGCTAACCATATTCTTAATGTACTGGAAAAAAATAAAACATTGAGTCCCTTCCAACATGGTTTTAGAAAGAGATTTTCTACCGTTACGCAGCTGGTCACCGCTGCTCATAGTTTTAGTTCAATCTTAGATCACTCCGGGCAAATTGATGTTTTGTTTTTAGACTTAAGCAAGGCATTCGACAGGGTTCCTCACGGTAGCCTTCTTTTAAAACTTAAACAAGCAGGAATTCCTTCTACACTTGTAAATTGGGTTAATTCATATTTGAAAGATCGAACGCAATTTGTAGACATCGGTGGTACTTGTTCCTCTTCTCTAACAGTGACATCAGGTGTGCCCCAGGGAAGTGTGCTGGGGCCCTTGCTTTTTTTGTTGTATGTTAATGATTTAGTGTCTGTGGTTGGCGATACTGTGAATATTAGTCGAGAGTTCGACGAAATGCCGTCTGGTCAGGTAAAGGCATTGTTGAAAAAACAGGTCACTGACCAATGTCAAACAAAACAATGACGTTTCGGGACCCGTACGGGTCCCTTGTTCACAATGTAATGACGGCTGAGCAACAGGTTCTTATGTAACGTTGAGCGCATGACGCAAAGTCCGGGAGTACACGTGGTTTAGTGTGCCAGATGATCTATTGATTGTGTTACTTGTCGTCTGAATGATTAGTGATTCGAGGTTCAGTCTGGTTGTAAAATTCTTCTCCATGGCTACGATGCGTGCGTTGTCCCAGCTTATCTCATGGCCCGTCTTCTCGGCATGCTCTGCGAGTGCATTTGTCACTGTGTGGCCCTTGGCGACGTCATTCTTGTGTTGCATAAGACGTTTGCAGTAATTTCCACTCGTGCCAATGTACACCGATTCGCAATCGGCGCATGGTATCTTGTAGACCACACCAGGAAAATGTTGCCGAGGGAGAGGATCCTTCACATTTAGCAACTCAGCTTTAAGCTTGCTTGCTGGAACATGCGCGATCTGTACACCACGTTTTCTGAATAGACGGGCTAGGGCTTCGCTTATATTTCGAATATAAGGAATCGAAGCACGCTTTTTTGTAGACGATATGTTATGCATGGCCTGACTAGTTGACTGCAGTTTATGCATGATGGATTTAGTTGTTTTCCTAATAAAAATCTTGGGGTATCCATTCTTGATCAGGTCATCTTCAATGGTCCGGAGCTCCTCCTGCAGGCTTTCTTCATCGGAACAAATGCGAATCGCTCGTTGAACTAAAGACCGAATCACTGAGCGTTTGTGGGCTACCGGGTGGACTGACTCGTAGTCGAGGTATCTACCGGAGTGCGTTGGCTTTCGGTACACAGCGAAGGCGAGGCCTGTGGGAGTACGTTTTACAACTGCATCCAAGAAAGGGAGGCAACCGTCTTTTTCTTCTTCCACAGTAAACTTGATGGAAGTCTCGGCGCCATTTAGGCAGTCAAGGAAAGCTCGGACGTCTTTCTTCTTTATCACGCAGAAGCAGTCGTCGACGTATCTCAGAAAAACCTTGGGTCTCGGCTGAAATGTTCCCAATGCTTTCTGCTCAATTGCTTCCATTGTGATATTCGCAGTTGTGACCGAAATCGAAGCTCCCATTGCAGTACCGAAAACTTGCCTGTAGAATTCACCCTTGTACGAGAAGTAAGTGTTGGATAGGCAAAACCGTAACAAGGTGCACAGCTCGGTGACGTCGAACGGTGTGCGATCGGCCAATGTCGTGTCCTTGTGAAGCAATTGTCTGGAAGTGTCTACAGCAAGGTCGACGGGAACACTTGTGAAGAGGGAGCAAACATCAAACGAAACCAGTACTTCGTCGACATCCACAGTGATACTCTTCATTTTGCTTATGAAGTCATTGGTGTTCCGGAGGTTAGTTTCAGTCTTGCCTGCAAGGGGAGCCAGGATGCCGTGAAGATACTTTGAGAGGCTGTATAAGGGTGACCTAGTGAAATCTACTATTGGCCTTAGAGGCGTTCCGCTTTTGTGAATCTTCGGTAAACCGTATATCGCTGGAGCAGAACCATTGGTGCACAGCAGCAGGAAGTATAACCTTTTTGCTGATGCAGGAAGCGTCTGGAAAATACTAGAGAGCGTCTTTTGCAGGCCCGTTTGGACTTTCGAGGTTAATCCTTTCGAGGTTTGGACTTTCGAGGTAGGATCCTTGTTAATCTTGGCGTACAACGTACGCCAAGATTAACAAGGATCCTACCTCGAAAGTCCAAACGGGCCTGCAAAAGACGCTCTCTAGTATTTTCCAGGCGCTTCCTGCATCAGCAAAAAGGTTATACTTCCAGCTGCTGTGCACCAATGGTTCTGCTCCAGCGATATACGGTTTACCGAAGATTCACAAAAGCGGAACGCCTCTAAGGCCAATAGTAGATTTCACTAGGTCACCCTTATACAGCCTCTCAAAGTATCTTCACGGCATCCTGGCTCCCCTTGCAGGCAAGACTGAAACTAACCTCCGGAACACCAATGACTTCATAAGCAAAATGAAGAGTATCACTGTGGATGTCGACGAAGTACTGGTTTCGTTTGATGTGTGCTCCCTCTTCACAAGTGTTCCCGTCGACCTTGCTGTAGACACTTCCAGACAATTGCTTCACAAGGACACGACATTGGCCGATCGCACACCGTTCGACGTCACCGAGCTGTGCACCTTGTTACGGTTTTGCCTATCCAACACTTACTTCTCGTACAAGGGTGAATTCTACAGGCAAGTTTTCGGTACTGCAATGGGAGCTTCGATTTCGGTCACAACTGCGAATATCACAATGGAAGCAATTGAGCAGAAAGCATTGGGAACATTTCAGCCGAGACCCAAGGTTTTTCTGAGATACGTCGACGACTGCTTCTGCGTGATAAAGAAGAAAGACGTCCGAGCTTTCCTTGACTGCCTAAATGGCGCCGAGACTTCCATCAAGTTTACTGTGGAAGAAGAAAAAGACGGTTGCCTCCCTTTCTTGGATGCAGTTGTAAAACGTACTCCCACAGGCCTCGCCTTCGCTGTGTACCGAAAGCCAACGCACTCCGGTAGATACCTCGACTACGAGTCAGTCCACCCGGTAGCCCACAAACGCTCAGTGATTCGGTCTTTAGTTCAACGAGCGATTCGCATTTGTTCCGATGAAGAAAGCCTGCAGGAGGAGCTCCGGACCATTGAAGATGACCTGATCAAGAATGGATACCCCAAGATTTTTATTAGGAAAACAACTAAATCCATCATGCATAAACTGCAGTCAACTAGTCAGGCCATGCATAACATATCGTCTACAAAAAAGCGTGCTTCGATTCCTTATATTCGAAATATAAGCGAAGCCCTAGCCCGTCTATTCAGAAAACGTGGTGTACAGATCGCGCATGTTCCAGCAAGCAAGCTTAAAGCTGAGTTGCTAAATGTGAAGGATCCTCTCCCTCGGCAACATTTTCCTGGTGTGGTCTACAAGATACCATGCGCCGATTGCGAATCGGTGTACATTGGCACGAGTGGAAATTACTGCAAACGTCTTATGCAACACAAGAATGACGTCGCCAAGGGCCACACAGTGACAAATGCACTCGCAGAGCATGCCGAGAAGACGGGCCATGAGATAAGCTGGGACAACGCACGCATCGTAGCCATGGAGAAGAATTTTACAACCAGACTGAACCTCGAATCACTAATCATTCAGACGACAAGTAACACAATCAATAGATCATCTGGCACACTAAACCACGTGTACTCCCGGACTTTGCGTCATGCGCTCAACGTTACATAAGAACCTGTTGCTCAGCCGTCATTCCATTGTGAACAAGGGACCCGTACGGGTCCCAAAACGTCATTGTTTTGTTTGACATTGGTCAGTGACCTGTTTTTTCAACACTACTGTGAATATTGGAATGTTCGCGGATGATATCATGATTTACACTGAAGTGCAGTCTGCTTCTGATCAACACCGGCTAGATAGGGCTTTATGTGAGATATCATCTTGGTGCGACAAAATGGGGCATGAAAATTAGCACTACAAAAACAGTTCTTTTACGTATAACCAGGAAACGAAATCCCATAACTTTCCGGTACAAAATTAAAAACACCTTAGTCGAGGAGGTTAGTAAGTTTAAATACCTAGGCATTGTATTGAACTCCAGATTAGATTGGAACGACCACGTTCAGCAGGTAACTTCTTCAGCGCAAAAAAAAAAACTTGGTCTTTTACGGCATAAACTTCGAGGTACACCTAGTAACGTTAAGTTTTTAGCGTATAATTCCATAATTAGGCCTAAACTAGAGTATGCAGTGGTTGTTTGGGACCCGCACACGAACAAAAACATAACGAATTGGAGAAGGTTCAGAGGAGGGCTGTTCGTTTTATTTATAATAACTATAAAAGAAGTGATTCTCCGTCAGGTATCATGGCACTCAATAAAATCCAACCACTACACATTAGACGCCAAATTGCCCGCTTAGCTTTTTTGGAATCCCTAATCAAGTGTAAAACTGGATTATCACCCACTCCATTCACTAGTCCGTCCACCACGAGGAAAACACGACACACACATAGCCACAGTTTATCCCCATTCTTTTCCCGAACAAATACCTTTAAGTTTTCATATTTTCCACGTACGGTAGATGACTGGAATAAATTGCCAGAAAGAATTTTTAGTGGAAATTTTATGACAGCCCTACACGATCATTTTAGAAACTTTTAATTACTGACGTTCGGGTTTTTACAAATGTTTCTTGATGTTGTGCGTGATTTTCTAGTTTTATTTGGATTGGAAACCCTGCTATGTTTGTGCGAAAAGTCGGCTTCACCGTGGCTTGTTTATTTTGTAGTTCCAAGTGAAATCTGCGTTTTGTTGCTTCATTGTTTTTGTTACATTGCATTGCATTGTATGTGCATGAACATTCTTTTTTTCTGCCCGTCCTGCTTGGACCATTAAATTGGTCTGCAGTATTGTATAAATAAATAAATAAAATAAATAAACGTTATCTGGTATAAGAATCGACCAGTTGCAGTGAGCAGTTTGTTAAAATATGATGGTTTTAATGATGAGAGCTTGCGAAAAACTGCAACAATGAACAAAACCATTCGTCTTTTTTATGCTTGCTATGAGGCAAATGGAGGGAGGCATACTAAGGAGAGACTTTGACGTCATATTCGTGAAGCTGCCACATCTCAAACACCCGCACCGCCTCCTAGTGGAGGAGCAGATAAACACTTCGCGATTTCCGCCGAGCGGCGGCCTTGGAACCGGCGTCGGGGGCGGATCGATTTGCGAACGCTACTTCTTATGCGTGTTCTTTAGGCGAGCTACGCAATGCCCAGCTGTTGTGTATAGACAAGAGCACACCTATCTCGGACCCAGGTGCCTCTGGCGGTACACTCTCGCTCCCAGAGACGCCATAGTTTGTTTTGAACTGCCAAGGCGTGCCTCACTAGCATAGCATGCAGTGGCTCTGGGTTTGTTTGTTTGTTTGTTTGTCCCTTTTATCCTGACGCAACCCACTATAGGGGATCGGCCATGAAACGAACGGTGTCGTGCTATTTAAAAGGAAATGTTCATAATTTCGAAATTTTGAAGTCTTTAATGAATATGCTTGATTTTGATAATTTTTAACGATGAACTTAGCATTATATTCTTATCGTCTCCCGGAAAAATTCGCAAACGGCTTTGCAAACGCTCCTGTGGCTAAAACCCAGCACGGTAGCCCGAAAGGAAAGAAAAACCGGAAGGGATAAAATTAATCTCAACCTTCGAAGCGGTTTGTCGAGAAGTCTTTTCCTCTGATTGATGAATAATCTGCACGTTAGAAAGAAATGATGAAGAGATTCACACTCATTGCAATGAAAGCATAAAGGTGACTGTACCAGACCAGACTTGTGTACGTAAAAATTCAGTGGGGGGACTCGGCATCGTAATTTGGTAACTGTGATCTCGGTCCTTCTGGAGGAACACCATTGATTCTTCCAACAATAATTGAGGTGAGGGAACTCAGAAACTGACAACGCAGACCTTGCGAAGTTGTCCGATAGGGTAAATTTTTCAAAACGTGCTACAGTTACAAACGCCAACGTCGGCAAAATTGACATTAGATTTGTGGGGTTTAACGTCCCAAAACCACCATATGATTATGAGAGACGCCGTAGTGGAGGGCTCCGGAAATTTTGACCACCTGGGGTTCTTTAACGTGCACCCAAATCTGAGTACATGGGCCTACAACATTTCCGCCTCCGTCGGAAATGCAGCCGTCGCAGCCGGGATTTGAACCCGCGACCTGCGGGTCAGCAGCCGAGTACCTTAGCCACTATACCACCACGGCGGGGCGGCAAAATTGACATTACGGAACCATTGCATAATAAAAGTGCGAGTGCATCTGCTTGTTCATTTAGAGGTATACCTATGTGCCCAGGTACCCATATCAAGCGAATAATACGTACATTCGTGTCTTGGAATGAGGGAATGAAATATTTCTAAAGAAATTGAAAATTTTGATGCAGGTAAAGAGGAACAGATGGATAGGCCGTCTGTCAGAATGACGGCTTCTGATAATAGGGGTAATCCGTGGCAAGTAATTCCGCATGATGAATACGAGTAAAGTGAGGTAATCGAATTGAAAAAGACCAATCTAAATATAATGATGCTATTCCCACCCCCGCCTTTCCTTCAAAAACTGAAGTGTCAGTTGCTATCACTGCAGCCGTTTCTAATCTAGATAAACGGTTCTCCAAAATGCAATTTATGTACCTACTGGGTAAATGTTGGCAATTCTTGGGAAATATGTCATCAAATTCTATTCGACTTGTTTGTACAGATCTGCTTATGATTAGTATCTCACGGAGCTGCACTTGTAATGTTTCCAATTGTGTCGGTCCGAAAATTACTTGAGGACACCGTTATATTGGCCACAGATGGCCGAGAAATAGCGTCGGATGATTGAGAAAACTATTTGTATGCATGTGCACCAGAAACCAAGATTCAGCTGAACTCTAATATCCGGCGAATATACATACAGTAAATCGTGATGAGAACATCACGACGTAAACCTGAACGTTTGTTGCTGAGTCTACGAAGCATCCCCAGTGCACGTGTTCCTTTGGCAGCCATGTTTTCTATATATGGACTCCCATTAAGTTTTTCAGTATAAGTGATCCCTAAATACTTAACAGATTCTACCTGCAGAATAACGTCTTGCCGGTAATGCAAAACGATATGGACCGCAACTTTTAGAGGAAGAACTATCATCGCACTTTTTTTACATTCAGTGATAAATTTATTTTTTCTAACCACGTTTCTAGAGCGTTCACATACGTCTGCAGACTTCGATAAAGTTGATTGATTGATTGATTTGTGGGGTTTAACGTCCCAAAACCACCATATGATTATGAGAGACGCCGTAGTGGAGGACTCCGGAAATTTTGACCACCTGGGGTTCTTTAACGTGCACCCAAATCTGAGACTTCGATAAAGTGAATGTATACCTGCGTCTGTAGCGAAAAACTCGATATCGTCGGCATATACATACACTTGTACGTCCATCTGTACAGGAATAGTGCATAGTAAAATGTTAAGTAATAGTGGCGATAGCACTGATCCTTGTGGGAGACCTCTAGTTTGTTTGTGCCTTAGAGACGACAAACCAGATTGAGAACTGTAAAATTCCTTGTCGTTTAAGAAGGAATATACCCATGTTACAAATTATTGTGGTAGACC
This sequence comes from Rhipicephalus microplus, assembly GCF_043290135.1. Lineage (NCBI taxonomy): Eukaryota > Metazoa > Arthropoda > Arachnida > Ixodida > Ixodidae > Rhipicephalus > Rhipicephalus microplus. The sequence goes on from NC_134710.1 coordinate 6,500,412, forward strand.
TGCGTTTTTACGTGAATTTATTTGTTTTGAATGTTCCACGCTGTCATAAGCTTTTGTAATGTCTAGAGCTACTAAGGCTGCATATTGTTTCTTATAACGGGCAAGCTGTATTCTACTTTCTAAATCGACATGGGCTCACCAAATTGAGCAACCACGCCTGAAGTCAATTTGGCATGGGCTGAAGACCCTGATTTCATTCAACCTTATATCTATCCTAATGTGTAAAGTCATTTCAGTTAGTTTTGCCAGATTAGATGTAAGTGCTATAAGTTTGATGTTATCTACCGCAAACCCAGCACCTTGTTTTTTAAAAAAGGAATTATCTTAGCAGTTATCCAATCAGGTAGAATCCATTACTTTCTAATAGAGTGGTTAACCAATGTCAGGAGTTCCTGGGGTAGAAGCTTATGGATGATTTTTTTTTTGTCGAAGTAGTTATGCCATCAGGACCTGGCGCCGTATTGGGCAAGTTTCTTACTACTTGTTCTATCTCCTAAGCAGTGATCTCCTCAAAACCGCCACTTTTCTCGGGAGATCGCGAGTGGTTTGAGAAGGCAAACGTAAAGCGACTTTCAAGTCTTTTTGCAATACCTTCGAGAGAACTAGACAGTTCACTTGGAGTAGAAAGCACTGATTCAATGTTGTTGAATGAAGGTATAAACTTTTTGGTTTTGAGGAAATTAAAGAGGGATTTCCTGTTGCTAGGTTTTCGCAGAAAGTTAGAACGCTGACTGAGTTTCTGTCAAAACCTAGCAACAGGAAATGGGTGTTTAAAATGCGAAAAAGCGTCTGTTCATGCTGCGCGCGCTTATAAAATGTCATCTGGTTACGACTGAGCTGTCATCAGATGCGACAACAATCAGCGCAAGAGAAAGAGATTGCTGAGGATTGCCTGTGACGTTCATGGCGCATCGCTATTCGTGCCGGGGCGCTGTTTTGCGATTGCACAGATTTCCGTCCATAACGAAAAACGCTGCGCTCCGCCGCCTTGGGATGTAATCGCAATCGGCAGGAAAAACTACGAGCCCAGTAAAAGTGGACGAGTAGGTATACTTACTGCGTTTATTCAAGTGCCACGCCAGCTGTTACACTTTACAGCTGCGATTTGCGAGCAGTATGTCTGTAGGATGCGACACAAAATTATTGCCGTATACTTTTTCGCAGGCCACATGTCAATAATAGGATACGCGTATTACGACTCATGCGTGAATCCACGCACCGCTGATGTTTAGTACAAATGTAACGTAACTATCTACTACCGCGATGCAAAGAGACGTGAATGGTGCGGAAAACATGGCTTTCGTCTCGGTCGAACAGCACATGCCTTGACTGTCACTAGGCGAATCTGGGCTTTCGGGCGGCGTCACCATAGCGTTTTAAAATCTTGTTCTGGCGTGCACTTTTGCACAGCGTGTGTGTTCGGAGTGCCTGGCAGGACTGGCAATTGATACACATGCGGTGCATAAGCGTAAGCTGGAGCCGGATTCTAGCACTACGTTGACGCCGGCTTACAGCAAAAATTTTGCCTCGTCACAGCCAAGGCATGCCGCAGTTAACGCTTTCCGCTGTTCGCGTTTCTTTCAGTCGGATAGTACGTACCTGATGAAGTTAATTCCGCAGTCTGCTATGTACATGCTGCAGACGTTTCGGACTGTCGATGGAGGTCTCCTCGACGTCGCACACGAAATCAGCACAATATTTTAGTAGAGGAAGAGCGCAAAACAAGCTTACAGCCGGACTCGGGCTGTTAAGATCCGCGTTTTATTTACGGAGCGTCTGCTCGCGTGGCAGTTCAGGGTGTTGCTTCGCCGAACTTGCAATAGATGACGCGACGTGCTTTTCAATATGGCAGCAAGCACTGAGCTCGCTGTGTTCTTACAGTCCCTAGAATATGCTAGGGACCGTCATGTTCTGGTGTATGCTCGGAGCGAATCGCTGCACTGCCGAAAGCACCTGGTGTCACTTTTTACGTACGTTCGCTTCATTGCTGATCTGTATGATATTTGTATGCCGAGCTCTCGGCTGTACGTTTCGTTGTTTCTTATTCGGCTGCGAACAAACGGGAACTCTTTTTTTGGCGTCGTAGGCATTGTGTCGCGTTGTTAGAAGTTGAGTCGTTGATACTGAAGGGCAATAAACCCCCTTTTTTTGTTATCAGACTACGAGAGTATGTATTGTGCTGTGTACGCTCGCTGCATTTTAGTTGTATTCTCACTGGAATTACAAACTTTACGTGCACGATCGCGTATACAATACTGTGGTGTCTTCTTTTCGACGTGAAGTTACGCCAAGAACTAGGTTGGCGTTGCACGGACTACTAAGCTCTTAAAATCGTGCAATGCCACACTGACACGATATATAGGAGCGAAAAACCTGCTATCAGCCCGTAGATCGGCGAATCGGGCTACGAGAAAGTATAAGAAAGACCTTACGCCTATGAGAACGCATAAGTCACTGTCGGGTAGGCTCGAATACGGTGGTGAAGGTGCTGAAAGATGTGATTATGGCACGCACCTGGGCTTTCTGTGTGATCGCACAAAAAACACTCCACGAAGAATTTCAGCACGCACCACTCGGGCTAGCTGCCACGCACGAACAGCCTGGGAAACTTGTGCTCACCACGTTTTACAGCATACAAACCATACAATATGCGCTAAGTTTAAGCCGGGACTATAAGTAAGAGAACCAGCGCTGAGACCACGCACCACGCCGCGGAGCGTGTGCTGTTTTGTTTGCCTCATGAATTTGATCTCACTTCTGCCGAACTTCTCGCAATGCATTGGGATACGACAGGGCCTTTTCTTAGTATTTCCTTCCTCCATGATAAAGCACAGTGACAGCTAGGTAAATTGCGCCACCACAGTAAGGAAGTGCTCTCCAATGCTTTATTGCGAACAGGCGGAGAACCATCAAGCGTAACTGGGCGTGCGCCACCCTTAGTTTCTATGCGCATGCACCATGTATAAAAATCTCGCCATCAGTTATGGCCGTGTGGCCCTCCGACCTATTGTTTACTCCGGCCATGAGCTCGTGTGTTCTCTCAAGTAGTGCACCACACTGTGTACATTCACGCGCACCACCACTCCGTGTTTCGCTGGTGAACACGCTGGATTTCCAGGAAATTTCAGCAGTTTCCGGATTGTGGCGTCGGATCGCATTGCTTCATCAAAAGCTAAAAGTCGAAAGCGTCAGTTTCAGCGAAAGCTGAAACCTAGCCGCATACCGCCTCATTCTTATCGACATACAGGATTTTTCTCGCCAAACAGCGGAAGTAGTGGCACTGTGTGCGCAAACAAAGAGCCTATTCGGCGTACTGCATCAGATATACTTCAAGTTGAAGAGCCTGTATTTTGAGCCTGAGGTTAAACAAGACAACTGCTTATGTATATTGAGCCACTGTGAAAGATACTAGCAATTTCGCGCTGCGTTGCTACACCGCTACAGGGAAGGCCTTAATAGTTTTCGAGGTAACTACGCTGCGACTCGTGGACACCACGGAAGCGAGCTAACGGGGCGGGGGGGGGGGGGGTGAACTTTTTCTCACGCCTAGCCATGTGTGGCTGAGCCGTGTCCGGGAAAAAGGGGATCCTGGGGGTTGAGCTGACGCCAGGTGATTCGATCTTTAGCCCCACCGGTGGAGGTAACACAATTAACGCTTTGCCCTCGGCTTCATGCAGACGGCATCCCTAGGCTGACCCGCGCAGGGGAAATTGGCAGTCGCCTTTTCCTACTTCTCGCTGCCTACATTGTCGCCTTTCTCTTTCTTTTGCTATTACCTAGCTGTCTTCTACTCTTTTCACTTAATTCTAGTTTTCCTGGTAATAGGAGGTTAACCCTGTGTAGTTCCTCTGCCTAATGCAGTGTTATTTCATTATAGCAGTGATGCGTGGCTGGTGTCTCCAGGTGTTTCTATTTCAACCTTGTAGCGTCTCCTTGCTGGGCTCGTTGGTGCGTAGCGACCATCGCCCTTTTCGCGCACTACATATCGCCGCCTGAAAAGGTGGCGCACCAATGATAGCTTTTTTGCACAGCCAGAACAGACCTTCCCTAAGTACCACGTAATTCACAGTCAGAACGAACAGAAAACAGTCCGATTTATTTCACCAATAATTGTTCATGGCGCTCTTTGGTCGTCATACGGTCTTTGCGCCAATAAAGTTCATATATCATCATCACACTCTGGCTCGGGCTGCCGGTTCCATGTATCCCATTGAGTTCTGTTGTCCCGTCAAAAGCTGAACACGTATGCCATTCACTTTATTATAGAACAGAGCTATGTCTGGGCCAGTGTATCTTTGAGATGAGACAAATCGTAGTTTTCATTGTAAAAGGAGTTCCCCTTTCTTTTTGTTCGCGATCATCTTATGATGTTTCTAGTGAATGAAGTTTCGAGCACTTGTTCTTGATGGCACCAATGGTGGTGGTGCTGACAATTTTTGTAAAGTTGTTTGCATCGCGTGGCACACAGGTCTCGCCCAAAAGCCGCATTTCGGGTTACAATTACCGACCGGTAGCTGGCGTGTACGTGAGCGGTGATCACAAACGTATCACGCGAGCGGTGATCACGAGCGGTGATCACGAACGTATCAAGCTAAGTTTTGGAAGAACAGTGAAAGTGGGAAGGAGACAAGATGAGCAACTACAAGAAAAATTTTTATCCAGAAAGGCAAATTGAAATAGCCACTAAACAAATTGAGAAAGTAATCACGGAGGATAATAAGACAGTGTGGACATACCCGAATCTAATTAGACTCTTTGAGCTAGAGCTTGCTAAGACGCGTGACAAGTCACCCCGGAAAAGAAGACACAAACCCAAAAGTTGGTGGGAGGAGGAAGTTAAGAGAGCCTAGCAAAACGTCAGGAAGCCTCTAAGGAACACAGACATGCTAAGCAGCGGGGTGAACCGACAGAAGATGTTGAAAGAAAATGGGAAACATTTCTAAGCTGTAGAAGGGATGCATCCCTTCTGATCAATGAAAAGATTAGAAGAAAAGGAGCTCAGTGGCTGGCAGAAGTACATAAAAAAGATAGAAAGGGAGCTGCGAAATTTTGGAACCATCTAAACTCCCTAAGAAATGAGACGAGCCTAGAGCAGAGTTTTATAACTACAGCCCAAGGTGCTAGGCTAGAAGGGGACGAAGCTATTGAACATATAAGAACAAGGGTGACAGAAAAATTTCAACAAAGAAGTTCGTTATGCATCACAATAGACAAGGACGAATCAAGTAGTGCAATGACTCCATTTTCACAACTAGAGTGGGAAAGGGCTGAGAAAATGGTTCCTAGCAGTATACAACAGGCCCGGATGGCATTCCAATGATGCTGATAAAGAAATTAGGTCCGAAGTCTAAGCAGGCTTTGAGAGAGGCAGTGAGCAAAATAATAATCGATGGTGAAGTTCCCGATGGATGGAAACTTAGCAGGATGAGCATGATCTATAAAGGAAAGGGGGACAAAGCTGACATAAACAACTACCGTCCTATAACAGTGACATCATCAGTGGTCTACAGGCTCGCGATGCAGATTATAAAAGAAAGACTGCAGGCATGGATAGAGGATGAGCGGGTGCTGGGGGAACTGCAGAATGGGCTTCGGAAACACAGGAGGTTGGAAGACAATCTGTTCTCACTGACGCAGTGCATCGAAATAGCCGAAAAGGAACACAGGCCCCTGTGGCTAGCATTTTTGGATATCAAGGGAGCGTACGATAGCGTGGTTCAAGAGGAATTGTGGGGAATACTGGACACACTAGGCGTGTAACTTGTAGTCACTAATTTTTTAAAGGATATCTATAAAGGTAACAAGGTAGTTATAAAGTGGGAAAAACAGGTATCCAACCCTGCAGAGGTAAAACGGGGGCTTAGGCAGGGGTGTCCCCTGTCACCCTTATTATTCATGATGTACCTACAAGGATTAGAGGCCGAATTAGAGGGAAGTGGACTGGGTTTCAACCTCTCTTTAGTCAAACAAGGAAAACTCATTGATCAGGCACTACCAGCATTAATGTAAGCAGATGATATAGTGCTAATGACCAACAACTAGGAAGATTTGCAGAGATTGGTGGACATCTGCGGTAATGAGGGAGATAGGTTAGATTTCAGATTCAGTAGGGAAAAATCAGCAGTCATGATTTTTAATGACAATGAAGGTAGTGAGCTTAAAATACAAGAGGTCACTCCAGAGATAACAGACAAATACAAATATCTGGGCGTATGAATGAGCAATGGGACCGAGTACCTGAGTGAACACGAAATATACGTGATGACTAAAGGTAACAGGAATGCAGCAGTGATGAAAAATGGGGCACTGTGGAATTACAATAGGTATGATGTTGTGAGAGGAATATGGAAAGGGTTCATGGTTTCTGGGCTAACGTTCGGAAATGCGGTCTTGTGCATGAGATCAGAAGTTCAAGCAAGATTAGAAATTAAGCAACGTGGAATAGGTAGACTTGCTTTAAGAGCTCACGGGAATACACCAAATCAGGGAGTACAAGGTGATATGGGATGGACATCATTTGAGGGCAAGGAAGCTAGCAGCAAGATAAAAGTTGAGAACCTATTGAGAGAAATGGGGGAGAAGCATTGGGCTAGGAAGGTTTTCAGCTACTTGTACATGAAGAATGTCGATACAAAATGGAGGAAGCGAACCAGGAAATTGACTGGTAAATACTTAGAAAACAGCAGGTGGCCAAACCAAAAAGAACTATTGGTTAAGAAGAAAGTGAAGTAAACGGAGACTGACATGTTGAGAATGGGCATGATTAAGAAGACCGCAGTAGAGATCTATCGAACATTTAAGCAGGAAATCGCCAAGGAAAGGATCTATGATAATACTCGGGGTAGTTCTCTACTGTTTGAGGCCAGGACGGGAGTACTGCGAACCAAGACATATCGGGCCAAATACGAAGGGGTAGACACAGTATGCAGTGCATGTGGAGAGGAAGAAGAAACTGCCGAACACTTGATAATGTTCTGTAAAGGGCTTCACCCTATAGTTCAGGATGATGGCGCAGAGTTTTTCAAAGCACTGGGGTTTAGGGACAGGGAGGGCAAAATAGACTTTAAGCGAGTAGACTTAACTAGAAGGAGGTTATCTGATTGGTGGCTAAAGTCAAGGCACGAGTGAAAATTAAACTTTTCACTGCAAAGTACGAATCCTCAAACTCACTGTTTAAATAGAAAAAAATAAATCTAGTTTTTGGTTCATTAAGTATTAAGGCTTGGTGGCGCTAACCACCGCCCGATCTAAAGGGTACAGCCATATCCATCCATCCATCCATCCATCCATCCATCCATCCATCATCACTATCATCATCATGGTTGGTAGAGTGGTGGTGCTGGTGGTGACCCCTGGCAAAAGGCAAGCCTTGGTGGCGGGCGAGAGTTGAGCGAGTCTCTTCTACGCGTGGCGATTGCCGCGAACGGTTGTCTCTAGCGTGGGTCCCCGGTGCATGGCACCGCGGACTACGCGTCGGGGGCCCTCGTGGTAAGTCAAGTGTTGGCGACGCCGCCTCGGGTGTGTTATTGTGTTTGTCATGTTATTGTGTGTTTGTCGTGTTATTTTGTTTGTCATGGAGTGTACGGTAATATTGTGCACGGATGTCCTAGCGTGTTGATAACGATTGATGTATCGATTCGGCGGACGATATTGGCGTTTTAAACACTTCAGGTGGGGTTTGCGCTGAGAATCACTTACTGTGTATCGGGGCGATAACAAAAGTTGAGGAAGGAATGTGACAATATATATATATATATATATATATATATATATATATATATATATATATATATATATATATATATATATATATATATATATATATATATATATATATATATATATATTATATATATATATATATATGCAGGAACATAACATATATACACGCACGATGTGCAAGCACATTTGAAATAAAAACAAATATTTGCATGCGGAAAGTATTAGAGCAGCTTAGTTTGAAAACGAATAGCTGTACGACTTGCACAGAAAACAAGCGTATGCAAAAAATACAGTCACACACGTAACGCAGCAAACTTCTTAATGCACTTGCTTATACAAACGAAACTGTACTCCCGTCCTTAAAGAAGACCGAATATTGATAAGAGTGGACACACACTAAATAATGGCGTGCTCACCGAAGAGAATTAAGTCGTCGCAAGGGAATTGAATGGAACAAATTACCATAATGTCCGTCACCACCTTTCCAATCCGGATGTTTCTGATTTGCTCCATTCCCCGTCGGGCGTCGTCAGCATCGTTCAAGAAGTGGTAGAAATATATATACGTTGCCATCTTTCCACTGCGACGCCACGCATTGCGGCACACTCCACTGGTCTGTGGACATCGCTTTCTCCTTTCTTCTCCGGCATGGGGAAAACAAAAAAACTTTGCAGCCGCTTCTCAACGCACGCAACGTGGTAGCATAGCCTTTTTTTTTTTAAGTTGACCCTGTTATCGCCGTTTCCAGGCGCAGCCACTAGGGGGTGAGTGGTCGGTTGGAGTCGCCAAAGCTCTTCCTTCCTTTGTGGAGGGAGCCTCATTTATTGATATGTGGAGTTTAACGTACCTAAACCACAACATGGTTATGAGAGACGCATGGAGAGCCTAATCTGTTCTGAAGGCAGTTTGAATGAGGTTGTTCACTCTATTTAAAAAGGCCCCATTTGAACTGCTGACGGTCATTGTGTTCTGTGACAGTGCAGCTTTTCGTGTTGTGGACGCTGAGGAGCAGCTTCTTTGCACATAAAATAATTTCGTCAACATTTACTACACTTGAGCAAGGCTGGAGCCATTGGGGGAGCTTGTGATCTCATAGGTTCTTTCAGCTTTTTACGTGGCTCATCTACCAAATCTGCTCGGTGTGCTTCAGAGTGAAGGCCACATAAGTTAGGTCTCAGTTTTGAGTGGACTAATTAGCTAAGGCTTCAGTCACATTCTCTTTAACAGTTCTATCTTGATTGGTAAGGTATTGAATAACACGTCAATAATTACCCTGGTTGTATTAGCAGTCACAGATAATTAGAAGTAATTAACATTATATGGCTCATAACGATCAAAATTAGCATGACCTGAATTACGGAAGTGCTATTTAGTTTGGTTTTATTTATCACCAATGGTAGCGTTCTTAACACCTAGTTCCAAACGCGCGCATGGGATAGAAGTGACGCGGAATAACACAATACTATATTGTAACACAACACACGAAACGAAAGAAAAGCAGCGTATTTACTTGTGCATGTTCTGTTGGGCTGACACTATTCCTTAGGATAGCCTGTATATACCCTTAGGATAGCCCTTAGGATAGCCCGTCAGTCGGAAATCCGAATACGTACACTCGCGACCTAAGATTCATGGCTTCCACAGAAGTGTGGACACAACACTTCCTTGGCACCGCAGCTACTCGCAGTTTGCTCACTCACCAACTAACACGAGCATAACTACAGCAGCACACATCACAACTCCGAAAAGCCTGACGGCACCCGGTAAACTATGCAACATTCGTTGTTTCTCGTCGAAGCGCAGTAAGGCCGCAGGGACTGCAACGCCGATGCGAACGCACCGCCGAATGCCAGCGTCGGATGCGTTGTCTGCCACCGCAGCGCACAGCGCAACCAACATCGTCAGCCCGTTCACATACGCGTTAGACTTCCAGGCCTTAACGAAGTTTCTTCAGGTGGCGGTGGCTCAACGTGCCAAACTCACACACATACTCACGCACACGCACTGATTGATCACCGCGCAGCCCACGCTGTCCAGAAAAGACGCCGCCGGGGCGCGCTCGCCTCGCGCACATGACATGAAAAGACCCAGTGGCGCCGCGAGAAATCCTAGCGGCCGTCCGTGCCGTTTTTTAACAGCCGAGACAGCAGCTGCGGCCTGCTGGTCACGCCACAAGATCATATTCTAGTTCAATATAGCCTTAAACATATGCAGCGTTCTTGCCACCGTTTTCCCGGAGTCGCTTCCCTCGGCGCGATTGCGTCAACGCCTCCGGAGAAGGCGGCGAATTATATGAGGAGCACTAAGGCCAGCGTCAGCTCAGGGTCGCGCAGTGTGACCAGACGGATTCATTGTGAAATTTCCTTAGGCGGTGTAAAGTTCCAGTAATAAAAACTCTAACTTCTATTTCTGGCTAGGTATTTGTACCGTTATTTTTTTTATAAAAGTATTCAGGACGCTGAAATAGAAATATACTGCTACCGAAAGGTCACAGCGTCCAGATCGCTGTGATTACCACGGGCAGTACGGGCAGTCAGCTGAGTGCCGGCTGGGCAATCCTGCCGTTTAATCTCCAGCCACATGGAAAGCGCTCCGGCCAGCGCTGGCGCAGCGTCACACATTGTGTCAAGGAGAATGAACCCGAGACCTCGCAAAGCAATGTGCGGTGTCCGCCAATGCAGCAACAAGAAATACTCGTGAATATCGGTTTCATGTCTCATTTGCAGTTCTGAGGGAAACAAATCACTGTCCCACCGAAAAGTTTTTTTGTTTACTTCTAGCGACAGCTGTTCAGAATGAGAAGAACCAAAAACTCTCAGGATACGGCCACTGAACTTGGAAGTTGATCTATATCTTTGAGGCCACGTATTCAGCTAATACACTATGGCCTGCTATCCTACTAATGAACTTGAGTATGGTGCTCAAAAACGGTACAAATAAATCTCGAGCACTTCCTGGTGAAGCTTCTGAAGAACAAGCTAAATCAAATACAAGCATCAGTTGAGAATTTTCGGGTCACACAGAGCACGGTGATGCCTTAGTAGACGCGAGGCGGGCGGTAGCCAGTTTGGCAGCGGCGACTATGCTGTTGCGTAGCGGAAGTCGCTGGCAGCCGTGCGCTGATTGGTTCACCACTCGTCGACTCGTTTTGGGCGTCGACGCTGCAGATATCTGAACGCCGAAAAAATGCCGGCAAAACGCTGCATATGTTCCAGGATTACCCAGTATATTCTAGTATAATGTACCACAATGCCACTGACAACTCGGTGAGAATACGCACGATGGAACCCGATCTCGAACTCAAGTGGGTATGGTCGTGGCATCTAGCAAACGTGCCTGCAAACGCATCTTCCTGCGCCACGAATCGCGTGCACAATAAGGGACCTAAACTCATGGCCTAGAATCTTACCTAGAAATCCTATGAATGAATGTTTAGCACTGTCTGCATGTTTGCAATAATAATAATAATAATAATAATAATAATAATAATAATAATAATAATAATAATAATAATAATAATAATAATAATAATAATAATAATAATACCTTTTATTTCTTCCAAAAAAGCAGTAAATATGGCTAGGCTTGCCAAAGCCAAATGGAGCCTTGAGTGGCAGAGCCTTGCAAGCAGAAAGCAAAACTGAACACGTTACATGAATTGTAGTTAAATGCACAACAGCGATTATAGCACATAACAACATGCACATTATATCACAAGCAGAGGGCATATAAACAGTAATCATTCCTATTATAAAGTAGTTAGAAAAATTAAGAGCGAACAAAAATGAAAAACAATGATGTTTCATAAGCGAAATGCCACGCTAAATTTTTGCTCAGAAGTATGCTTGCAAATGAGTGCATATAAAAAAAACACAAGATCCACATTACACGTGTAGACAACTACGCCGTAGCAGTTTCTTTAATTTGTATTCTGTTTTTACGCGAAAAGTTAGTCGAAACGCCAGCGTTTTATTTTATTGTCAGTATTGCTCGCAATGAATAGCGCTAATTTTAGCCTATCTCTAGATAAGTGGAAAGGCAACAATGACAATGTTTCGTGTGGCCGGCTCCTTTCCAGTCAGGCCCTTTGTTTAGGGTTTATTCTGATGCCGCCACAGCGGGCGAATAAGTAAATCAAGATGATTTCGCATGGACTTTTCTATAAGTACGCGGAACACGAAACAGTGTCTATGAGAGCTTTCAACCATGGATATTGTGCCTGGCATATAGCAAGGCGCTTCAGCTAGCAAGAGAATGATGTGTAGTACACAGATTCGTCTAAACTTTGTTCTTGTTTGGCCCCATGTGGCCAGCATCCACCAATTAGCAAGACGACTTTCGGCAAATGTTGAACAGTTTCCTTTTACCACCGTAACATTTTTAGGCTCATCAATTAAACATGTTCTTTCATTAATGTCTTTTTCGAAAAAAAAAAACGCCCTGTTATCGGTGGAACGATATTTTCTCTTGAACACCCTGCTTTCTTGCTTTCGTTCGTTCAAAGACCGGCCTAAACATGCTTCGCAGACGAGCTTCGCTCACGTGGACATCCCAAGTAATGTGGACTACCCGCGACCAGCGATAGTAGCGGCTCACATCAGCGGCGCACACAACACCCATGCCGAGGCGGTCGTTGTTCACGACAAGCGGACGCTGGTGCTCAAGAATTTCTACTACGACGGCTCAGCACCAGGTCGGTGGCTTTGTTCAGCAGCTGAATTAGGCGATAACGTGCTTCCATCATACTGGCAAGGCAGGTGTAGGAATTAATATTCACGTGGGAGTGTCTCCCGCTGTCAAAGGATCGTGCAAATGCAGCTATAGAAATTTAATGTGTGCGCGCGGCTTCAAGCAAGGCCCGCTTGTATGTGAACAAACGCGTATATATGAATATTTATTTTCTCATTCGAATCCTCTTATATGCAGTCTAACTGCTCACCATTTTACCTCGACACAGTTTCGACCACATTTTCCAAGAGCGTGCTCTTAAGTGGACATAACAGAGTAATGAGAATAATTAAAGACACTTGCTTCACGTGATTAATTGAGGAGAAGGAGCACTGGCCTGGATTCCGGAAGCGACCAATCGTATTTGTACAAAAGTTACTCGACTCCCTAAAGGTACAAATTCGTGATGTGCGTCCTTTGATCATGCAATGTAAACTCATAGGCATTGTCTACTACGATATTTTTCTAAACCATGCGAAATTATTACCTCACGGAATTTCAAATGGAATGTTACAAGAGAATCTAAATAATCTGCCAATGAACGTGGTTATTGCAACAAATGCTTCGCAAACTGAGGAAAAAGCTGGCGTATGAATATTCTGCCCTGAACTTGAGTGGTCTTTTTCTTTACGACTGCCTGATTTATTTCCAGTTTTTATAGCTGAATTTATGGCCGTAATATTAGCTCTCCAAAAGTTACCCATTTGAGTTATAGTAGTAGGAATTTTCGCTGACTCACTATCTGTGTGTTCTTCTCCCTTCGCATTTGGTGAAGCGCCTCTACTAAAGCTTTTAAAAGTAGCAGTTCTTGCGCACGTTAAATTTCTTCACTTAATTTTGTACCAGGGCAAAAAAGTTTGTTTTTAAACAAAAGCGCTGATTTTTAGGAAAGGTGGCACTTTTGGTGCCAATCATTCGGCATTCGAGTTTTCCGCCACTGACAGCATACATTACAATTGCAAGATTCCGCACACTAACGTTCAAAAAATGCTTATCAGACCCTGTCTTGACAGCTTCTCCAGAATATAAGCACCTAGTATTTCCCTGGAACAGTGAGTTATTGCGGACGAGAATAATGGAAGTGGCTATAACGAAACTTCACTGCCGGGTTACCTCCCTCAACTTTTATCTGCAAAGAGCACGTCAGGCACTGTCTCCTCTGCGTCTGTTCTTTAAGGAGGAGCAAAGAATTAGTCATTACTTTCTGTCTTGTCGCCGGTACGCGTCATTTAGAAGATTCATAGCACCACCTCTTCAAAAGTTGGGTCTGGAAATATCCAAATCAGTTGCTCTTTCGTTTGGCGCCTCTCGTCCGGGCTTCAGTTACATGGATGTTTACTACGCCATAGAGGAATTTATGACTCATGCTAGAAAATATTCAGCTACATTCTTCACCCTTTTAAATATTACAATACTAATATTTCGTAATTAAGCTTGTTGTATTAACTATTCCTAACTTACACGAGAAGTATTGCGAAGAAACATTGAAAAAAAAGGAAAAAGTTCACCTAGCACTCTGCTAAACCCCTTGGGTAAGAGCCATGAAAAGAGGTGAAGAAGGAGGAGAAGAAGAAGGAATGGTCGCTGGAGCCTCAGCCGGTAGTGTTGACCCTCAAAAACATGCTGTGCTTGTGATGATTATTTTCAGGCATCAATACAGCATAGTAATGTCACGAACAAAACAAGACCTGCAGCCAGGAGTTCACTTGAACCAGAGCAACGAAGATGTTCTCTTCTTCTTCGTGCCCAAAAACGCGTATGAGCCACAGTGGCTCGTTCATCAATGGTGGCATTACCCCCTCTCCCAAGAAGCATCGTCTCGATGCTGTACATGAAGGCAAAAAAAGAAAAGAAAATTAGATGAAAATTAGCATGCGAGCAAAATGAATGGCGTAAGGCGGATAACGTAGTTGGTTGTGGGCACAAAAGTTAAATGAGAAATAAGAAAAATAGGAAAAATGTAAGGAAAAGACGAAGCAAAAAGAAAGACGCGAAGTTACCAATAAAGTCAGTCACTCACTGGCGATTCACAGCGCGAAAAGTATGGTTTGAGACGTGAAACGTGAATGACTTCAGTTTGCGGGGTGAAACGGGAACGTCTCGAATGGCCTTGTGGGAGAACCTCGTAAGTGACGTCACTGAGACGTCGCACAACCTTGTAAGGGCCGAAGTAGCGGCGAAGAAGCTTTTCGGAACGTCCACGCTGTCGGATAGGGGTCCACACACAGACTTCATCACCTGGCTTAAAAATAACTTCACGGTGGCGAAGATTGTAGCGGCGCGCGTCTGCGGTTTGGTGACGTTGAATACGGTGACGAGCAAGTTGACGGGCCTCTTCTGCGCACTGCGCGAATTTGGCGGCATCCGTGTGGTATATTCCTAAGTTGTCGGGCAGGAGCATGGCGTCGAGCATCGTCGTGACGTCGCGACCGTGGACTAAGCGAAAAGGTGTGAAACCGGTACTTTCTTGAACAGCAGTGTTATACGCAAAAGTTACGTAGGGAAGTATGGTGTCCCAGTTCTTGTGATCGATGTCCACATACATTGACAGCATGTCTGCAATTGTATTATTGAGTCGTTCAGTCAGCCCATTTGTTTGCGGGTGGTAAGCCGTTGTTTTACGATGTTCCGTGCCACTTAATCGCAAGACTTCCTGCAGCATCTCTGCGGTGAAAGCTGTCCCACGATCAGTTATGACGACAGCTGGAGCACCGTGACGTAAGACGATGCTGTTAACAAAAAATTGGGCGACATCTGCTGCGGTGGCTTTTGGAAGTGCCTTGGTTTCACAGTAGCGTGTTAAGTAGTCTGTAGCGACGACAATCCACCGGTTTCCAGACGAAGACGTGGGGAATGACCCCAGCAAGTCCATGCCAATCTGATGAAAGGGCGCCTTTGGTGGGCCAATTGGGTGCAGTAGTCCCGCTGGTCGTAAAGGTGGAATCTTACGTCGCTGACAGTCGCGACATGTGCGAACGTAGTGCTTCACAGTCTTCGCGAGACGTGGCCAGTAGTAGGAGCGTTGAATCCGTTGCAGCGTGCGCGTATAGCCGAGGTGTCCGGATGATGGCTCATCGTGACATGCACGTAAAATGTCACCACGAAGCGTAGTTGGCACAACAAGCAGATACATAGCTTGTGTAGAATGAAAGTTCTTTTTATAAAGCACTCTATCACGGAAACAAAAGGAAGATAGTGAGCGCGCAAAGCTTCGAGGAAGGTGGGAATTGCGTCCTTCCAGGTAGTCAATGAGCGGGATGAGCTCCGAGTCGTGACGCTGTTGCTCAGCTAAGCTGGTCGCTGATACGGCAGAAAGAAAAGTGTCGTCGTCTTCAAGGTCAGTGTTGGCATTTTCGACCGGTGCACGTGAGAGACAGTCGGCGTCGGTGTGTTTCCGCCCAGATTTGTGGACGATGGTGACATCGAAATCTTGTAGCCGAAGACTCCATCGTGCTAGACGACCTGAGGGATCTTTGAGATTCGCGAGCCAACAAAGGGAATGATGGTCGCTAACTACCCTGAATGGGCGGCCATACAAGTATGGGCGGAACTTTGTTATGGCCCAGACAACAGCGAGGCATTCCTTTTTGGTTGCAGAATAGTTTTTCTCCGCTGGGGATAACGTTCTGCTCGCATAAGCGATCACGCGCTCGACGCCATTTTGCCACTGAACTAATACCGCTCCTAGTCCAACGTTGCTGGCGTCAGTGTGTAATTCCGTGTCAGCGCTTTCGTCAAAATGACCTAGTACAGGCGGAGCCTGGAGGAGGTTTCGGAGGGTGTCGAACGCATGGAACTGATCGGGACCCCAAACAAACGAGACACCGTCTTTTGTAAGCTTGTTGAGGGGTTCAGCAATCTTCGAGAAGTTTTTGACAAAGCGCCTGTAATACGCACAGAGCCCCAGAAATCGGCGTAGGTCGCGCTTATTTGTGGGCACGGGAAAGGTGGCAACGGCGCGGGTTTTCTCGGGATCTGGGCGGATGCCAGCATGGCTCACAACGTGACCAAGAAACTTCAGTTCTTCATATCCAAAATGACATTTGTCGGGTTTGAGAGACAACCCCGCTGTTCGAATTGCCTGAAGAACTGCATGAAGGCGTTGGACGTGTTGTTCAAACGTGTCTGCAAAGACCACGACGTCATCAAGGTAAACAAGACATGATTGCCATTTGAGCCCCGTGAGAACCGTATCCATCATTCTTTGAAAAGTAGCTGGCGCTGAGCATAGACCGAAAGGCAACACTTTAAACTCGTACAGACCGTCGGGAGTAATAAACGCCGTCTTTTCGCGGTCGCGCTCGTCCACTGCGATTTGCCAGTAGCCGCTACGCAAATCCATGGAGGAAAAATATTTAGCGTTGCGTATATGGTCCAACGAGTCATCTATCCGGGGTAGAGGATAAACGTCCTTTTTGGTGACCTTGTTCAGTTTACGGTAATCAACGCAAAAACGCAACGTACCATTCTTCTTCTTTACTAGCACAACTGGCGAAGCCCAGGGACTGGTCGATGGCTGAATGACGTCGTCCTGAAGCATCTGCTGGACTTGGTCACGTATAGCATCTTGCTCTTTTTGCGACACCCTATAGGCATGCTGTCGGATGGGTCTCTCAGTAGGTTCCGTGATGATACGATGTTGAGCAAGTGGTGTCTGTTTAACCTTTGACGTAGTGGCAAAGCAGTCTTGAAATGAGCCGAGTATACGCAAAAGGCTTTCTCGTTGAGCCGAAGGTAGTCTCTCGTTTACGTCGAGAGTGCTCACGAAGGCCTCGTCAGGGTGGCAATTCGATGAAAATGAAGCTAACGTAGATGGACCATCGGCATCGGCAAGTTCTTCACAATATGCAATGGCAGTGTGTCTCGTTAGGTGGCGATATTCGTCACTGAAGTTCGTGACCAGCAGGTGAGCATGCCTATTCCTAGGCTGAATGATTCCTCGGGCAACACAGATTTGTTGTGAAATAAGGAGAGACAAATTGGCCTCTGCAATTACCGCGTCAGACAGGTCCTGTCCCAATTCTACTTTGACAAAGAGGCTGCTTCGAGGTGGGAGAGTCAGAGAATCGTCGGTAACACGGAGCGCTCTTTTCCGGAATTGCGTAGTGTCAGTTGCAGCGCAAAAAGGATCCTCGAACGACACAAGTAATTCACGGAGGTCGATAACGGCGCCGTATTCACGAAGGAAGTCCATTCCTAGAATGACTGGCCGAGAGCACACGCGCAATACGAGGAAAGAGCCCGCAAATGTTGACGTACGTATTCGAATGCGTGCCGTGCACATACCAGTAGGCGTCACCAGATGGCCACCTGCCGTGCGCAACTGAGGTCCTTGCCAAGGCATGGTAACCTTCCTCAGTTCAGATGCCAGTGTTGCGCTCATTACGGAATAGTCGGCACCGGTGTCGACGAGGGCGTTAACAGCATGATTGTCGACAAAGACGGCAATTTCGGCAGAAACAATCTTTCTGCTGTCGGAGAACACTGCAAAACCGGAATCGCCCTCGTCTGGTCGTTGCGTCGAAGGAGGGTCTTTTACAGTTCGCCGGGCCGCGACTTCACCCCCAGAAGTCGCCGTTCTTAGTTTCCCCTGCGGGGGCTTGGTGACCGGCTCCTGAAAGGAGCGGAAGACGATGAGGGCAAACTGGCTGACGTAGAGTGACGAGGCGATGGTGATCTCGACTGGTGGTGCCGAATAGTCGAAGGAGTATACGTTGGCCCGTGAGATAGGCTTCAATTTCGCGGGGGCGCTCACCGTAGCGCGGGCATCGAGCATCAGGGTGGAAGCCGCGGAGACCTAGTTGCCGGTATTGACAATTCCGGTATACGTGACCCGCTTCGCCACAGTGATAGCAGAGCGGACGGTTATCCGAGGTGCGCCACGTGCTTGCCTTGCTACCACTTTGTCTTGAGATAGACGGCGAATAGGTGGGTGGGCTCGAAAACCTTGAGCCGAGAG